>NW_027185655.1:74776323-74846788 GCF_028583685.1 Petaurus breviceps papuanus
TTTTCCACCAAATACTGGTGGAAAAGATCTAAGCTGGCAAATATAAGCTAAAGGCTACCCTCTCCCTTAAGAGCAACTATGTAGAGTGCTACTTTTATCCTGACTTTCATATTCCTAGTTTAGGCAGATATTTCAAGTGTGGTAGATAGGTCTAATTTTAGCGTGATACCCCTTCTCAGAGACTGGAGAAAAGAGCACCCAGCCTTGGCAATATTCCTAGGGTCTACCTGACCTCATCCAAGCTGGAGTTCTCAAGATGTAGGTGCTAACTCCTCTCCACAAAGGTTTACCAAGCCTCAGTTCATATCCATCCATGCAACTCACAAGCCACATCTATATATTTAGACTACCCATGTCTCCAGAATCCAGTCATCTCATGTTATGAATTAGGAAACTGAGTTCCAGGAAAGGTTAAATGATTTACCTAAAGACATAGAGATTAAAAGCACCTGAGGTAGGAGTCAAGTCCAGATGATCTGATTCCAGATTCAGTCAGTCAATAAACATTTATTAAGTACCCACTATGTTCCAGGCAATGTGCAAAGCTCTGGGAATACAAAGAAATGCAAAAGACAGTCCCTGCCCTCAAGGAGATCACAGTCTAACAGGGCTTGAGTACTCTGTTCATGGTACTGTGTGTGATGAAAAATCTCATCTAAAATTTAATCAAGAACATGGAGATCTCTTAGGATAGGAATAGGAATTATATTATTATTCTCTTCCCCAGGTGAAGAGGGTGGTTTTCCCCATGACCAATCATGAGGAAGAGGCACTTTACAAAAGGCAGAACAAGAATTTATACACTAATGGGGTCCCTTCTCCCACTGGTTGGGGTGGGGGGATGGGCTCAAGTCTTGGTGTGAACATCTTCCCCACTGGTAAACAACAGAGGAGCCTGCCAAGGAGGCTGATTGACAGCAAGGGAAAGGGAGAGTGGCCCGAAGAGGGGGGAGATCTGAAAGCCTCCTGAAAGGGCTTGCTGCTGATTAACAGCAGAAGAAGTGGGGGAAGGGGGAGGGAAGCTCTGAGAAGTTTTCACTTCCCCCACACATAGTACCATACTGCCTCTCTCTACTAAATTTAATCTAATTCTGAGTCATTTAAAATTATTTTTGTTTTAAATAAGTTTTTATTGATGACTTTAAGTCATTTTTTTAAATCATCATAATTTCCCCCAGTGAAACTTCCCTTCCTCTCTCCCTCCCAGAGAGCCAACATATACTACAAAAAGTATTTTAAAGACAAAAAAGAAAAAGAAGCAGAAAAAAGAATCATGACTGATCAATACATCAAAAAATGTCTGAAAATATGTGCAATATGCAATAGTTGTGAACCTTCCACCAAGGGGTGGGAGTATCTCCTCATAGCTCTTCTGTTGAGTCAAGCTTGTTCTTTGTAAACCATGGTTCAAATCTCATTTTCATTATACTCTCCTAATTGATAACTCTGCCCCTATGGCCACAGGTTACATTCATAATTTTGCAACATTAACTTTTTATTGTTTTTGTGATTTTTTTTCACATTTTCATTACTGTGGTCATTGTGAAAATTGTTTTCTTGGCTCTGTTTACTTCACTATGCATTTATCCCTACAAATCTTCATATTCTTCTCTGTATTAATCACATACATCATTTCTTACAGCACCGTGATATCACATTATTTTCATGCACCACAATTTGTTTAGCCATTCCCCAATTGTTGGCATCTACTTTTTTCCAATTCTTGTCTATCACAAAAAAGTGCTGCCATTAATATTTTGGTGTACATAGGGATTTTCTTCTTATTAACAGCTTCCTTAGAGTGTAAGTCCAATAATGAACACTTTAATCACTTTATTGGCCTAATTCCAAATTGCTTTCCAATATAGTTGGACTAATTCATAGCTCCACGAACAATGTTCTAGTATACATATCTCCCTACACCCCTCCAGCATTACTCCTATATTTTTGTCATATCTGTCTATTTGCAAGGTGTGAAGTGAAATCTCATGATTGTTTTGATTTCCATTTCTCTATGAGAATGCAGTGTTCATTTAAAAACTGTATCCTGTTTGATAACATGAGGCTATGGTATCTCTTTCCTCTAGAGGTACAATATTTAAAAATAGAACAAATCAATGGGAAAAAATGAGATGAGGGAGAAGATGACCTCTGAAGAGCTTCCTTATTTTTTCAAGCCATTTAAATGAGTGGAAGAAGATGTTTTTATATAATTTTCCTTTGGGGGAGAATGTTATGTTCCTATAAAAAGAAGGTTCATTTTAAAGGCATTTCTGATGTGGGAAGGTTAGTCATGACCAAGTCTGTAATGAAAAAAGTTAATGATCATACAAAAACTAGCCATGTGACCTTGGGCAAGTCACTTAACCCTAACTGCCCTCCAAAAAGCAAAAAAAAAAAAAGTTAACGATCACAACAGTTATGACAAAAATACCCTACTTTTATTTTTTTTTGGAGGGGGGAAGGCAGGGAAATTGGGGTTAAGTGACTTGCCCACGGTCATATGGCTAGTAAATGTTAAGTGTCTTAGGTTGGATTTGAACTCAGGACCTTCTGACTCCAGGGTCAGTGCTCTATTCACTGTGTCACCTAAGCCACTCCTAAAATACCCTACTTTTAGAAGGACAGACTTATTACTTGGTAAAGTGAAATCCCTTCTCCCCATTTGGTTTTAGCAATGTATAATAGAAAGTGTAAATTTTTGAAATGTAGAACAAAGTTCTATGTGACAGAAATTCACTTAACCTTTCAGTGGCTTAGGCAGCTCTCTAAAATAGTAAGAAGTTGCAGATAAATTGCCAGTTTTCATTAATTAAGGGATTTTCCACACCAATTCTTTACATAGATTAAAAAAATGTTGGGTCCAGTATCTTAGATTAGATTCTGAGGATCTAAAAATGAATTCTGGGACTCTGCCAATGACTGCCTATATGAACACGGAAGTCTCTTATCTTATCTAAATCCCAGTTATTTCATTTGCAAAATGAGGAGGTTGGGCTGCATGGCCCTAAAGACCTAGGATCAGAGAGACTTTCCAGAGCCACGATGGCACAGTAAGCAGTAAATCACTCTCACTTTCCCTTATTGACCTCTGAAAAACCCAGAAAACGGCACCCCAGTAAAAATTATAGAACAGTGGAGCCAATGGAAAGACAGGGTAGAGAAGCCTGGGAAACTTGGAAGATCAACAAGAAAGGCCTTATCTCATATGGGTAAAGGGGAGGCAGCCCAGCAAGCCAACAAGAAGCCCCACTTCATCAAACCTGAGATCCTGAACACCAGGGTGGTGGAGCAGGCAAGTGCCAACACCAAGATCCCCCACATGTCTTATCGGAGCCAAGAAAACCAACAGACTCCAGCTCAGAGAATCGCCAGATGTGCCAGCACAGCCCTGGGCAGGCAGTAGCACTGGAATAGGAAGATGTTCCCTATTCATTAATGGTCCTATGTGACCACATGTGTATACATCCTGAGTCATATAGAGCACACTGGGGGAGAAACTTGCCTAAGGAGAAGCTCTATTAGGGGGAGGCTTGCTTGCAGGAAAGCTTTCACACCTTTTGGTACTAAGCTATTTAGGTACTGAGCCATGAAGGTTCTTATGCCTTCTGACTCTGAGCTTAGTTGAAAACTGTATATACTGTGAGGTTGGTATTTTACTTTGGGGGTTTGTTTATGAGAAGGACTTTTTGATTCCCTGGATGGGCCTCTGAGTAGCCATTTGCTAAGAGTCCCTCAACTACTCAAAGGATTGCGCTCTAATGGTCTGGTGGTATATGTAGGCAGAGCTCCAGTGGCTCCTGGCTCCTGGCTTCTGGCTCCTGGGCTCCTATTCAGAAGAAGCTCCACCACCACAAGTTCTCAGGACTCAGTTCTCCATTTCCTCTTCTGTAGCTGCTCTGCCACAAGATCCTGGTCTCAAAAAATTCTGACTGTCCATCTCTGGGGCTTTTCCTTATATACACACAGCATTAGCATCCTGTTTCAGCCAACTTCTTCCAACTGATGTAACAGGAGATAAGAGTTCATAACTTCTGTTTCCCCAAGAGAGTCTTGATCAGTTACTAAGGGCTAAGTACCTGCTACTTTTGCCAAAACAAAGGGATCTTCAAATTCAAATTACATTACCATTACAGAGTGCCAGGTGGAAGCCTACAATGGCAGTGTGGAGAGAAGGACACACCCTCAACAGGACTTTTACTTGGACATTTTTGTTTTGGATGGAGGGAGGAGGAACTGGTTGCTCAGTCACCACAGATTTTGACCTCTAAAGAATGTATAGGGTGGGGAGTATGATATGTTATGTTATATACTTTTGTGTTTGTTTAAATCCATGTGGCCACTCTAGTAATAAGTTGTTATGTGGATATGTATTTTGCAAAAGTGAAGTTCACGATGTGTTTATTTTGTGATTATTCCTTTTGTATTGTTATGGGAATTATGTTGATCTGATATATATTTCTTAAGAGATGTTAATGCCTCTATTTGTTCCAGGATCCTGGAGGGTTGGAATGTAAGTGCAAGGAAGGTGGGATTTTTGTTTTCTTTTTGGAGTTCAGTTTCCCAGGCTCAGGCTAAATTGTAAACATCGAAGGATTAATCTCCTTTGAACCCTGATAATGCACAGCTGTGCTGAGTCATATAGGTTTCTTACCTTCAGGCTCTGAGTCAATCAGGGACCAAGTCTTGTTATATATTCTGAGAAGTTGGCATTTTGCTTTGAGAGTTCACTTATGAGAAGAACCTTTTGATTCCCTGAATGGAACTCTAAGTAGTAATTTAAGAGCCCCCTGACTACTCCGAGTGCCCTTCCAATCTGGTGGTTTATATACCTACATCTGATAGGTGGATTGTATTACTTTGTTCAGACTACTAGTAGGAACCCTGTCTGCTGAATGTGCTAATTTTTCTGCTTGTATTTTCTGTTTATCTATAATTAAAGTAAGATTGTTGACCCCTTTAAAAGTTCTTTCCTTCAGCAAAATAGATCAAAGAATCTTTGCTAGCAGACCATCCTAGGTGTGTTAGGGTGCTTGCTAACCCAGCAATGGAACTCCCTGTACTTCAGTCCAGTTCTGGTAAGCAGGCATCCTCCAGCTGCCAGATCTCTCTGTGTGCCACTGTAGCCCTGGATGGACAGGTGTTCTTCAGCTGCAAGACTTCCATGTGCTTCGACTCAGCCCAGGGTGGGCAGGTGTCCTCTATCTGCCAGACCTCCACATGCTTCAGGGTAGCCCCAGGGAAACACAGAAAAACCCCACCTAACCTCAGCACACACCAGACACCAACACAACTCAGGTTAGCACCAGGCAAGCTACCAGATCCCTACAGCCTTCAGCTGCCAACACCTGAGGCCTAACACACAAAGTCAGTGACTAGGCCCCTAGTCCTCAGGACAAGAAGTCTAGACCAGTGCCACCTTGGCTCCAGCAGAAGAGCTCACATTTAAGAGCCAGGAAATAGGCACACAAGATGAGAAAGAAGCAAAAGCAAACTTTGACCATTGAGAATTACTATGGTAACAGGGAAGATCAAAACACAAATGTGAAAATTACAATATTGTCAATATGCCTACATCTGAAACCTCAAAGGGGAATATGAATTGGTTTTAAGCCCAAAAAGCCTTCTTGGAACAACTCAACAAGGATTTTAAAATTTAAATAAGAGAGATATAAGAAAAATTGGGGAAAGAAATGAGAGGTACGCAAGAGAGAGACAACATCTAGGAATAGGGAGGACAAAAATTGACTGAAGAAAACAATTCCTTAAAAAATAAAATTGGCCAAATGGAAACAAAAATCCAATGAAGAAAAAAACTCCTTAAAAACCAGAATTGGCCAAATGGAAAAGAAGGCACAAAAAACCTACTGAAGAAAATAATTCCTTAAATATTAGAGTTGGGCAAGTGGAAGCTAATGACTTTATAAGAAATAAAGAATCAATCAAGAAATTTTTTTTAAATGGAAAAATAGAAGACATAAAATATCTCACTAGAAAAACAACTGACCTGTCAAATAGATCCAGGAGAGATAATTTAAAAATTATTGGACTACCTGAAAGTCATGATCAAATTAAAAAAAAAAGAGTCTGGATAGCATCTTTCAAGAAATTATCAAGGAAAACTGCCCTGATATCCCAGAACCAGAGGGTAAAATAGTGATGGAAAGAATCTATCAATCACCTCCTGAGAGGGATCACAAATTGAAAACTCCAAAGAATATTGTAGCCAAATTCCAGAATTATCCAGTCAAGGAAAAAATACTGCAAGTAGCCAGAAAGAAACAATTTAAATATCATGGAACCACAGTGAGGATCATGCAGGACCTAGCAGCTTCTACCTTAAAGGATCAATGGGAATTGATCTGGGGGGTTCCCCAGAAGGGAAAGGATCTTGAATTACAAACAAAAATCAATTTCCAGCAAAACTGAACATAATCTTTCTGAGAAGGAGATGGACATTCAATGAAATAGGGAATTTCCAAACTTTCCCAATAAAAAAAACACAAATGAACAGAAAATTAGAACTTCAAATACAAGACTCAAGAGAGGCTTAAAAAGGTAATAAGGAAGAAAAAAACATGTTATTCAGTAACACTAAACTGTTTACATCCCTACATAGGAAGATAATACTTGTAACTCTTGAAAACTGTATCTCTATTATGGAAGTTAGAAGAAATTTACATAGAGGGTATGGGAATAAGTTGACACTGATGTAAAGATAAAAAAAAATAAGGGGGGGGGGGACGGCCAGGTAGCACAGCGAGTAAGAGCACCGGCTCCAGTGTTGAGAAGACATGGAGATCGAATCCCGGGCTCAGACACTCAGCACCACACCCAGAAATAACTGGCAGTGTAACCTTGAGCAAGTTACTTAACCCCGATTGCTTAAAAAAAAAAATAAGGGGGGGAGAAAAGATTGTACTGGGAGAAGAGGAAAGGAAAACACAGAGAAGGATAAATTACATCACATGAAGAGGAGGGCAGAAGGGAGGGAAGAAGTAGTAGAGGAAAGGGGAAACAAAGGGGAGGAAGGCTAATAGAAGGGAGGGTAGATTGAGGGAGACAGTGGTCAGAAGAAAACTGGGGGGAAGTAGGATGGAGAGAAAAACACAGTTAGTGATCATTACTGTGAATATGAACAGAATGAACTCTCCCATAAAAAGGAAGTGGGTAGCAGAGTGGATTAAAAACCAGAATCCTGCAATATGTTGTTTACAAGAAACACATTTGTAGCAGAGGAATACACATATAATAAAAGTAAAAAGCTGGGGCAGAATATTTTATGCTTCAGCTAAAGTAAAAAAAAAAAGCAGGAGTAGCAGTCCTGATCTCAGACAAAGCAAAAGTAAAAATAGATCTAATTAAAAGACATAAGGAAGAAAACTACATCCTGCTAAAAGGGACCACCGATAATGACATAATATCAATACTAAATATATATGCACCAAGTGGTATAGCAACCAAACTCTTAGTGGAAAAGTTGTGAGTTAGAGGAAGAAATAAACAGCAAAACTATGCTAGTGAGGGACCTCAAACTCCCCTTCTTAGATATAGATAATCTAGCTACAAAATAAACAAGAAAAATGTTAAGGAGGTAAATAGAATCTTAGAAAACTTAGATATAGTAGATCTCTGGAGAAAATTGAATTGGGATAGAAAAAAAATACCTTTTTCTCAGTAGTACATGGCACCTACACAAAAATGGACCATGTACTAAGGCATAAACACCTCACAATATGCAACACAGAAATATTAAATGCATCCTTCTTAAATCTTGATGCAATAAAAATTACATATAATAAAGTCATAGAAAGATAGACAAAAAATTCATTGGAAACTAAATAATCTAATCCTAAATAATGAGTGGGTCAAACAACAAATTACAGAAAACATCAATAACTTTATCTAAGAGAATGACAGTAATGAGACAACATACTTGAACTTACAGGATTCCACCAAAGTAGTCCCTAGGGGAAATTTTCTATCTCTAAATGCTTACATGAATAAAATAGAGAAAAAGGATATCAATAAATTGGGTATACAACTAAAAAACCTATAACAAGAACAAGTTTAAAAACCCCAATTAAATACCAAATTAGAAATTCTGAGAATTAATAGAGATTATTAAAATAGAAATTAAGAAAAGTATTAAACTAATAAATAAAACTAAGAACGGGTTTTATGAAAAAAAATAGATGCACCAGTTAATTTGTTTTTTCAAAAAGAATGAAGAAAACCAAATTACCAGTATCAAAAATGAAAAGGATGAATTCACCACTAATGAAGAGGAAATTAAAACAGCAATTAGGCACTGTTTTACCCAAATGTATGCCTATAAATCTGAAATCTTCGTGAAATAGATGAATATTAACAAAAAATAAATTGCCCAGATTAACAAAAGAGGAAATAAAATAATTAACCCAAACTTAGAAGAAGAAATTGAACAAACCATCAATGAACTCCCTAAGAAAAAATCTCCAGGGTCAGATGGATTTGCAACTGAATCCTACCAAATGTTTAAAATTAATTAATCCCAGTGCCATATAAACTATTTGGGAAAATAGGCGAAGAAGTCCTACCAAATTCTTTTTATGATACCAACATGGTGCTGATACCTAAACTAGGAAAAGCCAAAACAGAAAAAGAAAATTATTGACCAATTTCCCTAATGAATAATGATACAAAATCTTTAAATAAAAATATTATCAAAGAGATTACAGCAAACTATTTTGAGGATAATACACTATGATCAAGTGGGATTTATACCAGGAATGCAAGGGCTGGTTCAATATTAGGAAAACTGTCAGCATAATTGTCCATATAGATAAAAAATTAACAAAAATCATATGATTATTTCAATAGATGTAGAAAAGCTTTTGATAAAACACAGAACCCATTCCTATTAAATAGACTAGAGAGTATAAAAATAAAAGGAGTTTTCCTTAAAATGATAGGTAGTATCTATATAAAACCATCATCAAGCATTATATGTAAATGGGAATAAACAAGAAGCATTTGTAATAAGATCAAGGATTAAACACAAGGATGTCCATTATCACCACTGTTATTCAATATAGTACTAGAAATGTTAGCTTTAACAATAAGAGAAGAAAAACATTGAAGGAATTAGAATAGGCAGTGAGGAAGCAAAGTTATTCCTCTTTGCAGATGATACGATGGTAAATTTAGAAAATGCTAGAGAATCAAGTAAAAACCTACTTAAAATAACAAACAACTTTAGCAAAGTTGCAGGATATTAAATAAACACACATAAATCATCAGCATTTTGTGGTCATTTATTTTTCCACAGTTACATGTGAAAACAATTTTAACATTAATTTTTAAAATTTTAAGCTCCAAATTCTCTCCCTTCCTCCCTCCTCTTCTACCCACCTAATTGAGAAGGCAAGCAGTTCAATAGAGGTCATACTTGAGTAGTCATGCAAAACATTTCCATAATAGTCATGCTGTAAAAGTCTTTTCTTCCATCCTATTTCCTCCCACCTCCATTTATTCTATTCACTTTCCTTTCACTCTGTCCCTTTTCAAAAGTGTTTTGGTTCTGACTGCCCCCTCCCCCAATCTGCACTCCCTTCTATCATCCCCCTTCTCTTCTTCCCTTTCCCCCTACTTTCCTGTAGCATAAGCTAGATTTCTATACTCAATTGAGTGTATATAGCATTCCTCTTCGAGCCAATTCTAATGGGAGTAAGGGTCAGTCATTCCCCCTCACTTTCCATCTCTTCCCCTCCACTGTAAAAGCTTTTTCTTGCCTCTTTTATGTGAGATAATTTACCCCATTCTACCTCTCCCTTTCTCCCAGTACTTTCCTCTCTCACCCCTTAATTTTATTTTTTAGATATCATCCCTTTCTATTTAACTCACACCCATGCTCCTTCTAACTACCCTAATAGTGAGAAAGGTCTTATGAGTTATAAATATCATCTTTCGATGTAGGAATGTAGACAGTTTAACTTTAATAACTCCCTTATGATTTCACTTTCCTATTTACTTTTTTGTTTTTCTCTTGTCTGTCTTTCTTTTTTTTGCCTTTTTGAGGGCAATTGGGGTTAAGTAACTTACCCAAGGTTACATGGCTAGGTTTTTGTGTGTGTGTGTGGGTGTTAAGTGCCTGAGCCTGGAACCAAACTCAGGTCCTCCCGATCTGGGGCCAGTGCTTTACTCACTGTGCCACCTAGCTGACCCTCTCTTGAGTCTTTCATTTCAAAGTCAAAATTTCTATTTAGCTCTGGTCTTTTCTCAAGAATGTTGAAATTCACTATGGAGATGTTTTGCATAACTACACATGTACAACCTATATTGAATTGCTTATTTTCCCAGTAAGGGTGGGTGAAGAGGGAAGAAGGGAAAAAATTTGGAATTCAAAGTTTTAAAATCAAATGTTTAAAAAATTTTATTATTACTGTTATTTTATGTGTACTGGGAAATACAATATACAGGCACTGGGGTATGGAGATTTATCTTGTCCTACTGGAAAGTTGGAGAGGGAATGGAGGAGGATATAGGAGAGAGCAGATTGGGGGAGGGGGTATTCAGTGGGATCATTGTTCTGGGGTGATGGGTAGGGGAAAGATGGAGAGAAAATTTATAACTCAAAATCTTGTGGAAATGAATGCTGTAAACTAAAAATAAACATAAAAATTTTAAAAAGAATGTTTAAATTTCCCCTATCTCATTGAATGCCCACTCTCCCCCATACACACACCTTTTGCTGGATAGGTGATTTTTAGTTCTAATCCTAGCTGGGTAGGTGATTCTTGGTTTTAATACTAGTTCCTTTGACCTCCAGAATATCATATTCCAAGCCCTTCGATCCCTCAGTGTAGAAGCTGCCAGGTCCTAAGTTATCCTGATTGTGTTTCCACAATACTGAAATAGTTCCTTCCTGGATGCTTGTAATATTTTCACCTTAATTTGGGAACTCTGGAACCTAGCTATAATATTCCTAGGAGTTTTCTTTTTGGGATCTTTTTCAGGAGGTGATTGGTGGACTCTTTCAACCTCTATTTTGCCCTCTTGTTCTAAAACATCAGGGTAATTTTCCTTCATAATTTCTTGAAGGATGATATCTAGGTCCTTACTTTGATCATGGCTTTCAGGTTGTCCAATAATTTTTAAATTATCTCTCCTGGATCTATTTTCCAGGTCAGTGGTTTTTCCAGGGAGATATTTCACATTGCCTTCTATTTTTTCATTTGTTTTGATCTGTTTAATACTATCTTGATTTCTCATAAAGTCACTAGCTTCCATTTGCTCCAATCTAATTCTGAAGGAATGATTCTCTTCAGTGAGCTTTTGAGATTCTTTTTCCTTCTGGAAAATTCGACTTTTTAAGGCATTCTTTTCTTCATGGCCTTTTTGAGCCTCTTTTGCCATCTGAGTTAGTCTATTTTTTAAGGTGTTATTTTCTTCAGTCAGGTTGTTGACTCTCATTTCATAATTTTCTTGCATGATTCTCATTTCTCTTCCCAATTTTTCCTCCACTTCTCTTATTTGATTTTCAAAATCCTTTTTAAGCTCCTCTATGGCTGGTAACCAGCTTGTATTTTTCTTGGAAGCTTTTGGTTCAGGAGTTCTGACTTCACTGTCTTCTTCCTGTTCCATGCTTTGATCCTTTTTGTCCCCAAAGTAGGAGGGTAAAGTTGGGTTGCTCTGTTTGCTTTTTTTTCCTTTGCTTGCTCATGTTGCCACTCAATTACTTAACTTTTGAGCCTTTTGCCACAGTAGAACTCTGCTACCAGAAACAGGAGCTTTATCCCAAATGCTGAGGTTTTCACAGCTGCTGGAGGTATTAGTTGGCTGCCCTCTCTGAAGCCTCCACACACTATGACAGACTGCTCATGCACCCTAGGACCTCCACCCTAGACAGCAATAAAGATCCAAGCAGGTTAAAGCAAGAGTGATTACTCCTCAGACTGATCACTTGGTCCCCCTACAATCTGCAGACCAGAAGCTCTGAAGCAGTCACATAGTGGTGGCTACAGGGCTGTGGAGCCTCAACAGCTTCTCGCCCCAGGGGCAAAGGCCAGATTGCACTCTGAATTCCCAGGTCCCAAAGTCCACATTGCACTGACCTCTCACTTTGTCCTTGGTATCTATGGGTTGATAATTCTGGAAACCACCACAGCTGCTGGTGATCTGAAGTCCCTCCAGGCAGCAGTTGATCAGGCCAACCTGAGGCTAAAACCTCGGCCTTGAGCAGGGCTGGGGTCAGCTCCCAGCGTGCTGCACTTGCCTCTTGCTGCCAGCCTGCCAGGCTGTCCTCATCAGGAGGTTAGCTTCTCTGTGTCATTTTGTGTTTTCTGTAGCTCCAAAGTTTGTCTAGAGTCATTTTTTACAAGAATTGGAGGAGGTGGGAGCAGGAGCCCTGAGGAAGTCCTATTTCTACTCCACCATCTTAGAAGCAAACATTTTTGAAAAGGGATAGGGACAAAGGACAAAATAAATTAAGTGGGGCATAGGATAGGATGGAGGGAAATATAGTTAGTCTTTCACAATATGATTATTATGGAAATGATGTGAGTAACTACACATGTATAATCTATATTGAATTGTTTATCTTCCCAGTGGGGGTGGGTGAGGAGAGAAGAAAGCAAAAAAAAATCTTCAACTCAAAGTTTTGAAAACAAATGTTTAAAATTTTGTGGGGGGTTTTTTCACATGTAACTGGGAAATAAGATATACAGGCACTAGAGACCCATCTTGCCCTACTAGAAAATTAGGGGGGTGATGGAGGAGGATATAAAATGAACAGATTGGGGGAAGGAGTATTCAGTACACTTGCTTATTTTGGGGTGGTGGACAGGGGAAAGATGAGGATAGAAAAAAGTGTAACTCAAAATCTTGTGGAAATGAATCTTAAAAACTAAAAATAAATAAATTTTTTTAAAAAACAATTAAGTTTTGAGATTTTTTGCACAATGAAGGCCTGGAAATTCTCTATATGTCAGAAAATGCCTACATCAAAGTCAAAAATAGTACTACCCCATTTCCAATCAGACCTTCTTGTTGTTCAATCATGTCCATCTCTTCATGACACCATTTGGGGGTGGGTTCTTTTCTTTTCTTTTTTTGCACTTAGTAGTATCTCATTTTTTCCAATCACATGTAAAGATAGTTTTCAAAATTAATTTTTGTAAAATTTTGAGTTCCAAATTTTTTCTCTTCCTTCCTTCCCTCCCTGCTCCCCAAGATAGCAAGCAATCTGATATGCATTATAATGTACAACATTATTAAAACATATTTCCACATTAGTCATGTTGTAAAAGATGAATCAGAACTAAAGGGAAAAACCACAAAAAAAGTGAAAATAGTATGTTTTGATCTGCATTCAGACCCCATAGTTCATTCTCAGGATGTGGATAGTACTTTCCATCACAAGTCATTTGAAATTGTCTTGGATCATTGCATTGCTAAGAAGAGCTAAGTCTATCAAAGTTGGTCATCATATAATGTTGTTATTACTGTGTACAATATTCTCCTGGTTCTGCTCCCTTCACTTAGCATCAGTTCATGCAAGTCTTTTCAGGTTTTTCTGAAATCTGCCAGCTCATCCATTTCTTATGCAACAATAGTATTCCATTACATTCATATACCACAATCTGTTCATCCATTCCCCAGTTGATGGGTATCGTCTCAATTTCCAATTCTTTGCCACCAGAAAAAGAGCTGCTATAAATATTTTTGTACGTGTGCATCCTTTTCCCATTTATATGATCTCTTTGGGATACAGACCTAGAAGTGGTATTGCTAGGTTAAGTATGTATGGTCCTCTGGGCATAGTTCCAAATTGCTCTCCAGAATAGTTGAATCAGCTTAAAACTTTACCAACAATGCATTAGTGTTCCAATTTTCCCACATCTTCTCCAACATTTATCATTTCTCTTTTCTGTCATATTAGCCAATCTGATAGGTGTGAGGTGGTACTTCAGAGTTGTTTTAATTTGCATTTCTCTAATCAATGGTGATTTAGAGCATGTTTGTGATTTAGAGCATGTTTTCATATGACTATAGATAGCTTTAATTTCTTCATCTGAAAAATATCTATCCATACCCTTTTACCACTTACCAATTGGGGAATGGTTTGCATTCTTATAAATTTGACACAGTTCTTTGTATATTTTAGAAATAAGGCCTTTATCAGAGACACTGACTGTAAAAATTGTTTCCCAGCTTTCTGCTTTCTTCTTGGTTGCATTGGTTTTGTTTGTGCAAGACCTTTTTAATTTAATGTAATCAAAATTATCCATTTTGTACTACATAATGTTCTCTATCTTTTGTTTGGTCATAAATTCTTCCCTTTATAGTATGGCAGAACCTAAGCATAGACCAACAGCTTAAAATGGGTACATGATTTAAACATAAAGGGAGAAAAATTTGGAACTCAAAATCTTACAAAAACGAATTGGAAAGGGTAAGCAAATTAGGAGAGCAACAAATAGTTTACCTGTCAGATCTATTGAGAAGTGAAGAATTTATGAACTCAAAATCTTATAAAAGTGAATATTGAGAACTAAGTGAAGTAGAATTACATTTTCAAAAGACAGAAGTATAATATGATTCTCTTCCTACCTGTATGGATCAGTATAAAGAGATACGCAGAATAATTCATCCTTAACACTCCTTCCCATATATATGCACATAGCTATATCTTTTTCTTATTTCTACTGTAAAGTTTCATCTTTTTTCAGTATAGGTACTGCTTTTCTTTTCTTTTGGGTTATTGTTGCACAAAGATGATTTATATAATTAAAAAGATATGAGTATTAAAAAATAACAAAAAAAATCTTTTCTTCTCCATAGAGCTGACAGGTAAATTTTTTCTTGTTCTCCTGAATTGCTTATGGTGTTACATTTTATGTCTAAATCATGTACCCATTTGACCTTATCTTATCTTGTTATAGGGTGTGAGGTGTTGGTCTATGCCTAGTTTCTGCTATGCTATTTTCCAATTTCCTCAGAAGTTTTTGACAAATAATTGGCTCTTATCCCAGAAGCTGGAGTCTTTGGATTTATCAAACAGTAGAAGATTACTTTAGTCATTGACTACTGTATGTTGTGTTCCTATTTTACTCCACCGATCCACCACTCTATTTCTTAGCCACTACCAAGTAGTTTTGATAATTTCTGCTTTATAATTCAGTTTTAGATATGGTATGGCTAAGCAACCTTCCTTCATATTTTTTTTCATTAATTTACTTAATATTCCAAATTAATTTTGCTATTATTTTTTCTAGCTCAATAATTTTTGGTAGTTTGGAATGGCACCGAATAAGTGAATTAGTTTAGGCAGAATTATCATTTTTATTATATTGGCTTGGAGTACCCATCAGCAACTAATACTTTTCCAGTTGTTTGAATCTGTCTTTATTTGTGTGAAAAGTGCTTTGTAATTGTGTTCATATATTTCCTGGCTTTGTCTAGGCAGGTAGACTTCCAAAGATTTTATATTGTCTACAGTTATTTTAGATGGAATTTCTCTATCTCTTGCTGCTGGACTTCCTTGGTAATGATGATGATTTAGGTAGATTTATGTTATAGATAGATAGAAAGATAGATAGATATATTTATAGATACCATATATTTGCTAAAATTGTTAATTGTTTCAAGTAGCTTTTTTAGTTGATTCTCTAAGTATACCATGACATTATCTGCAAAGAGTGATAATTTAGTTTTCACATTGCTTATTCTAATTCCTTCAATTCCGTTTTCTTCTCGTATTGCTAAAGGCAACATTTCTAGTATTATATTATATAATAGATCTTATTGGGAATGCTTCTAGATTATCCCGATTACATATAATGCTTTCTGATTGTTTTAGACATATACTGCTTATCGTTTTAAAGAAAACTCCATTTATTCCTATGCTCTCTTTTAATATGTTTTATATTTATTTAAATTTAAATAATTATTTAAATAATATTTTAATAGAATGGGTGCTGTGTTTTGTAAAAAGCTTTTTCTACATATATTGAGAAAATCATATAACTTCTGTTAATTTTGCTATTGATACAGTCAATCATGCTGATAGTTTTCCTAATATTGAGTCAACTTTTGCCTTCCTAGCATAAATCTCACTTTGTTATAGGGTATATGTGATAGGTTGCTGTAGTCTCTTTGTTAATATTCTATTTTTAAAATTTGCATCAATATTCATTAGGGAAATGGGTCTATAATTTTCATTCTCTATTTTGGCTCTTCCTGTTTTAGGTGTCAGGACCATATTTGTGTTATAAAAAGAATTCAGTAAGACTCCTTTACCTATTTTACCAAATAGTTTATATAGCACCAGAATTAATTGTTGTTAGACAATTTTTGGTAGAATTTACTTGTAAATTAATCTGACCCTAGAGATATTTTCTTAGGAAGTTCACTAATTACTTGTTCAATTTCTTTTCTAAGATTGGGTTGTTTAAGTATTTTATTTCCTCTTCTGTTAATCTGGGCAATTTATATTTTTTAAATGTTTATACATTTCACTTGGATTGTCAGATTTATAGGAATACACTTGGGAAAAATAGCTCCTAATTGCTGTTTTAATTTCCTCTTCATTAGTGGTGAATTCACCCTTTTCATTTTTGATACTGGAAATTTGGTTTTCTTCTTTCTTTTCTTAAATAAAATTATTTATTTTTATAATATATATAAATATAATATAAATAAATATAAATATAAAAATATTTATCTAATTTTTTTTCATAAAACCAGGTCTTAGTTTTCTTAATTTAAATTTTATTAATCTCTTCTTTGATTCTCAGAATTTCTAATTTGGTATTTAATTGGAGATTTTAAATATGTTCTTATTATAGCTTTTTTACTTGTATGCCCAATTCATTGACCTCCTCTTTCTCTATTTTATTCATGTAAACATTTAGAGATACAAAATTTCCCTTAAGAACTGCTTTGGTTGTATTCCATAAGTTCTCGTATATTGTTTTATCATTGTCATTTTCTTGGATGAAATTATTGATAATTTCTATAATTTGCTGTTTGACCCATTCATTCTTTAGGATTAGATTATTTAGCTTCCAATTAATTTTATCCTATCTTCACATAGTCCTTTATTACATGTAATTTTTATTGCATCATGATCTGAAAAAGATGTATTTAATATTTCTGCCTTTTTGCATTGGATTGTGAGGTTTTTATGCCCTAATACATGGCTAATTTTTGTGCTGTGTACCACTGAGGAAAAAGGTATGTTCCTTTCTATCCAATTTTCTCTAAAGGTCTATCATATCTAACTGTTCTAAAATTCTATTTACCTCCTTAACTTCTTTCTTGTTTATTTTGTGGTTAGATTTATCTATTTCTTGGAAGGGGAGGTTGAAGTCCCCGACTAGTAAAGTTTTGCTTTCTAGTTCTTCTTGTAACTCATTTAATTTCTCCTCTAAGAATTTTGATGTTTTACCACTTGGTGCATAAATATTTAGTTGATATTGCTTCATTGTCTATGGTACCTTTTAGCAATTGATAGTTTCCTTCTTTATTTCTTTTAATTACAACTATTTTTGCTTTTGCTTTGTCTGAGATCAGAATTGATACCCCTGCTTTTTGTTTTTTTAACTTTAGTTGAAGCATAGTATGTGCTGCCCAGCCTTTTACCTTTACTCAGTATGTATCTCTCTGCTTCGAATGTATTTCTTATAAAAAAAAATATATTGTAGGACTGTGTTTTTTAATCCATTCTGCTATCCACTTCCTTTTTATTGGAGAGTTCATCCCATTCACATTCACAGTTATGCTTACTCTGTATTTTTCTCCATCCTATTCTCCCCTATGTTTATACTTTTCTCTCTCATTTCACCCTATCCCTCCTCAGCAGTGTTTTGCTTCTGACCACCACCTCCCTCAATCTGCCCTCCTTTCTATCACTATCTCCTTCCCATTTCTTTCCCCTTTTCCCTCCTACTTCCCTATAGGGTTTGATAAATTTCCATACCTGACCAGTTGTGTATGTTATTCCATTTTTGAGCCAAAACCAATGAAAGCGAGGTTCAGACGACACTCACCTCCTCCCTTCTTTCCATCTACTACAATAGTGCCTCTTCATGTGATATACCTTGCCCTATTCTGCCTCTCCCTTTCCTCTACTCCCAGTAAAATCCTTTTGCTCACCCTTTAATTTTTTTTCTGTCATCAGAGTAACTGATACCCATGCCCTCTCTCTATGTATTATACTCTATCTAACTGCCCTAATAGAGTTACAGGTATCATCTTCCTGGGTAGGAATGTAAACAGTTTAACATTACTGAATAACATGGTTTTTTTTCTTTCCATTACCTTTTTATGCTTCTCTTCAGTCTTGAATTTGAAGATTGAATTTTCTGCTCAGCTGTGGTCTTTTCACCAGAAAAGTTTCAAGTCCCCTATTTCATTGAGTGGCCATCTCCTCCCCTGAATGATTATGCTCAATTTTGCTGGGTAGTTGATTTTTGTTCCTAATCCAAGTTCCTTTGTCTTCTGGAATATTGTATTCCAAGCCTTTAAATGTAGAAGCTTCTAAGTTCTGTATGATCTTGACTGTGGCTGTTTGTTATTTGAATTACTTCTTTCTGTATGCCTGCAGTATTTTCTCCTTGCCCTGATAATTCTGGAATTTGGTTACAGTATTCTTTGGAGTTTTTTATTTTGGGATCTCTTTCAGGAGGTGGATTCTTTCAAGGACTATTTTGCCCTCTGGTTCTAGGATATCAGGGCAGTTTACTTGATAATTTCTTGAAAGTTTCAGTCCAGGCTCTTTTTCTAATCATGACTTTCAAGTAGTCTCATAATTCTGAAATTATCTCTCCTGGATCTATTTGCCAGGTCACTTGTTTTTTCCAATATTTTTTCCAATTTTTTTTAATTTTTTTTTTCATTCTTTTGATTTGGTATGGCTGATTCTTGATGTCTCATAGAATCATTAGCATCCTACTGCCCAATTCTAATTTTTAAGGAATGATTTTCTTTAGTTGGCTTTTGTACCCCTTTTCCCATTTGGCCAATTCTACTTTTAAAGGAGTTGTTCTCTTCAGTCAGTTTTTCTGCTTCCTTTTCCAAGTTGCTGACTCTTTTTTTCCCACAATTCTCTTGCATAAATCTCAATTCTTTTCCCAATTTTTTCCACCTCTTTTACTTGATTTTTAAAATTCTTTCTGAGTTCTTCCAAGAGAACTTTTTGGGCTTGAGACCAATTCATATTCCCTTTTAAGGCTTCACATGTAGATGTTTTGACATGGTTTTCTTCTGAGTTTGTGTTTTGATCTTCCCTGTTGCCATAGTAGCCTTTCTATGGTCAGGGCTCTTTTTGATTTTTTGCTCATTTTTAAAAGTTGAGCTCTGCTCCTGGGGAATGGGGGCATTGTCCTCAGCTTCTTGTGTTGGGGGCAGGGGCCTGATCACTGGTTTCCTGCTCTGGGTACTCATGTGCTGGCAGCTTGCCCACTGTGCTGGGGTGGCCCAGCCTAGTCACACTTGTTGTGCTGGGGTTCCAGGGATGACAGTTTTCTGTCTGTGCTAGGGCTAGAGGCCTCACAGCTAGCCTGCTGTGATACTAGCCTGCTGAGATAAGACAGAGTGGCCTCAGTTGTTGATCTGTGCTGTGGCTAAGAGCCTCCTGCTGGTTTGCCCACACCACTGGGTTAGGCTGGGCTCCCCTTTTACCCAAGTGAAACAGACTTTTCCTGAAATCTTTCTAAGTTAACTTAGACTGGAAAATTGTTTCACTCCATCTTTTTGTAGGGTCTGCTTTTCCATAATTCATTTAGAGATTTAATGTTGTTTCTGAGGGAAATTGGGGAGAGTTCAGGAAGTTTCCTGGCTTTTCTCTGTCATCTTGGCCTTGCTTTCCTGATTTGTTTTTTGTGTTTGAGATTTTCTTGGCAAAGATACTGGAGTGGCTTGCCATTTCCTTCTCCAGCATATTTTACAAATGAGGAAACTGAGGTAAACAGTTAAGTGATTTGCTCAGGGTCATGCAGCTAGTAATGATCTGAGATTAAATTTGAACTCAGGTCTTCCTGACTCCAGGTCCAGAGCTCTATCCAGTGTACCACTTAGTTGCCCCTTAGACCTAGTTAGTAACTAATATAAGGCCATTAATACAAGACATTTGAACAATTACTTATAAACAATTGCTTGATTCTTCTTTTTCTAAATACACCAAATATTTTTCTGACTTATGAAAACAAGGCAGGATACAAAGTCAGATTTTCAAGTGGTGAAAAAACATTTTCAGAAGTCTCAGTCTGTCACGTGATTGAGCTTTTTCCCTACTTGAATACTGCATCATCTTTAATTTGCATAAATATTTAACCTGCAGTGGAATTTATAAATAAAATGCTTACAAACAAAATGCTTAAAACTGCAAGTCACAATCAATTTACCTACTAATGGACAGGACAAATACAGTGAAAATCCAAATGGTTTGTGACTTAAATTTCACAGTTCACACTTCAATATATTGTACTTCTTCAGAACTTCGAGGATCTGATTTCCAGAATATGCAGTCTCACTCCATGTATGTAAATGAAAACCTATCTATACTAGCATGTCTTCTTGACTGACTGTGGCTAAAAATATACTGTCTAGGTAATGAATTCCTCTGTGCTTGGCTTATCTGGTCATCAGACCACTAGTATATATCACTGGCACTATAATTCCATTAATATCTATCACCAGCATAACACTTAATCCGTGTGTACCTGCTAAAGCCTGCAGAAAGCCAAGTTCACTCCCTCATGCTATGATCAGATTCTGGTGTTGGACTTTCCCATTCATTAATTTTTTTTCAATCTTTAAAATGTCCATTCTTTGATTCTTCTAACCTTCCATAATATTTCCCACAATGAATGAACAAGAGAAATAGAGAGAGAGAGAAAGGGAGACAGAGAAAGAGAGTCAAAAGTAGGAAAACAGGTAATTTCAGACAAGGAACAGGATGAAAACATAAGTAATACTTTCAGATTACTTTTCTGGGGACAAGCTATAGCTTCTACTTTCTTGTATTTCTATAGGCACTCTTGCCCAGCCGTCACTTCTTCTACCCCCACAGAAATGACCTTTTGTTTCCTTAGGCATCCTGATAATACTAGATACAGATACAAATGATAAATCCCCTTTCATCCATGCAAAACTAAGACAAGAGTACAAAACTTATCTTCCCCACCACCACCACCAAAACACACACACACACACACACACACACAAATACACAAACCCCACAAACAAACAAAACTCTTCTCAGGGGTGGAGCCAAGATGGTGGAGTAAAAGCAGGAACTTGCTTGAACTCCCACTCCAACCACCTCCAATACCTGTAAAAAATTACTCCAAACAAATTTTAGACCTACAGAACCCACAAAATGACAGAGAGAAACAAATCTCCCACTGAAGGCAACCTGGCAGGCTGACAACATGAGTCTATTGCACTGGCCTGGGAGCACAGCACAGTCCCTCATGAGTTGCACCAGCACAGACCCATGGCACAGATCAGCTGGAACAGACTTCAGGGGACTGATTCAGCAGCAGCTGTGGTGGTTCCCAGGCTTCTCAACCCATAAACACTAAAAAGAAAGTAAAAGGTCAGTGGTGAACTCTGTTGGAACTGGGTAAGAGAAGAGCATAGTCTAGTCCTTGCCCCCAGGGTGGCAGAAGTGGTGGCAGCTGCAACTGCATATGGCTGCCTCCTGAGCTCCAGGCCTACAGATCATAAGGAGACCAAGCCACCATTTGGAGGGTGATTGTTCTTGCTTTGATCTGCTGAAATCTGGGTCACAGTCTTGGGTGGTGGTCCTGGAGTGAGGAGTGCTAGTGTGGCAGAGCTTATTAAGACTCTGGAGAGGCAGTCATCCTCACAGTTCTGAGACAGGTGACTAGAAAAAGCTCTGACAACAGCTGCACAAAACCCCAGAAATTTAGGACACAGCACTCTCCAATCTGGAAGCAGAGTTCAATCATAGTAAAGAGCTCAAAACTCAAGTAATTGGCTGGCAAGATGAGAAAACAGAGGAAGCATCATCAAACTATAGAATCATTTTTTGGTGACAAAGATGATCAAAACATAAAACCAAAAGAAGACAACAAAGTCAAAACTCCCACATCAAAAGCCTCCAAGAAAAAATATGAAGTGTTCACAAGCCATGAAGGAGCTCAATAAGGATTTTGAAAATCAAGTAAGAGAAGTGGAGGAAAAATTGGGAAGAGAAATGAGAGTAATGCAAGAAAATCACGAAAAGCTAGTCAACAGCCTGCTAAAGAAAACCCCAAAAAATACTGAAGAAAATTAAATCTTAAAAAATAGAATAATTCAAATGGAAAAGAGACCCAAAAAGTCAATGAGAAGAAGAAGAATGCCTTAAAAAGCAGAATTGGCTATATGGAAAAAGAATTTCAAAAACTCACTTAAAGAGAATCATTCCTTCAGAATTAGATTGGAGCAAATGGAAACTAATGACTTTATAAGAAATCAATATACTTTAAGACAGATCCAAACAAATGAAAGAATAGAAAACAATGTGAAATATCTCATTGGAAAAACCACTGACCTGAAAAATAGATCCAGGAGAGATCACTTTTAAATTTTTGGACTACCTGAAAGCCATGATCAAAAAAAGAGCCTAGACATCATCTTTCAAGAAATTCTGAGGAAAATTGCCCTGATATTCTAGATTCAGAGAGTAAAATAGAAATCAAAAGAGTTCAAAAATTGCCTCTTGAAAAAGATCTCAAAAAGAAAACTCCTAGGAATATTATAGCCAAATTCCAGAGCTCCCAGATCAAGGAGAAAATATTACAAGCAGTCAAGAAGAAACAATTTGAGTATTGTAGAAACACAATCAGGATAACACAAGACCTAGCAGTTTCTACATTAAGGGATCAAATGGCTTGGAATATGATATTCTGGAGGTCAAAGGAGCTAGGATTAAAACCAAGAATCACCTACCCATCAAAACTGAGTATAATACTTCAGGGGAAAATATGGACATTCAAGCAAATAGAGGACTTCCAAGCATTCTTGAAGAAAGGACCAGAGCTGATCAGAAAATTTGACTTTAAAATATAAGAAGCAATAGGGACGGCTAGGTGGCGCAGTGAGTAAAGTGCCAGCCCTGGAGTCAGGAGGACCTGAGTTCAGTTCCCGCCTGAGACACTTAACACCCACACAAAAATACTAGCCGTGTAACCTTGGGCAAGTTACTTAACCCCAATTGCCCTCCAAAAGGAAAAAAAAAAAGAAATGATCACAATGAAAATATAAGAAGCAAGAGAAGCATGAGAAGGTAAACAAGAAAAAGAAGTCATAAGGAATTTATTAAAGTTGAACTGTTTGGGGCGGCCAGGTGGCTCAGAGAGTAAGAGCACCAGCTCCAGTGTCAGGATGACCTGGGGATCAAATCTGGGCCCAGATGCTTAGCACCACACCCAGAAATAACTGGCCGTGTAACCTTGAGCAAGTTACTTAAACCCGATTGCTTAAAAAAAAAAAAGTTGAACTGTTTACATTCCTACATGGAAAAATGATCATTGTAATTCATGAGACTTTTCTCAGTATGAGGATAAATGGAATATATATTTGCTACCTCCACTCATAGCACTAACCAAAACATGGGAGCATTAATAAACATGGGCCAGGCAGAAATTTGAAGCATTCATATGTTTATTGCATGGATGCCAATCAAATCTCAAACAAGCATCTGAGGGTCCAAGTTTATACACTATAGCTAAAGCACTTACATCATACATTTCTCATAGGAAACTTCACAGAGTTTATTACATGAGGTGCCTAGCTTGCAACCTTTAGGATGCTATTCCCTTGGAACACTTCTCTGCTTACTTATCTCATGTGTCACTACTTTATCTATATTGCTCAAGTGGTCAGGGTTTCAGGAATGGTCAGAATGTTCTGAGCCTTTCTTGCACAGAAGGAGAATAAACAGAGGGTGGTGAGTCAACATTCTGAGATACTGGGATGAAGCAGGTGGAAACAGGCTCAAGGGGGTCCTTGGCCTGGATTTGTGCCCATGGAAGAGCTAACCCTCGACAGTGCCTCCTACATATATGTATATGTGTGTGTATATATATATGTGTGTGTGTGTGTGTGTGTGTGTATGTGTGTGTGTATACATATATATGTGTGTATGTATAGGAGGGTGTATGTGTGTATAGATATGTGTGTGTATATATGTGTGTACATGTGCACATAGATAGAGGGCACAGGATCAGTTGAAAGGATGATATTTTAAAAATAAAATTAAGAGGTGAGAGAGGAATATATTGGGAGGACAAAGGGAGAGATAGAATACAGTAAATTATCTCACATAAAAGAGGCAAGAGAAAACTGTTACAATGGAGGGGAAGAGCAGAAAGATTAAAGGGAATGAGACAAACTTACTCTCATTGGATTTGGCTTAAGGAGGGAAAAACATGCACACTCAAATGGTTATCTTACCCTGCAGGAAAGTAGGGGGAAAGGGAATAAGAGGGGGAATGACAGAAGGGAGGGCAGACTGGGGGAGAGAGTAGTTCGAAGCAAATAGTTTTGAAAAGGAACAGGGTCAAAGGAGAAATAGAATAAATGGGAGGCAGGATAGGATGGAGGGAAATATAGTTAATCTTTCACAATATAACTGCTATGGAAATGTTTTGTGTAACTACACATGTACAACCTATATCAAATCTCTTGTCTTCCCAGGAGGGGTAAGTGAGGAGGGAAGAAGGGAAAGAAACTGGAACTCAAAGCTTTAAAAACAAATTGTTTTTTACATGCAACCAGGAAATAAGCTATACAGGCAATGGGGAATAGAAATCCATTTTGCCCTACAAGAAAGTAAGGGAGAAAGGGGAAGGATATAAGAGAGAACAGATTGAGGGAAGGGATATTCAGTATGCTTGTTGTCTTGAGGCAGGGAGTAGGGGAGAGATGGAGAACATAATTAATTAATTAAACAATTAAAAATTACTCTTCCCCTTTTCTGAATTGTGCTGGAACCAAAGCCAATTGTTAAATTTTCAATGTTAGAGCACTTACACTTTTGAAATCAGCAAATGCTAGAAATCAGAGATTGATTTATTATTTTGCTGATTCTCTAGACTTAAGAAAGTCACAGAAAAAATGCTAATAATGCAAGTTAAACTCCAAAGTGTATCCTGTGTGCATATTTTTTCAGAGTCAACTGGTAAACATTTACTAGTCCAGGACTGCTTCTTCCCAATTTTTTTCTATTACTGTGAAGGGAACCACCATTCTCAAAGTCACAACCATCTCACAGCCTCTTGATTATCCTTGACTCCTCACTCATCCCATATATCAAATGTTTTGCCAAATCTTGTTATTTCTACTTTCAGAATAACTCTTCTATATGTCCCTTTCTCTCCACTCATACAACACCCTTTTCCCAGTCCCCATCACCTCTCATCTAGCCTATCTCACATAGGTGGTGCAGTGGATAGTGAATTGAGCCTGGAATCAAAAGACTCAATTAAAATTTGGTCTCAGATCAAATTTGGCTTCAAACACTTACTATCTCCATGACCCCAGTCAAGTAACTTAACTTCTCATCTATAAAATGGGAAAATAGCACCTACCCCACAAGGTTGTTGTGAGGATCAAATGAATTGATATTTGTAATGCTTATTTCCTCCCCTACTTCCTTACTATTGGTATCCCAAATCAAGTGTCTCCCTCCTCCAATCCATCTTCCACTAGTCAGTCAAGGTGATTTTCCTAAAGTGCAGTTCTGACCATGTTGTCCACCCTTACTCAATAAATTTCAGTGACTCCTTATTATCTACTAAAAGGAGATAATAGAAATAAAGAAAAAAAGAGGAGAGGACAGGACAGGAGGAAAGAAGATCCTTTCTGTGTGATTGGATGAGGTTATATCACCAGGTAAAGGGATGTTGGATTCACTTCCAGGAGTTCAGGGATGATACTGATCAGGAATGTTTTTCCAGAAAGGAGTGTCATTAGAACTGCCCTGTCCTCATTGTGAACATTGGATTGAGTTGAGTCTCTCGGGGTCACTCATGGTTAAGTAGATTGAAAGTTTATGGGTAGAAAAAAGCCTATGTCTTCAAATGAGCTTACATTCTTTTGAACATAGAAGATGATCCAGCAAAGGACACTGAGTTTGAATAGGTCATGAGAGAAATAAGAGGGGAGATAGTAACCAGAGGAATGAGTAGTTAGTATCAAATATTGCCAAGAACTCAAGAAAGATAACAACTGAGAAAAGGCCATCAGATTTGGTAATTAAAGGATCATGGGTTAGTAGGTTATGGAAAGACAGGCACACTGATAGAATGTTAATGAGCTTGTAAACTGCTCCAGTCACTCTGGAAAGCAATTTAGAAGTATAAGAAAAAGACTAAAACATCCATAACTTTGACCCAAAGATTTCACTGCTATGCTTTTATCCAAAAGAGGGCAAATAGAGAAAGGTTCTATATGCACTAAAATATTTATAGCAGCATTTTCTTTTAGCAGCAAAAAATTAAAAACAAAAGAATGTCTATTGCTACAGAACCCACAAAGTGACAGAGAGAAACAAATCTCCCACTGAAGGCAGCCTATCAGGCTGACAGGAAGGGTCAATCACAGCATGCAGAGAGCCAAGTGCAGTCTCACATGATCACCTCAAAGCAGCCCCCACCAGCAGTAGCTAGAGCAGACTTCAGGAGAGTGAATCACCAGCAGCTGTGGCTGTTTCCAGACTTATAAACCCATAAATGCTAGATACAAAGTAAAAAGTCAATGTGGAACTCTGTTGGAACTGGGGGGGACACAAGAGTGTGGCCCAACCCCTGCCCCCAGGGAGAGAGGTAGAGGAGGCATGGCAGCTGTACAGCCACCACATGGCTGATTCCAGAGCTCCTGGCCTGCAGATTATAGGGGGATCAAGTAACCATTCAGAGGGTAATCACTCTTACTTTAACCTACTTGGATCTGGATGGCTGTCTTGGGTGAGGTCAGGTATGTGGCCAATGGGCCAGAGCTTATGAGGGCTTCAGAGATGGCACCCAACTAATAGCTCTGGCAGCTGAAAAATCCCCAGCAATTTGGGACAAAGCTCTCCTCTCTGGAAGCAGAGTTCTACTTGACCTGGGAATGCTGAAATTTGGCTATAATATTCCTAGGAGTTTTCTTTTGAGGATTTTTTTCAAGAGGTGATTGATGAATTCTTTGAATTTCTATTTTGAAATGTGGCAAAGAGCTCAAAAGTCAAGTAATTGAGTGGCAACATGTGTAACTACATATGTACAACCTATATTGAATTGCTTGTCTTCCCAGTGTGTAGAGAACTTTTGGGGGTTCCCATAATGAAATGTTCCCCTCCCCGATACAATTATCTGAAATGTTACAGGGCAAGAGGACATGTAATCTTGTTTGTTTATTCCTCTGAACATGTGTAATGTAATGCCAAGGAAAGGTAACTTCCCAAGGTTCAAAATACCAGCATAGGTGCTCTCCATTTTATTCAGTGACAAAGTAAGAACAGAGAAGATCAAAACATGACATCATTCAAAATGCAGCATTTACTAAGTGTGATTAAATAATCTCCAAGTACTCCCCCACCCCAGGACCTTACATTCATTCAATCAATTACAAAGTCCCTGTTCTAAATACTACTCCACCCCAGGTACAATGTAATGCCAAGGAAAGGCAACTTCCCAAGGTTCAGAATACCAGCATAGGTGCTCTCCATTTTATTCAGTAACAAACTCAGAACAGAGAAGATCAAAACATGACATCATTCAAAATACAGCATTTACTAAGTGTGATTAAATAATCTCCAAGTACTACCCCACCCCAGGACCTTCCAATCATTCAATCAATTACAAAGTCTCTGTTCTAAATACTTCTCCACCCCTAGGCTATACCTTAATTAAGTCCACCACAAAGCCCCTCTTCTCAAATGGAGATTAGTTTCCAAACATAAGGTCAAAAGTTCCCCACCCCTGGATCACAATTGAATCTACCCCAGAGTTACATCAAGTTTAAACACAGCACTTAATACCCAAATGGAGGTCTTTTCTTCATCTTGACACGAGGCAAGTTCTCAGCAATCTTAGTTCCTGGGGAGACAAGGCTTAGCAAAGCCACAAGATACATTGCCAGTCCCTTCATGAATTTATCCTCTGTCTGTAGAACAGTCCTAGAACCCCTGAACACATTAGCAAAGCCCTCTCCCAGGATTTCTGTAAACATACAACAAGAAAATCCTTCTTCAGGGCTTCTGAACCAACAGAAAGGCTCCCAGACCCCTGCAACAACAGCACTGTCCCTCACCAGTGGACAGTATTCACTCTCTGTCTGCAGGACAGTCTCAGGGCTTCTTAGTGAACAGCCAGGTTCCAGGACTTCTTCAACAAAAGGACTGTCTTTCACCAGTGGACAAATCTGGCAAAACAACATCAAAACAGACAGACAAAGTACCAGCAAAACAGCCATGTCTCCTCAGTCCTTGGCAGCTCAGGGGGCAGGTCTCAAAAGTCCAGGGCAATTCAAAGCGGCCACCAGCAATTCTCTTAGTCTCTCTCTCTCTCCACGAGGTGCTGCTTCCAAAAAGATCTTCCGCCTCTCTCTAGTGTCTCTCCAAATCTACCTCACCAGCTCCTCCCAGTTCAGGACTTTCTTTTCACATCAACAAGCCCATCCCACAGGTGGGATTAACAAACTCTGGGTTTTAACACAATCAATTTGAAAACCAAGCCAATACAGGGGAATCTTTAATTGCCATTACTATCACACCAGGCTGTACCTTCATTTAGTCCACCACAAAGCCCCTCTTCTCAAATGGAGATTAGTTTCCAATCTAAGTAAAGTACATTCATTTGTTCAACCATAGAACACAAAAAGGTCAAAAGTTCCCCACCCCTGGATCACAATTGAATCTACCCCAGAGTTACAACAAGTTTAAGCACAGCACTTAATACCCAAATGGAGGTCTTTTCTTCATCTTGACACAAGGCAAGTTCTCAGCAATCTTAGTTCCTGGGGAGACAAAGCTTAGCAAGGCCACAAGATACATTGCCAGTCTCTTCATTAATTCATCCTCTGTCTGCAGAACAGTCCTAGAACCCCTGAAAACATTAGCAAAACCCTCTCCCAGGATTTCTGTAAACATACAACAAGAAAATCCTTCTTCAGGGCTTCTGAACCAACAGAAAGGTTCCCAGACCCCTGCAACAACAGCACTGTCCTTCACCAGTGGATAGTATTCACTCTCTGTCTGCAGGACAGTCTCAGGGCTTCTTAACCAAAAGCCAGGTTCCAGGACTTCTTCAACAACAGGACTGTCTTTCACCAGTGGACAAATCTGGCAAAACAACATCAAAACAGACAGACAAAGTACCAGCAAAACAGCCATGTCTCCTCAGTCCTTGGCAGCTCAGGGGGCAGGTCTCAAAAGTCCAGGGCAATTCAAAGTGGCCCCCAGCAATTCTCTCAGTCTCTCTCTCTGCCTCCACGAGGTGCTGCTTCCAAAAAGTTCTTCTGCCTCTCTCTTGTCTCTCCAAATCTACGTCACCAGCTCCTCCCAGTTCAGGACTTTCTTTTCACATTAACAAGTCCATCCCACAGGTGGGATTAACAAGCTCTGGGTTTTAACACAATCAGTTTGAAAACCAAGCCAATACAGGGGAATCTTTAATTGCTATTACTATCACAACATGGTCCTATGATATTGCCCTAATAAATAACTAACCTTAAGCAAGGGTAAATAGTAAAGAAGATCAAAGGAGGGACCTCGTACATTGTCTGTATTCTTTTGAGTCATGTAGACCTTCTGCTGGGGGGCATATAAACTGTGTGCTCCTTGTATCTTTGGCTCTGTATGAAATTGTCACATAATAAACAGACTATTGATTACACCCCCATATCGTTATTCTCACCGCTCTCTAGCCCACAAACTGCATTGGCCACAGTACCAGTGGGAGTAGGTGAGGAGGGAAGGGAAAGAATCATGGCAAAGAGCTCAAAAGTCAAGTAACTGAGTTGCAACATGAGCAAGCAGAGGACACAAAGCAAGCACAGCAATGAAACCTTAGATTGCTTTTGGGGGGACAAAAAGGATCAAAGCATGGAACAGGAGGAAGACAACAAAGTCAGAATTCCTGCATCAAAAGATTCCAAGAAAAATATGAATTGGTTACAGGCCATGGAGGAGCTCGAGAAGGATTCTGAAAATCAAGTAAGAGAAGCTGAAGAATACTGTGGCCAGAGCAGTTGGTGGGTTAGCGAGCATTGAGAATAATGAGATGGGGGAGTAATCAATAGTCTGTTTATTACAGGACCATTTCATACAGAGCCAAAGATGCAAGGAGCTCACAGAGTTTTTATGCCCCCCCCCCAGGAGAATGTAGACACTCCAAAAGAATGCAGACAATGTAGAAAGATCCTATGTCAAAGGAATGCAGATAATTTAGAAGGAGCCTCCCTTAGTCATGTTCACTATTTACCCTTGCTTAATGTTAGTTACTTATCAGGGTATTATTCTAGGACCATATCCGGAAGCATAAACAAAAAAGATTACACGCCCTCTTGCTATCTGTCTGGTAACCTTTGCAGTTAACTGTATAGGACAGGAGAATATACCTAGCAAGTTCAAGGACCCCAAAACATTCCCTTCATAATACATCCTCTTGCTTGTCTGCCCTGTAGCCTTTCAGATAATAATATAGGGAAGGGGAACATTTCATTAGCAAAGCTGAGAAACTTCTGAAAGTTCACTACAGAAGAAAAATTGGGAAGAGAAATGAGAATGGTGCAAGAAAATCATGAAAAGCGAGTCAACAATCTGACTAAAGAAAAAAATACCTTAAAAATAAACTAATTCAAATGGCAAAAGAGGACCAAAAAGCCAATGAGGAGAAGAATGCCTTAAAAAGCCAAATTTGCCAGATGGAAAAGGAATCTCAAAAGCTCACGAAGAGAATAATTCCTTCAGAATTAGATTGGAGCAATTGGAAGCTAATGACTTTATGAGAAATCAATGTACTATAAAACAGATCCAAACAAATGAAAAAAAATAGAAGGCAATGTAAAATATCTCCCTGGAAAAACCACTGACCTGGAAAATAGATCCAGGAGAGATAATTTAAAAATTATTGGTCTACCTGAAAGCCATGATTAAAAAAAGAACCTAGAAATCATCCTTCAAGAAATTCTCAAGGACAATTGCCCCGATATTTTAGAACCAGAGGGCAAAATAGAAACTGAAAGAATTCACTGATCACCTCTTGAAAAAGATCCCAGTAAGAAAACTCCTAGGAATATTATAGCCAGGTTCCAGAGTTTGCAGATCAGGGAGAAAATATTACAAGCAGTCAAGAAGAAATAATTTGAATATTGTGGAAACGCAATCAAGATAATACAAGACCTAGCAGCTTCTACCTTAAGGGATCAAAGGGCTTGGAATATGATATTCTGGAGGTCAAAGGAGCTAGGATTAAAACCAAGAATCACCTACCCAGCAAAACTGAGTATCATGTTTCAGGGGAAAATATGGTCATTCAATCAAATAGAGGACTTTCAACATTCTTGATGAAAAAACCAGAGTTGAAAAGAAAATTTGACATTCAGATACAAGAAGAGAAGCATGAGAAGGTAAACAGGGAAAAGAAATCATAAGGAACTTATCAAAGTTGAACTATTTGCATCCCTACACGGAAAAATGATAATTGTAACTTATAAAACTTTTTTCAGTATGAGAATAATTTAAAGGAATAGAAATGCATATATATGTATATATACATATACATACATACATATGTCTATATATGAGGGTATATGGGTATATATAATAGTAAATTGAACTATTTACATTCCTACATGGAAAAACGACAATTGTAACTTGTGTTACAATAAACTTGTGCACATAAATATATATAGAGAGAGAATATAGAATATAAATACATATGTGAGTATGTATATATGTATACATGTATTCATAGACAGAGGGCACAGGATCAGTTGTATAGGAAGGGATGATATCTACAAAATAAAATTAAGAGGTGAGAAAGGAATATAATGAGAGGAGATAGGGAGAGACAGAATAGGGTAAATTATCTCATATAAAAGAGGCAAGAGAAAACTGTTACAATGGAGGGGAAGAACAGGAAGGCAAAAGGGAATGGGTCAACGTTACTCTCATTAACATTGGCTTAAGGAGGGAACATACTGAATTGGTTATCTCACCCTACAGGAAAGCAGGGGGGAAAGGGATAAGAGGAGAGATGATAGATTGGAGGGCAGATTGCAGGGGGAGGGTAGTTAGAAGCACACACTTTTGAAAGGGGACAGGGTCAAAGTAGAAAATAGAACAAGTGGGGGGCAGGATAGGATGGAGGGAAATATAGTCAGTCTTTCACAATGGAAATGTTTTGAGTAACTACACATATATAACCTATATTGAATTGCTTATCTTCTCAGTGGGTGTGAGTGAGGAAGGAAGAAGGGAAAGGATCTGTAATTCAAAGTTTTAAAGTCAAATGCTTAAAATTTTTTTTATTATATTTTTTTACATGCAACTGGGAAATAAGATATACAGGCACTGGGGTATAGAGATCCATCTCGCCCTATTGGAAATGGGAGAAGATATAGGAAAGAGCAGATTGGGAAGGAGGTATTCAGTGGGATCACTGTTTTGAGGTGGTGGGTAGGGGAAAGATGGGGAGAAAATTTGTAACTCAAAATCTTGTGGAAATGAATGTTGTAAACTAAAAATAAACCAAAAAAGAATGTCTATTGATGGAGAAATGGCTGAGCAAATTATGGAACATAAAGGTAACAATATCACAATAATGGTTATGAAGATACAGAACCGCATGGTAAGGCTTGTGAAATGGTGTAAAATGAAGTCAGCAGAATGAAGAAAACAATATATATAATGACTACAAAAATGTAAAAGGAAAGAACAAGAAGAAAATAAAACTGTACACTGTGTAATTTTAATGACCAAACCTGTCCTGGAAGAAGTGATAGGAGAATATATTTCCCTCCCTCCTTTGAAGAGATGAGGAATTGTGGAACTAGAACACCATAGATAGTCAAATTTGGCTGAAGTGTAGCTTAGTTTTGCTGAACTGCTTTATTTTCTTTCTTTTTCGTTCTTTATTAGAAGGGATCACTCTCCAGCTTTGTTAGAGAGCAAGAGGGACTTATTTTTTAAATGAAGTTGGTATGAAAACAAAAGATATCAATAAAATAACGTCTAAAAGCTCACTAGTAGCTCTGGAAAGAGCTATTTCTGTAAATACTTGGGTTAAAAGGGGTTTTAAAAATGAGTGAGAGAAGTGGAGGCAATGGATTTAGACAGCTTTTTCTATGAGTTTGGCTGTGAATTACTCATCAGCAGCTAGTAATAAGAGTTATCGGCCAGGCAGCATGCTAAGCTAGGGATACAACAACAAAAAAAAAGCTGTCCCTGTCCTCAAGGAGGACAATAAGGGATGGAGTGGGGGGATGTTGGTAGAGACAACATGCAAATAAATAGGTATGTGCAAAACATATCCTAAGATAACCTTGAGGGGAAGGCATCAGCTGCTGGGGGGCTGTGAAAGCCCTCCTGCAAAAAGTAATATTTGAGCTGGAGTTCGTGAGGAAGCCAAGGATTTTAAAAGACAGAGGTGAGGAGGGAGGGCATTTCAGGCACTAGGTTCAGCCAATGAATTGGGCACAGACTGGGGAGAGATGGTGTGCTGTGTGTGAAGCTTAAGCTGTGTGGTAGAGGGCATTGAGGAGACAAACATGTAAGAAGCCTTCATCTCTTAGAACTCCTACCTATCCTTCAAAACACAGCTCAAGTATTTTCCCTCTTCTTGTGACCCAGTTAATGCTCTTAATTATTCTCTATTTATTTATCTGCACAATGGCCGCCTCCACTATTGCCCCTGTCGGTTGAATCCAATACTATCCCCTCGGTGGAAAATATTTGTTGTTGTTTGTCCTTTATTCTCGAAGAGGACCGTAATATCAGGTAAGTGAAGTCTTAACATGAAGATGAATTGGATTTAAGTGGCGGAGGGCTGTTCAAAGTCACCCAGTCAGCCCTGTGAGGTCAGGACACGTTTTGCTATTTTTTGTATGTAGGCATCCGGGGGGCCTAGACTGGGCTTTGAGGACAGTAGGAGCAAAGCTAGAAGTTAGAATTGAAAAGAATTGCAGGGAGTTCCCCAGAACGACCAGCAGATGGCATAAAACAATCACAAAGCGTCCGCTGCGATTTTCTCCCCCCTCTCCCTCCCACCCCCACCCCCCCATCCCCCTCCCGCAGCCGGCAGCCTTCGGTATTGGGAGCCGTACCGGAGGCTGCCGAGTCCCATTGTGAGCTCTCTTCCCTCGAGAAGTAAAGACCTTTGCTGGCCCCGAGCTCCTGAAGAGGTAAAAGCTCCTTTTAATTTTTTGCTTTTCCACCACTTTAGCTCCGGCAGGCAGTCCATGCCCTCTCCCTCCCTGCAGTTGACGCCCCTTGCCCTGGAGGGCTGAGCTGGGTCAGGGAGCAGTCCATCAAGGTAAGCCTGGGCAATTTCCTTCGCTCATCCCTTCCCCCAGCCCAGGGGCTCCAGGAGGACGCCATATTCCCAGGCCAGGTGATTACGTGACGGGGGCGGGGAGCCCAGGGCGGCACGCTATTGGCCTGAGGCGGAGGCGGGGCGGGGGAGGTGGGTCCCTCCGATAGGCGTGCTGGGGGAGGTGCCAAGGGAAGGGGCAGGGAGAGGCCAACCTGGTTGGCTCCGGAAAGCAGGGGCTTGCCCTCCTTCCTCCACGTCCAGCTACTCCTCCCCCAACCCCCAGCCTCCTCCCCGCCGCCACCCGCCAGCCCAGAAAAGACACTTTTATCTGTGTAAGGCGCTGCTATTGTATCCCTGTTGAACTTTGAGTTCCTGAAGGACAAGGACGGGGTCTTTGCCTTTCTCTGAACAAGGACTTGGCACAGTGACTGGTAGGAGCTTAATAAATGCTAGTTGTAGATTGAAGCTGACTTACATGAGGAGGTCTGTGGGTCAGCTTGTATGGCAGCTGGAAATAACTTCTGCAGCTATTTTGGGGAAACTAAAGCTCATGGATTTGAAGGGACTTGCCTAGGATCATACAAGGCAGGGTTCGAACTCACCTCCTCTGACTCTAAATAAACCACTTTGCCACTATCTGAGGTTGGCCACAACAATCACAGTTCCCATATAGACTTTAAAAGTAGTGGTTGTTAATCTTGCAGGTTTGGGTTTTTTTTTTTTTTTTAAGTTTTGCACTTGGAGTCAGGAAGACCTGAGTTCAAAGTTTGACTCAGACACTAGCCTTGTGATTCTGGGCAAATCTCTTAACTTCTGTCTGCTTCAGTTTCTAAAACTGAAAAATGGGGATAATAATGGCACCTACCTCCCAGGGTTATGAGAATCAAATGAGATAACATATTTGCTTTGCAAGCCTTACAAATGCTAGCTATTAGTATTAATATTTAATAAGTTACTTTATATTTAATTAATAACAATGCTTAACAAAATAATTTTAAATAGTTATTTCTGTATAATTGTCTTCCTTTGAGAGATCATGTGTTCTCTTTTCTCTGTCATTTCGGAGTTGGGTCACCTATTGCTTCACCTACTCCAGAGAATATAAAAATACTATAAAAGTATTCAGTATCAATTGCTGTTTCATCACACCAAATTGAGCAGACAAGCAACTATGTATAGAATGAAGTTTGTCAGTCTAACTTGGCATTATTGTACCAAGAAGTTCACTGTTTCGTTTTTCTAGCCCTGAAGATACTGAAGAAAGGAACTGTCTTTTCTTATCACCCTTACAAATATGAATTATACTCGATTCCTCACAGCAGTGAGTGCTGCAAGAAAGCCTTCTCCAATAAGGCAGCTGAGTGAGTATGGTTTCTTTGTTATCAGATGCTTTCCACGGGTGTTGCTGACAATTGGACAAGTACATTCAAGTCTAAGCTATTCAGTTTCGTTGATCATGAATTGATTATCCCAGACCTTTATCTCTCTTCCTGATCACTGCTGTGAACATTTTATCCAGGTCACCCACTTAGAGTTCCCACATCTTTAGAAAGTGGGTAGGGGAAAACATAAATTAGGTCAAGACAATGAAGTTTTTTACCAAGACTGGTAAAAAAGGTTTGGTTCAATTGAGCAAACACTTATGAAACTACATATATGAGAATATGTTCTATTCTATTCTAGATACTGGACATATATAAAAACAAAAATGAAAGCCCCTGCCCTCAAGGGAATTGTATCTACTGTGAGGAAACAAAATGTCACACTGTCTTTATGATATTGGGCAAATTATTTAGTCTCTGTGGGCCTCATTTACCTTGTCTGGAACATGAGATGTTTTAATTAGATGACTTTAAATATCTCTTCCATGGGGCGGCTAGGTGGCACAGTGAATAGAATACTGGCCCTGGAGTCAGTCAGGAGGACCTGAGTTCAAATTTGGATTCATACACTTAACTAGCCATGTGACTTTGGGCAAGTCACTTAACCCCAATTGCCCCTCCAAAAAGCAAAAAAAAAGTCTCTTCCAGCTCCAGATCCTTGCTCCTATGTATACAGTAACTGAATAAAGAAATATAAGTAAAAATAAATCTAGGGGCAGCTAGGTGACACAGTGAATACATCACTGACCCTGGAGTCAGGAGCACCTGAGTTCAAATCCAGCCTCAGACACTTGACACACTAGGTGGGTGACCTTGGGCAAGTCACTTCCTTGCCTTCCCCACCAAAAAAATAAATCTAAAGTTAAATAAAGAGCAATACAAAATTATTTCAAGATAGTGAGAGGAAGATCAAGATCTCATGCAAGTAGTGGTGTTTGAGTTAATGGAGCTTATCAAAAGTGTGTTAACCAACAAAAGGTTTTCAGATCACAATCATTTCATTGGTAAGTTGGAAGTATTGGCCATTCTTGAAGAACACCTAATAATAGCTGATGTTATTTTAGTGTTTGACTAATACAGTCTCAATAGATCCTCACAACAGCCCCATGGAGTAGGATCTAGAGTTGTTAGTGAGGAAACTAAACTACTCCAGGTACAGATGAGGAAACTGAGACACATAAATGTGAAGGGAGAAGTGACTTGCCTGTAGTCATGTGGTGTTAAAGGTGGATTCAGACTCAGTTAATGCCACCATTTCATTACCAAGGGGTAAAGGGATCTCATTCAACTTTGGTGGAAAGATCACACTTTCCAGTGAAATTGAGGGTTTTGTGATATATTTAAGTAAGATAAGAGTCCTTTCAGCCTTCTCTATCTTGAAGAGGGAAAGAGAAAATTCCACAGGCTATAACACTTTGGATACTTTCCTTGTTGAAGAGTGATAGCCTAGAATGAAGGTTTTTTTGTCATTTCCCTTTCTACATGTTTCTTCTAGCTGAACTGATGCAGAAATCACCACCATCACTTATTTCCTTGGCTGGAGGAGCTCCAAATCCTAACACTTTCCCCTTTAAGAATGCAAAGATCACCATAGAAGATGGAACTACCATTGAATTTGGGGAAGATTTAATGAAGAGGGCACTTCAATATTCTGCCTCAGCAGGGTAGCTATAAAAAAGATGACATGGTAACTTTATGTCCTAATGTTCAATAGCATCAGCAATGCAGTAAGTTCTGTACTTAGCAGAATTAAGTAAGGTATTTTCTAACAGAGCTTTTCTTTTTTCTAACAGAGCTTTTAATCTAGGTTAGATTGGAGGGTTGGACAAACAGAAACAGGGAAAAATATTTGCAGTTGGGGAATTATTGGAAAATAGCAATAGTTAGTATGGGTTCTCATAGCATAGATGAGTTTCAGTGTGAACCAGTAAAGGGATGATCACACCAGTGAGTTCTGAGATCCACTAAATTACCAAAGCAATGCTCATTCACAATAGGCAGAATGGGCCTGCTTTGGGATCAGGAATCAAATTAAACAGGGTTTTAAGTACCTACTCTGTGCTACATACTAGGATTCCAAATAGAAAAATGAAATAGTTCTTGACCTCAAGGAGGAGTAGGAAGAGAGGAAATTAATAATAATAATAATAACAGCATTTATATAGGACCTACTATGTGCCAGGCACTGTGCTAAGTGGTTTACAATTTTTATCTCATTTGATCCTCACAACAACCCTGTGAGGTAAGTGCTATTATTTCTCTCATTTTATATAAGAGAAGAGTGATTCAAGTAGGTAAAATGACTTGCCTGGTATCACACAGCTAGTGTCTGAAACTGGATTTGAACTCAGGCCTCATTTATATACAAATAAGTAAATATATAATCAAAGTAAATATAAAATACCAAGTATGTATCTACACACACACACACACACACACACACACCCCTATATAGGTAAGAATAGAGACTAGGTTTATGATTTCTTTGGTGTAGCAACCCCCCAGCTGAGAAAATGCCTTCCACTAATGAAGGTCATCACCTTCTCTGTAATTTATAATCTTAAGAGAGTTGCCTAAAGTACTAAGAGGTTAAGTGACTGTCCCATGATCACACTGCTAGTATGTATCAGAGGCCTATATAGTATATATGTATATAAATCTATCTAGATGCACAAACATATATGTGTATGTATATATAGACATATATGTTACACTTACACACACATACACAAAGACAAGTCAACAAGCATTTATTAATAATGTGCTATATTTTTTTTTAAATAAAACTATGTGCTAGGCACTGCGCTGTGTTGAGGGTACAAAGAAATGTTTTCTTTGCTCTCCAGGAACTCACAGTCTAATTGTTTCCTTCCTTCATTCATTCATTCATCTAACAAATATTTATTGAATGCCTGGTATGTGCAAGGCATGACCAAGTATTGTGGGTAATGCAAAGATGAATAAGATCATCTTTGGCCCTTATTTTTTCATTGAAACTTTTCTAATTCTAAATTTGTGAATCAAAATGTTTGCTCACAGTTAGAATTCTATATTACATTTGTGGTCCCTGCTCATTAAAAATGACAGTTACTAAGTACAAGTGGAATTGTTACTACAAAATCAGTGTATTTTCTATTTTTAAGATCCCATTTCTATATAGCTCAGTTTGAAGTTTCTTATAGTAGAACATTTATGTGATTTATGCTGTCATGTAGTTACTGGAACAAAATCCTACAAGATGGCACTTAAAGTCTCCCATCTCTTTGCTAATCACTAAAACAGATATCCCTTTGGGCAGTAGACTTGTAGGTGATGGATATTAGTATTTAAGAGAGTCACAAGGATGATCCTGAATCTAGTGAAATAGCCAATCGAAAGAGTCCCAGCCTTTCAGCTTAAGAAACACAAAGTATTGCATGGTTGATAGAAAGCCAGCATAGTAGTCATGAAAACCTGGGTTCAAGTTATACCTGTGACACATATTAGTTATGTGACCCTAAGCAAGTTACATTTTAACCTCTCAATGCCCCAGGGCAATTCTTTAAGGTTTCAAAGTCTTAACTTAAATTACTGGGTTGTTAATAATCTACAGAGTTCTCCATTCAATAAAGATCCCTGGTGTGGACCAAAAAAAAACCAACAACAACAACCTAGGAGAGATTATAGTCTACATATATACCAAAAGTTGTTTTATTTTTCTCTTTTAATGATAAAGAAGGATATCACATATAGATACTCAAGAGAAACAGGAATATTTTAACCTGCATTAGAAAATAATGAAGTATTGGCTAGGGAGATACAAGGATAAGTTTCCTGCTTCCAACAATTGCTACCTGTGTAATAGTTGGGCACTGTTACATAACTTTCCTTGGCCTTAGATTTATCATCTATAAAAAGAGAATTCAGCTAGAATGGCCCCTAAAATCCTTTTGCCTCGAAACCTGTGATTCTCAGAATGTTGTGGGAGGAAGATGGACTGTTAAGATGACATCAGATAGTCATTTGATGAGATTGTGTACAGAAAAAGTCAGAGTAGCACCATTTAATGTCTCCAAAAGCTATGCATGAATGATTCTCAGTAAGGAGCTGGAAGCAACAAGCAGATCTAGTGTTCTGAATGGGAAAAAGAAGCTGTTTCCTCAATACATTATCCTACTTTTCTTTCCCTTCTAGTTCATTCCTTCCTGGCTTCCCTTCTTCTCACTCTTATTCCCTACCTGTTTTGATATCTTTCTGCAATTCCCAATCTCAGTGCATTGTTTCCTGCTGTTGAGAGCACCTCTGTTCAAATCCTGGTTCTGCCAAGTCATCTCTATCACTTCAAGGCAGTCACTTAATTTCCATGAGTTTCATTTTCTTCATCTGTAAAATGAGGGGGTTGGACTACAATGAGGTAGTCCTTAAACTTTGTCCACTGGCAACCCCTTCAGCACTTCTTAAACTGGTTCGAGACCCCACTGTTTAAGAAGCACTGAACTCAATGACCACTAAAATCCTTTCTAGCTTTGGATCTATGATCCTATGACTTTATTCAAGATAATAATTAAAAAGCTGATCAGTTATTTTTCTATAAAGGCATAGGCAAGAGCTGGGAGAAGTAAAAAGTTTGAGAATGGGAATACAGCAGCAGAAGACTCTTGAGAGTGTCTTCTCTCAAGAAGAGACTTGAGAGAAGTCTCACCACAGGCCATTGTTAACTTGCCTTCTATTCCCAGTATCTCTTTTTGTGACTTAGTGTGCCAAAAGGTACAGTAAGCTTTCTGGAGACTTCCACATACCTTAAAAGTTTCAGTTTGACCAAATGATAACTAATTAATTTTGAGATCCTCTCCAGTCTTGTTTTTAAAGGATTCTCTAATAATTAACTATGTTCTTTTTTTTCTACACTGGCAGAAACTCCAAAATACAATTCAGAACATTGTGTTCTGCAGAATTATTCATGTGTTTCTGTAAAATTTGAATGCTAGAAACTTATCCTTGCTTCCTTCATCATTAAGAACATGCTGTCCTTGACCATAACACCCCGCTGCCAGCATGCGCCTCAAAAATCAATTCCTTTAGGGATCAAATGTGGCTTGATTGATTGGGCCAGAAGGCTCCACCTGACCTTGAAACCTGAGGATAGAATAATAATGACAATACCTGTAATTGGCACTTAATAATGTTTTTTTGTTTTTGTTTTCTGCCTTCTGGAGGGCAGTTGGGGTTAAGTGACTTGCCCAAGGTCACACAGCTAGTTTTTTTTTTCCTTTAATAATGTTTTGATGTTTTCAAGGTACTTTATAAATATTACCTCACTGGAAATCCAGGAAATAATTTTGTAAAGGGAATTATGATTTTTATAATAATCTATATGATATACATAATGAATATACTAATAATTTAGATTTTTTCAGAATTGCCTCTTCTGACTTGGGAGTCAGAAGCTTACAGTGTAGCTTGAAATGATCAATCAAGCCTTGACAGTGCTCCCACAATCACTGCAATCTTGTGCCTGTGTACCTTAAGTGAAGCAAATCAAAGATTATTTCTATGATTTTGTTCTTTGACCCACCTATTCTTTAAGATTAAGTTATTTACTTTACAATTAATTTTTAATCTATATTTCCACTGCCATTTGTTCAATGTAATTTTTATTACATTATGATCCAAAAAAAAATACATTTACTATTTCTGTCTTTTTACATTTGATTTTGAGATTTTTATGCCCTATTATATGATCAGTTTTTGTGTAGCTGCCATATGCTGCTATAATCCTTTCTGTTCCCACTCAGTTTTCTCCAAAGGTCTATCATATCTAACCTTTCTAATATTCTGTATACCTTCTTAATTTCTTTGTTGTTTATTTTTTGGTTGTATTTATCTAGTTCTGAGAGGGGACAGTTGAGGTTTCACACTAGTATAGTTTTGCTGTCTTTTTCTTTCTGTAACTCACTTAACTTCTCTAAGAATTTGGATGCTGTACCACTTGGTGCATATATATTTAGCATTGATATTGCTTCATTGTCTGGGGTACCTTTTAGCAAGATGTAGTTTCCTTTCTTATCTCTATTAATTAGGTCTATTTTTGCTTTTGTTTGTCTTCTGTCCAGATCGCTACTCCAGCTGTGCCCTACTTCTTGTAGGTGATTAACAAATGTTTGTTGAGTTGAATTGAAAATATTTTTCACTAAAATGTGGCCAAAGGTAATTTCAGAGTAACTCGTATAAGCCTGTCTCTGAATAATATAGAATGAATTATGCACTGAGCAAAAACAAATATTGAAATTTAATTTGTGTTTTAGGATTCCCGAGTTGTTGTCCTGGCTGAAAAAGTTCCAGATTAGTGTCCACAAGCCCCCCACTGCCCAGTTCAGTCCTGATCAAGGACAAATGGATTTATGCATCACCACTGGGAGCCAAGAAGGCCTTTGTAAAGTAAGACTGAAAGGAATATGGCTCCTATAGGTAGAATTGAATATATTTATTAAAAACATATGCACCTGTTGGTTACCCATAAGTGAATCATCTGGATTCTGGATTCTAGTTGGTGCCACTTTGGTTAAGCATTTGGGCTGAAGACTAAGGAATGCCACAGATGAGTGAGTATGTGTGTGGCTGATTGCCTACACAAGCCAAATAGAAGCAACTTTTGGATTCATTTTTTATACTTGTGCTTCCACCTATCAATGCAAGTAATACAGAATAGATTAGAATATTATCATTACTAAATAAATATTACATCAGTATATCCTTAAATTATTGATGGGGGCAAATCACAAGTCTTCACATGCCTTTTCATCCTCCCCACTTCTTGTCCTTGGCCTCCATGATCTTCTACCTGCTGTACTGAAGCCCTTCCTCTAGTTCAGGGGTTCCTGACCTGGGAGTCATGAACTTATTTTTAAAAGATTTTGATAATTATATTTCAGTATAATTGGTTTCCTTTATAATCTTATGCATTTTATTTTATGCACTTAAAAATATTCACCTGAGGAATAGTTCATAGAATTTGCTAGGTTGCCAATAAGGTCCATGACACAAAAAGAACCCCTGCTCTAGGTGCTTTAACAACTTCTGGTTGTTAGTGCCACATTTCCCATCTGTCCATCTGTTACGTCTTCATTTTTTTCTTATAGACTCCTCCATTTCTTTTTTGAGTGATACGTGGTTTATCTTTTATGATACCATGTCTTCATTGATAATTTAATGTAGTGTGACTTATTCCCAACAAGTGTATCACCATCACCCTTTGCGTCACCCTCAGTTTTGATTCTTTGGAGTTTATGGTGCTTCATAAAAGTGCTGCAGTTTTCCAAATACAGCCAAATCCACCATTTTTGTAGGCCTGCTTCATGATCCATCTTACACTCAGGCTTTTTGAAGATAGTTATACTGTAAGCTTATCCAAAGGCATCCAAATACTTGTCATACTATGGGAAATGTGTATTCTTTTTTAACTTAGTTCTTTCTAATATTACTTCCTAGATCAATTTTTTTTGAATAGTTGTGTATCTCATGGAGGAGCCCCATAGTATGGAGGGGTTTAATGTAATCAGCACAATGTCATCTACAAACTGGAGTATTTGGAAAACTCATTATTTATAAATAATCCCTCTCATACTATGCAGAGGGCATTCTTCATAGCACTGATGAATACTTTGAATTCTGTATCTCCCTACTTTATGACTTGTTTGATTTTTATAGTCAAAGTATCATTAATCAAAGTTATATTTTTGTTGTCCTATCTATCAAAGAATCTTAAATCATCTTAGCAAACTGCATAGGAGACACACCTAATTGGAGAACAGTTTTTAAGATATTTTGTTCTGAGTCACCTTTTTAAAAATCCATAAACAATAGGAACAGTGAAATCTTATGTTCTGACACTCTCCTCGAAAAATTGTTCATGATTTATAAATGTGATCCTTCTGAGATAGCAGGAAATCTGGCTGCTCTCAATTTTTAATCTCAAACCATATTTTCCAACATAATTTTTCATCATACTTCAGCATGCTCACCTTTATAAGGTGAATATCTATGTATATGTTGGCATGTAGGAGGATCTAATTTGAAGGATCTAATCAACCTTTTCATAAAATTTCTCAATTTCTTTATTACTTGCAATAGATCTTGCCTTAAGCTGCAATTATCTTATTAAACTTAAGCTTGTCATGAGAACTTCCAGAAGATATGACCAATACTAGATGACCAAAAGATAACCAGTACCATGAGTGAAATTTCTCATTTCCTTTGGGGATGTGATGGCATGCCACCATGTCTTTTATTTGCATTGCATTTTTTTTTGCATTTTATTTGCATTTGTTTGCAGGAGAATGTCATTCCATTTGACTGAATCTTCTTTATATTTTCTGGTTTTATGAACAAGAATATCAGTGTTGAGGCAAATCAGTTCCCTTATCAGTTCTTTAGTCACTGGATTACAGTCTCACTTCTTAAATATCAGTGGTTAAATGAATGGTTCTAGTTCTAGAACCCATGTAATTTTTGTCACCTCTGCCCCCTTTTCCTTTACTCTGCTGCCATCACTGCCTACGTGGACACTCCCTTAGGGCTATTTTGTATGTTTTATGTTTCATAGCCAAATGAAACGCAAATGAAACACATAGCCAAATGAAACACATTCCTTAGTGTTCAACCTACTGTTGTTGAGCTTCTTCATACTTAGGTAGGCTGGCACAGCAAACTCAGTTGGTCACAGTGACCATATTTGAAGCCTTTCCAACTTGGGTGAATCTTCCAGACCTTATGCTTAATTGGCATATCCCCTGAGAACCCATAGTTACTCCCACAACATGGGAAAGCATTGAAAAAGGATTTTTACAGTGTGGCTCTCATAAAGGCCCAAATCCCTCTGATGAAGTATGCAGCCTATGGATGGTAAAATGTCTCCACATGCACCCAGCAAAGGACCTTGCAGCATAAAATCATTTGTAAGTGAAACACAAAGTAAATGGTAAACTGTATCAGGAGACTGATTAGTCAACATGTACTATAAAACAGTAAATATAAAAATGAAGGCTCATATTTGCCTCATGTTGTTAATACAATGCTATATATTCTAATAGTGGCTTGAAGTCTGTAATATCTCTTTTTTTTTGTTTTTTGCTTTTTTGGAGGGCAATTGGCGTTAAGCAACTTGCCCAAGGTCACATGGATAGTTTTGTGTGTGTGTGTGTGTGTGTGTGTGTGTGTGTGTGTGTGTGTCTTCGGTGTCTGAGGCCGGATCTGAACTCAGGTCCTCCTGACTCCGGGGCCGGCACTCTACTCACTGCACCATCTAGGCACCCCTTAGTCTGTAATCTCTTGATCCTATTTCATTCCAGTTTCTATTGGCATAGTATGCCAAGGAATTTTTAAATGGCTGCAGGGATTTTAACTTTTCCTGAGGTTACTTTTCTGATGTTTCTTATACTTCACATTCATTTGCTTGGTGACCAGAGTTAGTTGATTTAATGACTGGTCTTTGGGGACAATTAACTGAAAAGCCCCACTGAAGACTCACTGGAGCACATTCTTATTTCCATTTACCCCATGACACATCTGAAAAGAAGTGGAATCTCCATTTCTGCAGAGATACAAGACCATGACAAGATTTTAGCTAATTAGCAGGAATATATACAGCATAACAAAGAGGGGATTGTTACTCAAGTCTACCTTTCCAACTGTCTTTACCTTTGTCTTTTTACTTTTGTGGTCCTCAAGTGATTTTTTTTTCCCTATAAGCCAGCAGCCCTTAATTTAAAAAAAAAAAAAGATTCACTTTCCTTAGTATAGAATTTGGTTATTCTCTATAGGAATAAATTGTTTCTTCTATTAAAAATTGACTGGAAATTCATAGGACACATAGTTTTAAGCTAAATGATGCCTGTCTTATTAGGTATTTGAGATGCTCATTAACCCTGGAGATAATATCCTCTTGGAAACACCTGCTTATCCAGGGATTCTGGCAGCTGTGAGTATGTGTGATAACAACTACACTTCCTTCTTTTATAAGTATATAAAATCCAGTTTCCTGTTTGCCCTTGGAATTACATCTTCAATACAGAAGCAGTATGGCATCATACAGAGTGTACTGACTTAGAAATAACATGGCCTAACTGCTAATTGTTGCTTTACCAGTTTTTAGCTGTGTGAGTTTGGACAAGCCATGTAACCTATCTGAATCTTAGCCTCTTCATTTCTGAATTGGGGAAAAGAGTACCTGCCCTGTATATTTATGAGTTATAAGGCTTAGATGTAATAAAGCAAGCTAAAGCACTTTACAAATTGTGATAGATATTTAAGGTATGATTATTTTATGGGACTTTCCTCTGAGCACTACAACAACAAAATTTGATAACTTTTACTCAGAATCAGTGAGCCCAAGTATTAAAATTTGAAAAAAAAATAAATGTTTTTGAGTATCTACTTTATTTTTTTTTTTGCTTTTTGGAGAGCAGTTGGGGTTAAGTGACTTGCCCAAGGTCACATGGCTAGTTTTTGTGTTAAGTGTCTGAGACCAGATTTGAACTCAGGTCCCCCTGATTCCAGGGCCGGGGCTCTATTCACTGCGCCACCTAGCCACCCTGAGTATCTACTTTAAACATTTATATTTGACAACATGAAAAATTGAAAAAGTAGCATCTGAAAAAAGATATTACAGGTTCACACAATTATAAGGAAACCATTTATTCAAAACTATAAAGTACTATGTAAATGTGATTGATAACATTAAAAGTTAGTAATTTACTATATTAGGATGAACTTATTAGGACTATCTAACCATAGTAGGTCTGGTCTATGGCTCTAAGATTCCTGTCATTACAAAGAAAGCATGAATGATTGTCCTTTAGTGTATAATTTTACATTTGACTACTAAGAGGAAAATTTGCTTTTCTTTTTTAGAATATATCTGGGAAGATAACTTGATCAATGTATCTCTTAGAATCCAAATAATTTCTCCTGATTTTCTTTCATTTATTGGATAACATAAGACTATCATCCTTGCACATAGCTAATTAGTCAATAAAACAGCATGACTGGGTAGAAAGAACACTGGACTTGAAATGAGAAGTCCAGGGTTTGAGACCTTTCTATATCACTTACTCACCATGTGCCTGTGCACAAGTTATTGAATTTCTTTGTATCTCAAGAGAAATGGAGATTAGGGAGAAGAGGGATACTAATACTTCTGCTACTGGCCTCATAGAAATAATAAAGTTCTTTGTAAGCTATACAGTGACCTATAAATGTGAGCCATTAGTATTAGCATATAGAACATTTTGCACAGTTAATTGTGTTTTGTAATTGGCCTAAAACAATGTTCACAGAGATGCTACTGTGTCCAAAATACTTTACTGGAAAGGAGATGCCAGAGAAAAAAGGGATGCATAGACTCGGCCCTCTAACTCCTTACTGTCATAGTATTCTAGATTTAGAGCTAGAAGACAGAGATCAAGTCCAATCCCCTCTTTTCATAGATGAAGTAACTGGGGCCCTGAGAGAATGAGTGATTTGCCCAGGGCCCAGTTACAAGAGCATGAACATCCAAGACGATGAACAGCAAAACTCTCATAACACCACACTGGGGTACTGGTTCCATTTGTATTTTTAAACAGTGAATTGCTTGTCTGAATATTGGGTTTCCTTTGTTCATGTCTTCTCAACAGCTGAGGCCATTGGGCTGCAACATTATCAATGTGTACAGTGACCAATATGGAATTATTCCAGATTCTCTCCAAGCAGCACTTTCCAAGTGGAGACCAGAGGATGCACAGACACCTGAAAGACAAACCCCCAAATTCCTTTATACAGTTCCAAATGGCAGCAACCCTACAGGAACATCATTAACATATGAACGAAAAAAGGAAATATATGAGGTATTCCAATAGACTCTCACCACTTGAGCCCCTATTCCTATTCCTGTTTACTTTTAGTTTCTAGTAGCGGCATGTCATGATAAAGAGTAGGGTGACTTTGTAATCAGGAAGACCTGGGTTCATTTCTTGCCTCTGTCTCATACTGGCTATGTAACCATGGGCAAGTCAGTGCTTCAGCCAATCCTCTAAGACTATAAGTTAACCATCTGCATTTGGGGGAGGGAGTTTACACACTGCGATTGAAATCTTAGGTCTGGATAGTCTTGAGAAAAATGTTAGCTACTTCGTTACTCTAGAAATATAGCTTCTTACCTCATGACTAATAGACATAATGGAAGGCAAGGGAATAAGGAGTAGGAAATGTCATTTTTCAGATAAAATGAAAAGTTCTGAGTATGAGGAAATTTCTAAATCCATGAGAAGACACAAATACCTATCACGTGGTGAGTCTCTGAATGCTAAGTTAGCTGCAGGACAAATCTCATAAGGAAGAAGTCCCCAATCTGCTGTCTCATTGCTAGGTCCATAAATTAGCTATAACCAAAGCAACAAATAATTAGTTTAAACATAATCCGTCTCTACCGCTGAATATTTATGAGGTTGGTTTTTTTCCCTCTTTCTATTTTCTGTGGATGATTTTTATGTATAGGGATATTGGTCTGTGGGTGAGATGCATACTCATGAGATCATTCATTATTGATTACCTCTAAGTTTGCTGTATAATATATTGTTGTAGTGTATGTTTTTAACCTTCCTCCTTCCCTAACTACTAACATGACTCTCATGTCATTAAGAATTATCTCTGTTAAGAAACAAGGATGATATATAATTTACAGTTTTTTTCTCTTTGTTTTATTTTTTACAAACAACAAATGGGTATTTCCCTAAATATAACTTAGAACAGAAAAAGAGGATTGTAAATGAAACTACAGATTTCTACTGCTTAAAGCTTGCTTTCTTTTTTAGTATATAAATTCAACCTGTAGTTTTCTAAGTATTAATCTTAGGTGTCCATCAGTTCTCCTTGGTTTTTCACTGCATATGTTTTTGAAGAGGAATGAAAAGTAAAAATGTAAGTAAATTAAATTAATATAAGTAAAAAAATACCGCATAGGTTATGAGCTCCAAGACAGCAAGGACTTATTTTACCTTTCTTTGTATTTCCAGTACTTAGCACAGTGTCTAGCACATAGTAGGCTTATTGACTGACTGTTGGAACTGGAATGGAGTCTCCAGCTCTATAGGTTTAAGAGATATTTTAAAAGAGGGTGCCTTTTTACTCATGTTAATTTTTCTGTTTGAAAAAGAATCTTAATAGGAGGTTTTCACACTTTATAGGACAGATACAGATGTAAGAAACTGAGTTGCTAATTGACTTTAACTTCCAAGTAACTACTAAGAAATAATTATATTGCTTTAACATTTTTAGCTGGCAAGAAAATATGATTTTCTCATCATAGAAGATGATCCATACTATTTTCTCCAATTCAACAAGGTAGGTTATCATGTATACTTATTTTATAGTCAGAACTACTTCTATAACTTTGATTTTTTATTTGTTGTCAGCCATCTGATTCCTAGATGTAGTGGTGTAGTAGAAAGAACACTAGTCTGAATCAGGAAATCTAAGTTCAATTACCAGCCAGCTCTGCCACTTCTTATCAACATGACCTTGGTCAAATAACTTAATCCCTTGGAATGCTAGTTTTGTCATCTGTTAAAAAAAATATGTCAGTGATAAAACCTGCCTTGTTGTCCCAATGAACAATTATTATGAAGATCGCTGAAGACATTGTGTTTGAAAACTGCCATGATGGCAAGATAGAAAAGTGAATGCTTATAACTAACCCTAGCTCCCCTTCATCAACAACTGAATCAAGTAAAATGCAAAAACAACCAAAAGTGGAGGAGAAAGGAAAGAAATCTTAAGGGGCTGGGGAATCATCTAACAGAAAAGTGAATGACTGAAGAATTGAGTTAGAAAAAAAATTATTTCCAGTACAGTAAAGAAAAATTTATGAGATAAAAGACAGAGAAAAAGGACAAAAGGAGATAACAATGACAATAAAGCCCTTCAGAAATGAATTTGGATCTTCCAGATGAACTTTCAAAATTGTTAATAAGTTCAACAAGAGTCATAAAAAGGAAGATCTGATATCTATAAAGACCATATTAAAAGCATTAAAAACAAAAAAAAAAGACAAATATGGGACTCAACTATTTGGAACATTCTGAGGAAAAATTTTAGCCAAAATATAGATTATATAATACTAAAATTATTCAGCTAGAAGACAAAAAAATGGGCAGAACAAATAAAATCAAAATAACAGAAAAAAGATTTGAGATATTTATAAATTTAAGGAGATAGAACTGAGGAACAGAACTTATTGAGACTATGAGACTTCTTGGTCTCCCAGAGAAGTCTGAAGAAATAAATACCCTAAGTAGATGATTTCAGGAAACCAAAGAAAAAAATTCCTGGTAGTGTTGAAAATAAGGTAAAGTGAGATCAATAGAATCAACAGAATATTAGAAAACTAACAAAGGAACTCCATATTTAGATCCCCTGGAAATGTAGTTATCAATCATCAGTTCTTCAAAGCTTCCAAGGCCAGGAAGAAACAAATCATATGACAGAAAATACTAATTCAAATTGTATATGATTTCTAATTGAGAATTTTAAAAATTAATTTTAAAAACCAAGAAAAAATAGTCTTTATTTCCAAAATGCTTAATACCAAAAAAAAAAGAGAGAGAAGATTTATTTTCTTGTGAGACAAGTAGATTTTTAATATTACTGAAAATTTTCAGCTCTTCTTGGAGAAGAATCCAGTACTACCAATTAAAAGGCCTTTAGATGCAAACCTTAAGATGTTAAATGGGACTTTAAAGCAATAGAGTTGAACTCAAATAGAAAAAGGGACCAATAAACCATAATTAAGGATCTTTGTGGACCCCATATTGTCTTAGAAAACCACACATCTTTATGTTCTTTTTTTTATTAATATACAAACACATTAAAATCAGATAGGAACTACTTTTTAATCCGGTTCTGGCCATACTCTTGAAGGAATAGAAAAGTTGTCATCTCTTCAATGTTTTACCTTTGATATTCCACTTAATGAGGGATGGAGAGGAACCAGTGGCTAGAAATCGAGTGGAAACCCCCATAAAATGGGAGCAGAATGAAGAAGACAAGTTTGTGGGGCAGAGTAGAAGAGACCATTATTGTGGTTTGAAAGAAGAACCCTCTGATTAAACCCTACATCTCTCTGGAGAATAAGCATGAAAGGTGTGAAAAGATTTTGTCAGTATTATAGAAACACATAGCCTGTGTTTTGTGTGGATATGGGTATATACATTTGTGCAGAGTTCAAGATTTGACTGACACCAGTGAAATTATAAAAGCAAATAATATAAGAGGAGGTATGAAGGGAACCAAATGTAATAATCTTTCTCGGGATTTAAACAGATTGAACTGGAAACTAAGGAAAAATATTTACATCAGAAATCTCTAACAGGCGGCTAGGTGTCGCAGTGAGTAAAGCTCTGGCCCCAGAGTCAGGAGGACCCGAATTCAGTTCTGGCCTCAGGCACTTAACACCCACACAAAAAAACTAGCTGTGTAACCTTGAGCAAGTTACTTAACCCCAATTGCCCTTCAAAAAGAAAAAAAAAATCTCTAATAAAATTCTAGCATCCAATACCTATTCAGAAGTGACTTATATTTAGAATATTAAGAAACACTCATTTTGGGGAAGTACAAAAAATGTTAACCACATGAAAAATGAATCAAAATTGCTGCTAGTCAGAGAAATGCAGATTTAGAACAACTCATCATATCACTACACACCTAGTCGGTATGATGAATATGAACAATTCAAAGAAGTGTGGAAAGATATATGAAATTATGCAAAATGGGGAAAAGAACCAAAATAATAATATAAACATTGATTACAATTATTTAAATAATTAAATTCCAGGTTAAGTACCAAGGTAAAAATATACAAATTTCTTTTAGTTTCACAAATGGTAAATAACAGAATTTTATGATTTAATATGGAAGAATTTACTAGTCACTTTTTTGGTAGTATTTTTCTTGATTGTTTTCAGATATTATATTTGGACTGGTGTTGGTTCCCTTTCCTTTTTTGGTTTCATTGAAACAAAATTTATTGAATAGTAAGACACATTTCAAAGTATCATGAATTTGTGAGTTATTATTACCTTTTTATTAAAGAGATATTTATTAAATTTAGATTTTTCACACTCCATTCCTTTCCTTGTGTCTTATAAATTGTAGAATATATATTACCCTACATTCTTCTTATTATTATCAATCAAAATACTTCCTCCATAGAATACATAGTCCATTCCTATTCATGATGTACCACAATTCTGTTTTTCACCATGAAATTCACAACATCATAATTTTTTAAAGAATCAAAATGGCACATGGTATAAAAAAAAAGGGAAAAATGATTAATTTGTTACTATAGATGACTTAGTTGAAAAAGGTTGTATAAGAAACCTCATCAAAGATTTGTATATGTATGTGTGTTTGTGTGTGTGTGTGTATCTCAAGAATGAGGAATAGCATGAAAGATGAGGAAAGGATAAGATCTCTGTCACATTGAGTAAAGCCTTTGTGGAAGATTTATGGAAAAAAATGAATGGGTTATAATTAGCATGAGTAAAAGCACCATCCATACTAGTGATATCAAAGATCCATGGATGAGTCACTCAAATATTCAAAGCATATTTCATAAGATTTACAGAGTACCCTCTTCCCAATGCCCCGAGAGGTAGGTAATACAAGTATTACTTCCTATATGACAGATAAGGAAACTGAAACACAGAAATGTAAGATCACTTGCTCAAGGTCACACAACTAGGGCATGATTTATCTGAGAGGAACAGTATTATCTCCCTGTCCTGAAATGGGTAGCATCTTTATTTATTATAGGGTTCTTATTTACCTATTAAGTGGGAAGCAACATGTGTTTCTGGACTTGAGTAGCTAGCTCATCTTGTTTCCCATAAATTTTGATCTGACAGAATGAACCAGAGCTGGTATTTTTTTTATGGATTCCAAAGTACATTACACCATGCCAAGTGCTTTGGCCTGAAGGTTGACAATAGAAAAATGAATTTTCAGTGTGCTCATTAATAAGCTCTAAAGGCCACTGCTCTTCATTGCCATGAAAGTCAGAGTCCCCCAAGAATCCTGAAGCTCTTAATCATAGGCTTGAGTTTCAGAAACAACAGGAGCCAATTTAAACAATGGCACACACTCATAAGTTACATGATAATCTCCATACTCCAGGGACTTAGATTTTGACATCTCTACCACAATAGAGGAGGTAATTGTAACCATGAATGCAAAATCACACAGGGGTTAATGGTAGAACTATTGAACCAAAGAGAGCTACCTCCAGAGATGGCATTCAAAGGCCAGGTGTCTAACTATGAAGAAGATTTTTGTGACTAGCAATAAGGAAGACAATATGGACATATGATTAAGGAAAAACTGAAGTGATTGAGATGATTAGTCTCATGATTAAATGACAAGGACTTAAGCTTTTGTGACTTTAGAAGACTACAACTCCCTGGATGAGGTCATTATTCAAAAATATCATAATGTAAATGTTAAAACAAAAGTAAAAAAGGGCCTATCTAAGCAAGTAATTGCTATTGATTTTCTCTACCAGTGTAGTCAGAAGTTCTAGGAACCTGGAGGTGGCTTTGAGAATGAGGATAATAATAATAATACTTCATGAGGTTATTATATGAGTTAATATTTATACAGAATTTTGCAAACTTTGAAGTGCTATGTAAATGCTAATTATTGTTGTTATTTTGCCAAAGCATGCAGTTTTTTTTTTCCTGTAAACAATAAGGAGTGGCAGGAGTTAGAATCATTATAGTTATCAGGAAACCAAGTTTATAGATATTCTATATAGCTCAAAGAAGCACACTGGTAAAAGAGAAAGACAGAAAGAGAAAGAAAGAAAAGAGAAGATGAGAAGAGAAAGAAGGAAAATAAGAGGAAGAGGGAGGAAAGAAGGAAGGAAGCATTTCCATCTTCCATTTTATTTTGTACTTGCCTGTAAGCTAACAAATTAACTTTTTCTCTTGTTTACCTGTTTGTATAATGTAACAGCCAACTCCCAGAACCCCAGGTTTTTCTCATCTGTGAAATGGAAGTAATAATACTCTCACTACCTATTTCACTGGATTATTGTGAGGAAAGTGCTTTTAAGACCTTAAAGCACTATCCCTAAAGTTTGCCTATGCATGCCTTCCTTTGCCTATCCCTTTTTTTTTTTTTTGGCTTTTTGGAGGGTAGTTGGGGTTCAGTGACTTGCCCAAAGTCACACAGCTAGTAAGTGTGTCAAGTATCTGAGGCTGGATTTGAACCCAGGTCCTCCTGACTCCAGGGCTGGTGCTCTATTCACTGTGCCACATAGCCGACCCTGCCTATCCCTTTTTTTATCCTCGTTGTACTTAATGGCTATTTTAGGGGCCTTTCTGGCTTAGAGTGAATGTAAATAGTAACTCTTTCTCTCTTGGCCAGCAACCCTAAGGGTTTTCCCTCCCCAGTTTTATTTTTTTTTTTAATTAAAGGAGCCATCCTTTGACTCACTTCTTAAAGAGGCCTATTCACTAAATGTGAGTTACCTCACTCAAAATGAGCACTTGAAAAGACCCTTAAAAGGGTCAAAGGCTCCCACTGTATCCTGGGCCATCTCCAGTCATCCTGATCAATATCTAGCCACTGGACCCAGAGGAGAAAGTGAGACTGGTGACTTTGCACAGCTCTCCCTCACTCAAATCAAAGTCAGTTGCAAGGCATGTCATCATCTCCCTGATGTCATGGTCCTCTTCAAGAATGAAGGACAATCCTGTGAGTAGTCTGTGCTGCCTGAATGGAGACCCAACTGGCCAGTTCCAGCTGTACAACTCAGCTCCTCCTCCCTCCTTTTCTCCCCTCCATTCTCCTTCCTTAACACTTACCTGAGGGTGTTCTGCCCAAAAGAAGGGAAATTTTGATGGCCAAAACCTATCTAGTTATTTGGAGGTTTACTGGCTAAATTTCAATCTCAGACCAAACCTTAAACCCAATTGACTCTGGGTCTCAGGGATTGGACAATAGGTGGTCCAGTAGGACAGCCAGTAGGAGAACGTGAAGCTGGTGCTTTTGCATGTCGCACTCTCACTCATGTCAAAGTCAGTTGCAAGTCACGTCATCACCCCCCTGATGCCATGGTTGGCTTCAAGAATGAAGGACAAACCACACACAACCACGACCTTTTATCCTCATCATAACTGTGGACTCCTTTATATTTTGCATCCAATTATGGTAGTCTTAGGCTCATTCTATAAACTATGCCAATTCCAGTTTCCATTTTCTTTGTTTTATTTGTCTAGCTGACTCTTCACTACTCTGTATGTACCCACCATCCTTCATTTTCAACTTGTCCCACAGTCCTTTCTCTTGATCTGATTCTTCCCTGTGGAGTGAGGAGAGACTTTTAGGAGTTTCCCTAAAGTTTGTAAAAATTGTCTTCATCTGCAACTGGGATTTATGCTCAGCCTAACCCCTGTACATACAGTATATTGCTGAAGAAACCATGAACGAGGCCAAGTATTTACAAAAGAACATGAAGTCTGGCTTCTCTCTCCTAGAAGGGGCTGGGATAATGAAAATGGAAATGATAGAAGAAGAAAAAAAATGTAACTTAAAGCAGTTATCTAGGGCCTAGTACAATTCCATAATTACTTTTGGTTTTGTTTTTCAGCCTTGGGCACCAACGTTTCTTTCTATGGACACTGATGGTCGTGTCATCAGAACAGATTCTTTTTCAAAAATTCTGTCTTCAGGGTAAGATTATTTTTCAGATAACATCCATCTTGAAAGTACCATTGTGGGGGCAGCTAGGTGGTCCAGTGAGTAGAGCACCAGTCCTGGAGTCAGGAGGACCTGAGTTCAAATACTGCTTAACACTCACTAGCCATGTGACCTTGGGCAAGTCACTTAATCCCAAATGCCCTCCAAAAAGAAAAAAAAAGTACCATTGTTATTTCTATGTCAACTCCTGCTAGGGGACTCTTTCATCTTGACATTTCTTCAAATACCCTTATTTCCCAGTTTCTCAAACTTCTCAGTTCCCATGACCTACTCATCCACTTCACCTCAGTTACATACAGGGTTGGATCTTACTGTCACCCACTTCCTTGATCCAGAGCTCTGGAATTCCCTATGTGACTATACCTTCTTCTCATTCCCACTTTCTATCTGCCTTACCACTCCCATAACTATTCTTTGATCTCAACTTCACCTCTAATTTTTGGTGTATATATTTTTGGTATAGTTTCTGGTGTCATCATCCAACTGAAAATGCTCTATGGTTACCAGGGTTACCATAAGAAATGTTTATTGCTTTTGATTAAGAAAAGTCTGTTTTACCTCTGCATACTCTACTACTGAAAAAAAAAAAAGAAAAACCCCTCATAAAGTCATGTGAAACAAATTTCCATATTGGCCATATCCAAAAATATATGTTTCAATTCTGTACCTAGAATCCATCACCTCTCTGCCAGGAGGCAGGTAGTATGTTTCATCCTCAGTCTTCTGGAATTGTGGTTGGTCATTATGTTGATAAGCATTTTTAAGTCTTTCAGAGTTGTTTGCTTTTGCCATGTTGTTATATAAATTATTCTCTTGGTTCTGCTCACTTTACTCTCTATCACATCATACAAGTCTTCCCAGGTTTCTCTGAAACTGCCTCTCCTCATTTCTTATGGCATAATAGAATAGTATTTCATTATATTTGCCCACATTTAATCCTCATCTCTCTTCACCTCTCTGTAGTATCTGGCCCTATTGACTACCCTCTTCTCTTGGATACTCACCTCTCTAAGTTTTTTTTTTTTAAGCAATTGGGGTTAAGTAACTTGCTCAAGGTTACACGGCCAGTTATTTCTGGGTGTGGTGCTGAGTGTCTGAGCCCGGGATTCGATCTCCAGGTTGTCCCAACACTGGAACCGGTGCTCTTACTCGCTGAGCCACCTGGCCACCCCTCTAAGTTTTTATGACGTGGCTCTCTCCTAGTTCTCGTATTTGACCACTCCTCACTCACCTTTCCAGGATCAGCATCTGTGTTATGCCCCCAACTATCCTCTTCTCTTCTTTCTCTGTGGTTCAGAGAACCTAATCAATTCCTATAGGTTCAATAATCATTGAAGATCATGAATCATAGAAGATACCAATTTTATATATCCTGTCCTAAACTCTCTCCAGTTCTGCAATACCAACTTCCTAATAAACATTTTGATTATACCTATAGATAGAAATAAGCTTTTCAAACTCAATATGTCCAAATTAGAACTCATTATCTTTTTCCCTAAACTGTCTCCTCTTCCAGATATCTTTTGAAGGCACCACCATTGTTCCACTCATCCAGCTTCAAAACTTCAGTGTAATCCTTGACTCCTTGCTCTTACCCCACATTCAGTTACCAAGTCTTATTGTTTCCATAAATCAACCTCATCCTCCCTCTTCTTTTCATGCACAAAGCCACTGCTCTAGTTCAGTCTTTATTATCTCTCACATCAGTGCAGTATCCTTATATTTAGTTTCCCTTCCACAAGTCTCTTCCCTCCAATCTTGCCTCCACATAACTGCCAAAGTGATCCATTTCTATCTCTCCCCTACCCAGTATCCTACCTATCACCTCTAGGATCATATATTAAATTCCATGTTTAACATTCAAAGCTCTTCATAACCTGGCCATAATTTATCTTTCCACACTTGTTACACATCAGTCCCTTTCATGCCCTCTATGCTCTGGCCATGCTGGCCTTCTTACATTTCCTTGTACATGACACTCCATCCTCTATTTCTGTGCCTCTTCATTAGCTGTCCCCCATTGCTGGAATGCTCTCCTTTCTTATACCTACCTGTTGGAATACTTCATTTCTTTCAAGACTTGGTTCAAGCTTCCCCTTCTCCAAGAGAACTTTTCCTGTCTTCTTCCAGCTACAAGTCCATCTCCCCCACCCCTCCCCACACCATAAATTGCCTTGTATGTTTTTTTCTATATGTACATTTTTGTCTTTTCAAGTAGAATATAAGCTTCTTGACATCAGGAGTGGTTTCACTATTGCTTTCACCTAACACAGAGCAAGCACATAATAAATGTTTGATTGATTGTTGATTTTTGATTGATTTGTTGATTTGTTATTTAAGTATTACTTTTAAAAGAAACTTCCTGTTAGGCATTTTAAAATTTGTATTAATGGACATGCACTGAAGTCTTGCTTCAAGGCCTCATTGTGACCCAGAGGTCAAATCACATGCCTAAAGAGTACAACCTCTTACAGATCTTGACAGGCTGGAAGAGCTTCAGATCTGGGTCCAGCAAACCCAACCAGGTGTGTTGTCTGAGAACTATCTTGACTAAACTCAGATATTCATCACCTGAGAAAGGATCATCACGTGATGAATTTTTCTGTCCATAGGAACTCATAAGAACTTCTATCAAGGACTAGAGGGATTATGGTCTACTTTGATAGGAGAAATACTCACAGCACAGTGAATAGAGCCCCAAACCTGGGGTCAGGAAGATCTTAATTCAAATCCAGCCTAAGACACTTACTCTTTTTGTAACCTTGGGCACTTAACCTTTGTTTCCTCTACTGTAAAATGAAGATAATAATAGCATCTACTTCCCAGTATTGGTGTAAGACTCAAATAAGATAATATTTGTAAAGTACTAAGGTACAATTTGTGGTACACAGTAGGTGCTATATAAATGCTTGCCATTATTTATTATTGCTGTTGTTACCAGTGAAATCTATGAACCTATCTTAGTGTAGCCCAAACCCTGTGGCCATGGCCATGGGATTTACGTTCTTGCCTCCTTGTAGCTGGACACTTGCTGAGGCAATGATTTTTTAGTCACCCTGAAATAAGAAAAGAAAAGGGCTTTATGAAACATGACCAGGTTTCTTATTTTAGAAGAGTCAACCATGAAAAAGCTATTCTTTGAGTTTGCACATTTTGTAACCCACTTATTCTTAATAAAATATCCTGAGAATGAAAATGCCAACTTTTCACTCTGATTATTAATATCTACCTTTTCTTCTTTAGTAAGCCTCCATTTTTCAAAGACATTTGCTTTTAATTGTTTTTATACCATTGAGAAAAATTGTTAAAATTCAGAATAGTTTAACTGCTAGATTTTTCATTTTCATATATATTTGATATGCTTCTAGAAATGCTGGTCATAGTTTAACCATTCATTAAAAATTTATACTTAAATTTAAATTCATACTTTAAATGAGCTGTGAAATAATATGAGTAGGATACTTTACACTTCTAGCATCCACATCCTTGAAGACATTGTGTGGCCTTAGAGTCAAAATGGGCCTTCTAAAGGAATTCAGTAGTTAGTTTAGTTATGAAAGCAATGACTGGAATTTTTGTCATTTGTGTAATACTTTTTCTGTACTTCCACAGGTTGAGAATAGGTTTTATAACTGGTCCTAAACCTCTAATTGATCAAATTGTTTTGCACATACAAGTGTCAACGATGCACACCAGCACTTTTACACAGGTAAGGAACCATTGACTAAATGGAACATCTTTTTTGTGATGAACATGGAAAATAGATTTTTTGCAAATAGAGTAGGGTGGTAGGGACAGGCAGGAGGGGTTCCAGGAAGAAGCCCTTGCACGCATGAGAACATTTGGGTTTCTAGCCCCCACCACTTGTAAACCATGTGATCTTGGAGAAGTGAGGGTAACATGGGGTAGTAAATAGATTGAAGTCATGAAGACCTTGGTTGAAACTCCACCTCTGACATTTACTAGTTTGTCCACATGTGATCATGGTCAAGTCATTTAATAACTCTGAGTCTCAATTTTCTCATTTGTAAAATGCAGGGAATGCTACCTATACCTGTTTCACAGAGTTATCATGAAGCTCAAACAAGATAATCTTTGTAAAGCTTCTTTGCAAACTTAAAAAGTGCTATGTGAGCATCACTAAATCATGGTGGCTGTTTAAAAAGAAGGGGATGCCAACCATTCTGGAGAGCAATTTGGAACTGTGTCCAAAGGGCTATAAAATTGTGCATACCCTTTGACCAGTAATACCACTTCTAGGGCTGTATCCCAAAGAGATCATAAAATTGGGAAAAGGACCCATATATACAAAAATATTTATAGCAACTCTTTTTGTGGTGACCAAGAACTGGAAATTGAGGGGATGCCCATCAATTGGGGAATGACTAAACAAGTTGTGTTACTGGTTAGTTGTTATCCTTTATTCTTAAAGAGGACCAAAATGACATCAGTATGCTAAAGTCAAATTTCAGTGTGTCTGACTGTGGCTGATCAGAGCCATACAATCTCGAAATGCTCTACCACAGGTCAGGCACAAATAGTCCATGTGGACATTTGCAGGGGGGATATTCTAAATTTATGCATCCTGAATTTCCTTTCAACTGTTTCAATTCTGCTTTGCTCATAGAGCAGAGCACCTTCTCTGATGTGGGCACACCATGCTAAGTGGTCCTGTGCCAGTGTCCCCCATGTCATACAATCAATTCCAAAGTTCTTGAGAGTGTCCTTGTATCATTTCTTCTGGCCACCATGTGAATGCTTGCCCTGTGTGAGTTATCCATAAAATAGTCTTTTTGGTAAGCTTACATTTTGCATTCAAACTATGTAGCCAGCCCATTGGAGTTGTGCTCTCTGAAGTAGAGTTTGAATGTTTGGCAGTTTAGTTTGAGTAAGGACTTCAGTGTCTGGTACCTTAGCCTGCCGGGTGATCTTCAGAATCTTCCTAAGACAATTCTAATGGAAGCTATTCACTTTCCTGGCATGGTACTGGTAGACTGTCCATATTTCACAGGCATACAACAATGAGGTCAGCACAGCGGCTTTGTAGACCTTCAGTTTGGTAGTCAGTCTAATACCTTTTCTCCCCTATACTTTCCTTCGGAGCCTCCCAAACACTGAGCTAGCTCTGGCAATGTGTGTGTCATATGAATGTAATGGAATACTATTGTGCTATAAGAAATAATGAACAGGCAGACTTCAGAAAAACCTGGAAAGACTTATGTGAACTGATGCTGAGTGAAGTGAGCAGAACCAGGAGAATGTAAAAATATTGGGAATTTTTCCTTATCATAATGAGCTTAACAGAGCAACCACACTTCTCTTCTGTGACTCATACAACAGAGGAAAATTACTTTGAGGGCCTCCCTCAGGCAAACAGTCCAATATACCATTCCTTGGGAATAGATGTATACCTGCTTCTCACCTGTATGTGTTGAGGAATTCCAGTTCTGTGTACTATAATTTAAGAAAGACATTGATAGACTGGAAAGTAGCCAGAAGAGGACAACCAGGACAGTGAAGGGCCTTGAATCCGTGTCACGTAAAGAATGTTTGAAGGAGCTGGGCAAGTTTAGCCCAGAGAAAGCAAGATCTGAGGGAAAGGAGACACAAAAGCTGTGTTCCAGTAGTTGAAGGGATTGGACATAGTCTGGTCTCAGAGGATAAGATCAAAACAATGGGTGGACATGATAAAGAGGTTAATTTATTAGCTTCCTTTGCTTTGATCCAATGTTAGTTTTTTCACTTGTCAATTTAGATACTCCTCCAGTTCAGGGCAGTGAGGATCTGAGAACGTTCAGAACCAGAGCTCCCTAGAAGTGATTAATACCCGTCCTCAATTTTTTTGGCCTTTTTTTTGTGCTTTTTGGAGGGCAATTGGGGGGTTAAGTGACTTGCCTAAGGTCACACAGCTAGTAAGTGTTAAGTGTCTGAGGCCGGATTTGAACTCAGGTCCTCCTGACTCCAGGGCCAGTGCTCTATTCACTGCACCACCTAGCCACCCCCTTTTGTGCCACCTATCTGCCCCTGTCCTCAATTTTTAAATCTAACCAACTGAAAAGAATGTAAACAGTCATTTTGCAGTGAGGTATAGGTAAATTTTAATCAGTTAGTCAATATGCATTTATTAAGTGCCTACTAAATGCCATGATCCTGGCCATTGTTTTCTCTCTTTTAGCTGCTGATAGCCCAGCTTCTGCAACAGTGGGGAGAAGAGGGCTTCCTGAAGCACGTAGACAGGTATTGACAATTTGGTTAAGAGGTTTGTAAGCCCAGGACTCATGATGGGGTGTTTCCACCTGTGTGAGTTATAATGAATGTTGCACATTTGCTCCTATTGTAGGAGTTCGGGTAACATGAAAGTTGATTCAGATTTCTGTATGAGTCTTTTAACAACACCTCTATGGAAGTTCTTCTTGTTCTTCCTTTTTGTATGTAGAGAGGGCAGCCAAAATAATTCAGAAACTTGGTAGAGTTCGTTTTATGGGAGTAATACTTCCAACTGACACTTTGTATCACTTTATCTCGTTAAGATGCTACTGAAACACTGGGACAATTGTTTTGTTTTTTGTTGTATGGTTTTAATCTGAATCTCTGAATTATTTATTTGGTGTGTAGAACTCCTAGTTTATAGAAACACTCCCCACTGGTGTAGGTTGGCACCTCTTCATCTTAGAGAGTTGCCTAGGGCGCCAAACCTTTAAATGACTTGTCCAGGGTTTATGTCAGAGGCAAGACTGGGATTCAGGTTTTCCTGACTTCCTCTCTCCACTTCTCCTTACTGCTTGTCATAATAAGATCATAAAGGCATTTAAAAAGTATCAGTTAATGGAATAATTATGTATAGATTTTCCATGAACAGTCTCAAAAGTAGCATCAAATAGCAGGTTTTCCCATGCTTAACTGGAAACTTAACATCCAAAGGATGATGGACTCTTACCCCTGGGTATGTGATAGATATAGCTTTAATGGCTTAAAAAGGCATTAAGAATTTGGGGGGAACATTCTGTTTTTGGCTGTGAGTGCTATACACACAGAAATTTATATAAAAGCAACCTGGAAAAAGTGGGCTGAGGAGGCATACTGTCTGAATAATCAGGGTAATTACTTTGTTTATGAAGACTTGGTTTCTAAGTCAATCTTGTCGCATGGGCCTGAGAACATAATCTAGTTTTCCTCATTCCCTTTCTAGTGATTGATGCTGCTGCTTCTAATGTAACCTTGTTTTCAGGGTCCACATTTTTGCCCTTTCCTTCATCATACTGGGGCTATTCCATAGACAAATAGGCTTATTACCTTCTTTTACCAAGTACTCTGTGCTTTGATGAAACCTGGAAACCAGAGCAATTTCTTCTCAACTATGCTCTAGAGACTTATTAGCCTCTGTAACCTTTTCAAGAATGTTCTGATTTTTTCATATTGGCTTTTGGCTTCTAGGGTGATAGCCTTCTATAAGGAGCAGCGAGATGCCATGTTGGCAGCTGCAGACAAGTGGCTCAAAGGTCAGTGGATTGTGCATCACATCCTTAGAAATAAACAACTACTCCCCTTGGGCTGAACCCAGCTCCCCATTGTTAAGAACTGTAGACCCAAAGAAAACAAGAGTCTCAATTACAAAATTTCTTTTCCTCAAAATTATCAAAAATTAATAAAGAACAAATATCCATCACAATCCAATCCATTTGCGCTTTATCTTTCATTTACTAAAATTATGTAGCTTTGTTTTTTTAATTGCATTTTCTTTACTATTATTTATTAGTCTAAAGAGATATCTGGGACATTTGCTAAAATTTCAGTAGAACAATAGGTTGTCCTTTTTAAAAATTATGTTCAATGTCTATTGCTAGAATTTTGGGGTTTCTTTTTACTTACTTAAAGTAGGTGGCATATTGTGAAAAATAATCATCTTACCAAGAGTTCCACCTGACCATGAGTGAATTTAGAAAAAAAGATTTTTATTTTACATCATTTCTGACAGGTGACCTGGCTTTTAACTCCTTGTGAAGAAGGGTCCCCTAGAAGATGCAGGAACACCTTAAGACAATTACAAAAGCCCTTTTATAATCTATCTTGATTCGAATTTCCCACCCTGCATCACATTAGTCAGGTCAGAATACAAGAAAACACCTAACCCCACCCCCACCCCATTCTACCCCTGCTTACATCTCTCATTTCCACATTTCAATTTCCCCTCCCCTTTTATCCTCATTTATCTTTATACTTTATTTAATAAATGCTTTTAGTTTGTCTGCATCATCCATAGCATGAGAAAGGAAGATATCCCAGGATATCCATGAGAAAGAGTCCCATTATCTAAGACATGGACCTCATCTTTGGTGAACCACATCTGGTCTGACAATTTTTGATACATAGGAGAAATGGCCTTCTCAAAACAAAACTTGGTCAACCTTCCTCCTCGACCCTTCCCCTCCCCACAAGCAGTTTTATCTCTTATATTAGCTACCAGTATGACTTCACATCAGGTTTCATATAATTTCTCTAGAAACAAAGTTCAATCTACTCTTACAATATGAAAAAGAGCGATTGACTCTACTTATCAGAAGATATAAAGTAAGGTGTCCAAGACTAGAATGGTAACAATCCCATTGTACTCTGCCCCACTGAGACTACATGTGAATATTGTGTTTGGATATGGGAACCACATTATAGGAAGGGCCTTGATAACTTGTAATGCAACCAGAATTATAGAGCATTCCAGAAGAGGGCAGCCAGGGTGATGAATGGCCTCAGAATCAAGTTATATAGGGATCAGCTAAAGGAACTAGGAATGTTTAGCCTGGAGAGTAGAAGAGATAGAGGGGGTCATGGTAGTTGTCTTAAGTATTTAAAGGGCCATCATGAGGAAGAGGATCCAGACTCATTAGACATGTCCCCAGAGAGCAGCAGAACTAGGGACAGTGAGTAGAATTTGTAGGGACAAATTTAGACTTGATTTAAGGAAACAGCACTTAGATCTGACCAGGAGGAGAATGGGTTGCTTCTAAAGTAACATGCCTTCTCTCCTTGCAGGAAGTCTTAGCAAAGTCTAAATGATCCTTTGTTGGTAAATGTTGCAAGGGTGCAGGTTGGATTAGGGAACCCCTGAGCTCCCTTCCAGCTGTCAAAGCTGGTTCAGTGAGGTTAAAGGAATAAACACCCCTCTCCCAGCCCCACCTCCACCCCCCCAATCCTCTTCCAGCTGTGAGAATCTAAGACTCTGTGAGAAGTAGCTTCTACTTTAAGTAGCCACAAACCTTTTAGAAGTAGTTTGTACCACTTCTGAGACCTCAGGCAACAGTCCAGTGTAAATTACTTGTTGACAAAACACTTTCATTCCAAAGTTATTTAAATACTGCTAGCTTATTTACATCTTATGTCAAACATTAAATGCATATGTATGTCTGTTAATCTTTGTTGGTATGTCATTAAAATTTCATTTGAGTCACATTTCTCAACAAAAGAGTGAGTTGAATGATTGGTTGCTATGACCATCTATGGTGCACTTGTAAAATAAAACCTTTCTCTCAATTATAGTTAAGCCCTAACCTTCAGGGAACAAATTTTGTAGTATTAGGTCCCCAGGGAAATCTTGGTAATGATAGAAATCTTTCCTGCTTGACTAGAATAATGGTGTTGGCTCTGATAAGTTTGAATGACAGGCGTGGGAGAAGAGAAAGCACAACACATTTTCATGAAGGCCAAGATTTTCTTTTTTGAAAGTAATTTTTTTAAGTGGAATTTTTTTATCCTTGAACTATTTGTTCTAATACTTAGTAGAGGGGAAAAAAAACAAATGAACTAATAAAAAAAAAAACCCAATTGGTTTAATTGTTTCTTCTGAATAATGGACTCACACAGGATGATTTAAACACTGACCAAAATGAAATCTGGGATGTCACTTATCAGAACTTTGAAAATTATGTTTTTTTAATTTTATATTTTGAGGGAAAGCTTTGAGAAACAAAATGCATGTTAATTAGCTAAGTATTTGTATCATCAAGTAGTTTCTCTGATACCATCACTGCAGATAAAGATGAAAGATGTTTATCCTCCCTCTTTTATTTCTAGGTTTGGCAGAATGGCATGTCCCAGTTGCTGGGATGTTTTTGTGGATTAAGATTACAGGTGTTTCTGATACAAAACAACTAATTATGGAAAAGGCCTTGCAAAAAGAGGTAATAATAATAATAATAACCTCAACAGAAAATTTAAATCCTTTACTTAAGTGACCATAAAACTTCTCATTTTTCCTTTATGGTTGTAAATTCTAAAACAGTTATTGCTCAGTCATATTATTAAGTGCTTTGAGATGCATGTGGGGAAGTATATAGAATACTAGACACAGAGTCAGAAAGACCTGGGTTCAAATGCTACCTTGGACATTTACTAACTAATAAGAGACCCTCAGCAAGTCACTTAACTTAGCAAGTCACATCTCTAGACTTTGATTTCACGAAATATAAAAGAAAGAAATTGTACTTGATGATCTGGGGAGCCTTTTAAGGGCTAAGATCTTTGATCCTTTAAGGAATGAAAGAACAAAGAGGAGGTAGAGAGGGAAGGAGACAAATAAGGTGGTACCAGAAGGAGAACCAGAATGAAGTAGCATCATGGAAACCAAGGAGCAACAGAGTTTCAAGAAGGAAGAGATGTTGAAGGGTGCCACATGAAGCACAGAGCTCAAGGACAATGATAGATGTATTTGACTGTTGGTTGATTATTGGTAGATCATAAGATGTAAATTTAGAGTAAGAAGAGACCTTCTAGGACATCAGATACAACTTCATTTTCATAGGTGAGGCATCTGAGAGATGTTCAGATGTGAGAAATGTTCGATGACTTACCCTTGACCAGATAGCTAGTAAATGTGAAAGGTGGGTTTCAAACTAGTTTTCCTGACTGCAAGTCCATCATGCTCTCTACTATATTACACTAATTTCATTGTCAGGTTGGGAGGGAAACTAAACTGAATAAAGAATGGGAGGGCAGAAAGTGGTGATATGTGATGAGGAATATTCTTTCTCTAGAGTAGTATGGGTGGTCCCTCTTCACTTGGCCCAGTTTGCTTAATGCCATTTTCATCTACTTATCCCACTTCCTCCTCCAAGTCTGCTCAAATTACAGTTTAAATATGGAACTAACTCACTCCAATTCAAGCTTCCTCCAGTCACTCAAACAGTTCCTGAAATGTTCCCACCTCAACATTGACCTGGAAGAGAAAAGACAGGTCCCTCAACCCCCTGTTTGTGCACTCACCCAGTAGGAGTACTTCTTTTGTCTGTGTATTTAGCCCCTTATTGTTGATATTCACCTTTATGTCCCAGTGATATCTGTGAATTTCAGTATTTATCTTAGATCACAAATTCTGAAGGGAAGGCATCTAGCATAGCATGACTTGCAACTAAGCATTTAATAAATGCTTTCATTGATGATAGTAATTTCTGATATGACATTTTTGGACAAGTTTTTATAATTTTAAATTATATTTAGACTTTGGGTTTCAGAGGTCCAAGTATTTGAGATCACACTGCTATCCCTCAGATACATCATTTTCCCTTTTAATCTCCAAAATGTTGCTTTTCTAAAAGAACCCTTTTTTAAAGATCATATTCAGTTGAATCATTTAAATTAACATAAATTTATTCTTTTAGGTATTACTAGTTCCTGGGGATGCATTCAACATTGATAACTCAAAGCCTAGTTCCTACGTCAGAGCTTCCTTTTCTCTGTCTTCTCCAGACCAAATGGACCAGGTGAATATATTTTATTTAGTAGTCAAGTGTTCTTAACCTGGGGACCCCCCTCCCAAGCGATCCATGGATAGATCTCAGGGATTTTAGGGGGAAAATATATCTTTTATTTTCACTAACTTCTAAACCAAAATTTCACATTTCCTCCATTATGAATATGCAAATGAATAAATGAAAATGCATTTATTAAGTGTTTCATATGCACAAAATACTGTGCTAAGCCCTGGGGATACAAATAGATAAGTAAGGCAGCTCCTTAAGGAGTTCACATTCTAACTGATGGGGGAAACAACTTATATGGAATACATCTCCAAATCAAATAGAAAGCTCCCCTGGGAACAGCCAACAAATATTATTTTGAGAAGGATTCTATAGACTTCACCAGACTGCTAAAGGGCTCATGACACACACAAAAAGGTTACTAACATCTGCTCTATGGTAAATAGAGCTATCTCAGTCCTATTTGTTAGGAATGTATTTGGACTTATAGTTCAATTAGTCATTTTCTTAGTTTTCTGACAAAATGAAAATACTAGTTGATGCCTGAATAATATGAAACATCCGCATAGCACTTCCTTGTTGTACTGGTCTGGAGAAAAGATCAGAAAGCATCAGATATAATGTCCACTAAAGTCCTCTTCCAGTGCTTCTTCATGGTGTCAAGGTGGCCCTGGGTTCCTGAGGGCTAGAGCAGCAGAGCTCCAGCTCTGGACAATCCTGCTAAACTAGAAAGGCTTTGAGTATGGAGCACAAATGTAGATTGTATGTCCAGTAACCTTTGTTGCTATTTCAGTAGCCATAACTGACTAAAATCAGTTGCTCCCCAAAGGACACTCTGCCTATGAGGTGCTTGGTCAGAGTGGAGGAGCTCAAAACACCTCTCATTCCCCTCCACAAATGTAGTTCATGGAGGGATCCTCTCTCTCCCTCCCCTGGTGTGTGTGTGTGTTTGTTTGTTTTACGATGCAGAAACTGAGGCTAAGAGAGGTTAAGTGTTATTTAGGGTCACACACTTATTCACACAGGTCTTCCTAAGTCAAGTGTACTACCTACCAAATGATATAAAAAATGGAAAGGGAAGGAAAAGGAATGGAAGTGAATGGTAGGGAAGGGAAGGGAATAAAAGAGAAGGGAAGGAGAAAGAAAGAAAGGAAGAGAAGGGAAGGCAAGGGAATGGAAGAGAAGGAAAGGCAAGGGAAAGGAAGGGAAGGGAAGAGAAAGGAAAGCAAGGGAAGGGAAGGCAAGGAAAGGGAAAGGAACATTCCTAGTTGAACTTACAAAGTTATGACAGAGCTCTCTCCTCTGACAATGTCTTTATTTTGATTTTAGGCTTTTCAGAGACTGGCCGAACTTATAAAAGAATCTTTATGAAAGGAGAGAAAAGAATCATTGTATTCATGGATTTTCACTGTCAACTTTTATATTTCACAAAGAAGAAATTGGTAGTGATATTATATCCATGCTTTGTTAGAGATTTAATCATGGATGTTACATTCCTGAAAGGCCTTTTAGTGAACTGCCAAAAATTACAATGCAGCATTATGATTTTTTTTAATAAAATGGCTGTGTTTTTTGTTGTCATTTTGTTGCAATTAGATTGCATTCCAAACCCTATTTTTAGTTGCTTGGAAGTTCTCAAAAACTTTCATATGAGATTGAAATTATTTGTGTCATAGTCAAATAGTGAGTTCTAGGCAATAATTTGTTATGAAAAATACATTTAGTCAGTCTGAACTTAGGTAACTTTGAAAGAGAGTATTTTTACTTCCACTGAAATGATTCAATTCAAAGATGGTTTCCTTTTTTTTTTTTTACATGACTTTAGTTTAGAGATGGAAACTAGACTGTGACTTCACTGGTAGATGGTTAGGGTAGGTAGGAACCTTCTCTGCAACTCACTGTCTTAGAGAGTTGCTTGGGGCATTGAGTTAAATAACTTGGCCAGAGTCACACTCAGAGGCAGGTCTTCCTGGCTTGGAGGCCTGCTCTTTCTCCACTATCCCATGCTGCCTCTCATGACTTAATGAATATTCAACATTATAGATTATTTCCAATAAGGAATTAAACAATCACCAAAAAGTGGTGAATCCCAAAGATTTTCCCCAAAATCATGATGGTGCCAATTATTAAGTGTATAAAACATTTTATGGCTAGAAGTAAAATCCTGGAATTGGAAAAGTACTTCAGAAGCTTCACTATGGTCAGTACCAGTACATTACCTTATCCAGCATACCACAGGGCTGGTCACTTCCTCTCCAGCAGAGGTTCTCAACTGGAGAATCTTATGCCTGATTTTCATACCAGTAAACAATGGGAAAAAATAAGAATTTATTCTTATAGAATTCATTCATAGGAAGATGTTTTATAGACAGTTTTTTCATAGCACATCTCTACCATGAAACTATAGATAACTATTACACTAACTGAATACTACTAACCATACTAGGAAAGCCTCAAGGTCAAATTATCTGTATCCAGAGATTAAGAATCATTCCATCTGTCATTCAGTAATTTCAAAGTCAACTGAAACATTATAGAAATCATCAATACATACTTCTTATGGAAAGTTTGGTTCAAAGTAAAGCAAAGTGTGAGCAACCTAGGGTACTTTGTGATGACTCTAAAGGTCATTAATTTTAGATCAAGACCCCCCCAAAAAAAATTAACTTTGAATTAAATGGAGTTTGAATTATCCAGTACCTCTTTTTAGCATGAGATTCTTTTGGTAGAAAATGTGTTGTCTGGTTTATGATAAGTGGTTTATGCTAACTAATAAGAATCCAGAACTATCCAACATTTGGGGAAGCTGTGGCAGACAGTCAGCACATCCCAATAAAAGGAAAAACCCATTTTTGTGTGAACTGTTGTGTTAACTAAAATGACAAGTTGTATACATTTGATGTAAAATATGCATTTTATATATGTCATATCCCTTCCCCCCTCCCTCCTCTAATCAAAAGCTTTTGAGTGCATAATTATCTTATATCCTGGTACCTAGCACCATGGATGGATGGATGGATGGATGGATGGATGGATGGATGGATGGATG
>NW_027185655.1:74846798-74855314 GCF_028583685.1 Petaurus breviceps papuanus
TGGATGGATGGATGGATGGATGGATGGATGGATGGATGGATGGATGGGTGGATGGACAGATGGATGAATGTTACTTAAGTAGTATCTCCTTCACATTACCCAACTTTTATTTGTTCATTTGTCAGTGCCTGACTCCTCTTGGAAAAAAGCCAAATTTAAACTCAGTTGACATCATCATTTCCTAACACATGACCATCATTTATGGATAAGCAGGTTTTCTGAGTCAAAACAGTAGACAAGGGGAGGGAAGATGATCCATTTTTCCTTGCTTGGCATGTATGATTGTGTTGCAATGAAAGGTGGGGTCTGCCTTGGTAGATCTACATGCAGTATCTTAGAAATATTTTAGATATCTATGGCACTACCCTGCTCAAGAAGTTCTGATAGTCTTTAGGATAAAATATAAAATCATATTTCAACATTGAAAGCCCCTCACAATCTGACTCCAGCCTGCCTTTTCAGTCTTATTACATATTAGTCTCCTTCATACACAATACTGACTTTTTTGCTGTTCCATGTGTATAACATTCCCTATGTAGGCCTAGGCTGTCCCTCATACCTAAAATAGACATACTTCTCATTTTTGCCTCTTGTGACTTCTAGTTTGTAGAAGTTTCTAGCTCAAAGGCTACCTTTTACAAGAAGCTTGTCCTAATCCCCCCAAATTATTAGTGCTCCCCTCCTCAATTACTTTGTGGCAAAATGCGTAGAGTATCAGTCCTGGAGTCAGGAGTATCTCAGTTCAAATCTGGTCTCAGACACTAACTACCTGTGTGATCCTGAACAAGTCACTTAAACCTTTGTTTTCCTCAGTTTCCTCACCTGTAAAATGTGGATAATAATAGCATTTACATCCCAGGGTTGTAGTGAGGACCAAATGAGATAATAATTGTAAAGCATGGAGCACCTGGCACTGAGGAATGCTTGTAACAACCACTTTAATTGTGGGTCCATTTTCCCTAGAGACCAAAGTAGAGGAGAATCCAATCCAGGTTTCAGAGGTTTTTGTAAGTTCTTGCTATAACTTCTCAGTAAACATTCCTTTTAATGTATTAATTAATGTTAATTAGATGATTTATATTGAAAAATCAACTAGCAATTAATATTGGGGGAGATGATATATATAGTATGTATATATATATATATCATCTATATAGTAATATATAGATATTATATAATCTATATAGTAACTGGATATGTATGTATAAAATCTAATAGTAACTGGATGAATAATATGGAGGGAGACAAATGAGATAAGGGGTATTAGAAAAAATACCATCCATCCCTCTTCTAGAACTTCTAGAACCCAGAGGGGGAGAAGTAACCTTGCTCTGTGTAGCTAACCTGCCAATGGAGTTGGGGGGTCAACAGAGTGAGCCCAGAGTCTGCGTTAAATTCATATAAATCATTGTGAATAAGCATTTGGGCAGAAGAATACCTGCAATGTTGGTCAAAGGGTTAGTTTTGCTGAATTTTTAAGTCCCTTGAAGTCTAGCTCTTTAAGAAATTAGGAATTTCATGTGAGGAGCTTTAAAGAGTACCTCCTCCCTCTGAGTAATTCATTGTGGTGAACATTTCCCTATAAACAGCTGCCTATCTCGAAGGCATTTGAGTCCCAGAGAACAAACATAGCCAGGATCTCTCTCTACCATCTGGAGGAGTTATTTCAACAAGAACATTCCCAAATGACATCTTCTCACTCACTTTGCAACTCTAATCTAGTCACCACCATCAAAAGATTTCCGTCTCAGGAGAGAAATGCTGGCACACTGTGGTCAGAGTCTGCAGACAATGATTGCAACTTGGTTTCCCCACACCATTCATCGAAGTGATGGGTGAACAGAAGATTTTTCTGTTCTGTTTCAGAATTTTTCCAGTGTTTTTTTTCCCTCGTATTATGGATTGTATAGTCATAGGAACAAAGGCCACACAAAAGTGATATGTAGGCAGCAAGATGTTGCATTGCTTAGGAGGCAAACAGGCTGCTATTTATACTTCATATCACAGAGCTGCAGAATTTTGGAGCTCAAAGAAACCCCAGCAGCCATCTAGGCCAACCGACACCTAAAAGAATCCCTCTATAACATAGTCAATAGAGGGTAATCCAAATGATACTTACAGACCTCTGAAGAGGGTGAACCCACACGTTTTGGGGCAGCCCATTCGACTTTGGGTCAGCTCTAATTGTTAGGAAGTTTTTCCTGGCATCAAATCTACATTGGCTTCTTCCACTTATTGCTCCTGGCTCTGACCCCTGAGGTCAGGGTGGATAAATTTCATCCCTGTTCCATAGGACAGTACTTCAAATGTTTAAGTATATAGCTCTCACTTCCCCCAGAATCTCCAGTTCCTAAATAATAGTTTCTTTTACCAGTCCTGATATGACATGGAAATAAAGCCCAGCAATTATTCTGTCTTCCTCTGGGTTCTCTCCAACTCATGGATGTACTTCTTAAGCCCAGAACTGGGGAGGAGGAGTAATAGCTAGCATTTTTATAGTGCTTTAAGAATTACAAAGCACTTTACATATGTTAACTCAATTGATCCTCACAACTCTGTAAAGTGCTATTTTAACCTCCATTTTACAGATGAGGAAACTGAGGCACAGAGAGGTTAAGTGACACTTTTAGGGTCACACAACTAGTATATGGGATTCAAATTCAGGTCTTCTTGACTCCAAATCTTCTGTTTTCTCCACTTAGCCACCTGGTTACAGAGGTATCACAGAGGATCAAGGCACAGCACAGAGGGATCAACATTTATTCCTGGAAGCTGTGACTCTTTCAATATAGTTCAAATGATCAAATTAGCCTTTTTGGTTGCTAAATCATGCTGTTAATTCCTTGAATTTGTGGTCTACTGAACTCTCCAGGTCTTCTTCTGTCAAACTGCTGCCTCTCCTTGCTTCTATATTAGGGGGTTATGATAATCACTATGCCTCAAAAATTGATTTTTAAAAATTCCAGTGTATCATTTATATCTATTGAACTTTATTTTACTAAATTCTGCCCAGTGCTTTGGCCTGGTAAGGGTTTTTTTTGGTTTGTTTGGGTTTATTTTGGTCAAATTCTGTCATCTAGTATGTTAGCAATCTGCCAGCTTCATTATCTGCAGATTTGATGAGAATGATGAGCAAATGTCAGACCTGCAGTTAAAATGAGGTCCAGTATAATCATGACCGTGAAATAGCATCAGTTTCATAATAGAGTTGGGAAAACTCCATTCATTTCCTTTCACTAAAGTGAACTGATATAACTCTTTAATCCATTGTAATAGCAATGTAATTTTGAATTTGAAGATCCCTTTGTGTTGGCAAAAGTAGCAGGTACTTAACACTTAGTAACTGATCAAGCCTCTGATTGTCAGAACAGACAGTATGAACTCCTGTCTCTTGTTAACTGATGTAACAGGAAGAGGTTGGATGAAGGAAGTGAAGTAGGTAATACTGTGTATATAAGAAAAGCCCCAGAGAGGCACAATCAGAATTTCCTTGAGACTGAGATCTGGTGGCAGAACAGCTACAGAAGAATGGAGAACTGAGTCCTGAGAACTTGTGGTGGTGGAGCTTCTTCTGAACAGAAGCCCAGAGCCTGGAGCCAGGAGCCCAGGAATCCGGAATCTGGAGCCCAGGAGACTGAAGCATGACCAGGATACTGAGACTTTGTTTGTGGCTTGGTTGAGCCTTGAATTCCTTGGAGCACAAATGGTGAAGGAGCTGACATGGATCAGACCATGTGAATGCCAGTATGGAGCAGGACCTCCCCAGAGAGCTGGTCAAGGAACTGAATAAATGACTGATTGTACTTTGAATACTTTGACTATTGTTACTGATTAGTGACTAATTGAGTTAATCAAGACTTTGCCCATGTAATGTAATGCCATGCACAGAAGTTTTCCAGAAGAACTGCTACTGTGAACAGCTTTTTTAAGGTTCTGATTACTCAGTATAGTGATCGCTCTATTCCGTAACAAAAGCAAAACATCCATGGAAAATCAAGGTACAGCATAATTCAAAATACAGCATTCACCATATTTCAACTTATCACAGAAAATCACAATATAATATTCACAACATAGTCTCAAAGTAAAATAGTCATTCAAGTTAATTCAATCAGTCACAAAATAGTCACTCTTAAGTTAATTCAATCAGTCACTCATCAGTAGTATCAAAGTACACAGTCAAAGTCTTCCACTCTTGGGACAAAGTCTTGATTAACTCAATCAGTCACTTATTCAGCAATCAATTACTAAGTATCATACACAAAACCCTCTACCCCTTAGGTCACTAGTAAACTATAATTCCATAATTACTCAGTACCCAAGGAGAGATCTTTTTATCTTGACTTGGGGCCTGTTCTCAGATTCCCTGGATCCCCTTCCATGGTCCCAGATTCTACCTGGATTCACCAGACTGTCACCTGGGTTCAATGGCAGACAGCTTGCAGTTCCTTGACCAGCTCTCTGGGGAGGTTCTGCTCCACACTGGCATTCACAGGGTCTGGTCCATGTCAGCTCTTTCACCATTTGTGCTCCAAGGAATTCAAAGCTCAACCAAGCCACAAACAAAGTTTCAGCATCCTAGTCATGCTTTCATTCAGTCTCCTGGGCTCCTGGACTCGTGGCTCCAGGCTCTGGGCTCCTGTTCAGAAGAAGCTCCACCACCACAAGTTCTCAGGACTCAGTTCTCCATTCTTCTGTAGCTGTTCTGCCACCAGATCTCAGTCTCAAGGAAATTCTGACTGTTCCTTTCTGGGGCTTTTCTTATATACACAGTATTACCTACTTCACTTCCTTCATCCAACCTCTTCCTGTTACATCAGTTAACAGGAGACAGGAGTTCATACTGTCTGTTTGACAATCAGAGGCTTGATCAGTTACTAAGTGTTAAGTATCTGCTACTTTTGCCAACACAAAGGGATCTTCAAATTCAAAATTACATCACCATTACATCCATGAAGGTGACCCTGGCTTCTCTGTGGCTATGGAGTGCAAGTAAACTCTGGTAGGTCTTCCCATGCTGGAATGGCATCAAGTCTAACCCTGATAGTAGACCATGGCCTGTCATCCAAGGACCAGTTTCAATAAACTCAAAGAGGCTCATCATCTGAAGATTGGCAACTTTTAAATAGTCTTTTTTTTTTGTCTTTTTGGAGGGGGGAAGGCAGAGCAGGTGGTGTTAAGTCACTTGCCCAAGGTCACACAGCTAATAAGTGTGTTATCTGAGGCCACATTTGAACTCAGGTCCTCTTGACTCCAGGGCCGGTGCTCTATTTACTGTGCCACCTAGCTGCCCCAGTTGGCAACTTTTTTGGTTGAATTTGGTTGAACTTTTAAATTCCTTTTGGCTAAAGTAAGTACTTAAACTGATAAGGTATGTATTTCAATAAGAGAATGGGAGGATTAATTCTGTTCATCAGAAACATCATGTACAACTGCCCATTTGTAGGAGAAGGCAGGAAAGATAAGGAAACAGCAAGTAGTTAGTTTAATTAGAACATAGAATATGTGAAAGGGAGTCATAGGAAATAACACTGGAAAGGAATGGTAGTATCAGATAATGGAGTGTCTCGAATACCCTAGTAAATAATGCTGGGCCACTGAAGGTTTGTAAAAGATGTCCAAAAAAATGATCATTATTAGAATTTTTTAAAGATCTAAAGTCTAAAACTTGCTTTATATCTTAGTATTATGCTGCTTGTCAGTCTAGAGTTTTTTATTTGCATTTTGAGACTAAATGCTTGTTTAGATTCAATATTTATTATTTCAATATTCCACTTCCTATAATACTACCAAATAAATAACAATGAAGGTTATCTAACCTTCTGGTTTCTGGCTAAAATTGAGGTATAATATAATTTGGAAAATTTATTTGAGTCCGCTTTGATACAATCTATAAGGAGGCTTTAGTGCCCTTGAGGGAAGAGACTTACATTTTTTTATTTGTGTATCCCTAGTGTCTAGCACTGTACCTGGCACATAGTAGGCACTTAATTGTTGCAAGAATTAAAAAGTTTGCACCCAACAGCCAAACCTATGCTCAAAAGTACAAGAGCTATAGGAACCAAGAGGCAGTAATAGACTTTGAAATTCAGGATGGTGAAAAAAATATATAGATCTTAGTAACTTTTGATCTAAATCCACTAAGCCATGTTTCTAGTTTTCTGCTTTAGAGGGCATGCAATGTGGGGGAAGTTGGGCACATGAAATCCAGCTGTGGGATCTAATAGCACTCATCCTTACACTATCAGATTGGAGAGCAAAATGGCACAGACAAAAACAAGACCAACAGAAAGGCATTGAAGGAAAGGGCATAGTTGATTTCCCAACTCAATCCTGACTGACTCCAGGAAGCAAAGGCATATTAACATAATGGCAATAGAAAAAGTTACCCCAGGGATTCCAGTTCTAAGGGTCTCCAAAGCATCATTTTGCATTTTAAAATTTTCTTTAATGGAATGATTGAAATGTCTCATTCTTATTTTAAAATTAATTTTAGGGTAATTTTCTTATTGGGAGCTAGGTGACACAGTAGATAGAGTACCCATTCTGGAGTCAGGAAAACCTGAGTTCAAATTCAGCCTCAGACACAGCTATGTGACTCTGGGCAAGTCATTTAATCCTGTTTGCCTCTGTAAAATGAGTTGATATCTTTGCCAAGAAAACCCCAGAAGTCAGACATGACTGAAAATATAACTGAAAAATTCTCCAATATAGTATGAATAAAAACTCATTGATTTTGAAAAACTCAATTGATATTGAAGATGACATGATATTGAAACAATCAAACAGGCTTAATATATGCTTATTGATTGATTAGAATTGTGCCAGCTTCTATTTCTTGCTCATTAGTCAAGTCATGTAGCCATATAGCCCCAGGGTCCATGTGCTGTTAATATTACCCAATAGCAAAGGATTGTGGATGTAGAGTTAATGAGGAATTTAAAAATCACTGAATTATAGCTGGTCCATAGTCATGAGCCATCTAGTCCTACTTCCTCATTTTATATTTGAGGAAAATAAGGCACAGGGATCATAAATATTTGCCCTAAATCATACCAATAGTAAGAATGAGAGGGATAATTTGAACCTGATGGAAACTCCAAAGTCACTGAAAGAAGAACTGGAAATAAAGTGGGTGCACACTTATTGCATAATGGCTGAACAAAGCATGGTTTATCAATATAATGGTATATTGTTATACAGTAAAAAAATATGCTTAGGAGAAATTCAGAGAAATTGGAAGATTTGTATAAATTTGTATAGGACCAAGAGAATAATAAACACATGACTTCAATAAGGTAAATGAAAAGAATACTAGCTGGTTGGTTTTTGCCCTTAATGCTCAAAAAGAACCAAAATGACATCACTATGTTGGTTGATCAGAACGACACAAGCACAGAATGCTCCCATAGATCAAACACAAATAATCTTTGTCAACATTTGGAGTGGCAATGTCTTTAAGTTTGTACATTTCATGTTTCTTTTGGGCTACTGCAATTCTGCTTTACTCATAGAGTACAGCATCTTCTTTGATGCAGGCATGCCATGCTGGATGGTCCTGTGCCAGTATCTCCCACATCTCACAATCAATTCCAAAGTTCTTCAATGACATTGAGAGTATCTTTGTATCACTTCTTTTAACCTTCATGTGAGCAGTTGCCTTGTGTGTAAAACAGTCTTTTAGGCAAAGTTATGTTTGACATTCTAACAACATGGCCAGACCATCAGAGTTAAGCTCTCTGAAGTAAGGTTTGAATGCTTGGCAGTTTAGCTCAAGAAAGGACTTCATGTGTCCAGTACCTTATCCTGCCAGGTGATCTTAAGAATCTTCTTAAGACAATTCAAATGGAAACAATTCAGTTTCTTGACATGGCACTGGTACACTGGTTTCACAGCATACAACAATGATGTCAACACAATAGCACTGTAGACCTTCAAGTTAGTAGACAATCTAATAATACCTCTTCTCTCCCACACTTTCCTTTGGAGCTCCCAAACATTGAACGAGCTCTGGCAATGCATACATCAACCTCATCATGTATTTATTCATTACTAGAAAGTATACTGTCAAGGTAAGTGAACTTATCCACAGCATTCAAAATTTCTCCATTTGCTATAACAAATGGTTGTATGGATAGATGATTGTGGAGGTGGCTGGTGGAGAGCCTCTGTTTTCTTGGAGTTAATTGCCAGAATCAATCAATACTCTCTTGCATCTCAGCTTCAGAGGCTGCATTGAGCACACATCTGCAAACAAAAAGTCAAGTCCAAACTCTCCCTCCACTTTAGTCTTAGCTTGTAGCCATTTCAAGTTAAATAATCTACTATCAGTGCAGTAACTGACCTTAAGGATTTTGCTGTTTTTGCCCTCATTGAAGGTGTCCAACAACATTCCTGAAAACATCATGCTAAAAAGCATGGGAGCAAGAATATAGCCTTGCTTCATTCCAATGGTGCCTGGGAAAGCTCTAAGAGAGAGCATCATCCATTATCCAGAACCCATGCAAGCATTCCAT
>NW_027185655.1:74860314-74873317 GCF_028583685.1 Petaurus breviceps papuanus
CATTCCACTGGTTTGTCCTAGTGGGGGTGATGCCCTCTTCTCACAAGAACTGAATAAAACATCCTGTTCTTATCTTGAGACACCTCTGACTTTTAAATTTTGGGTAGGGGATTTTTGGGGTCCCTGTACCACACACATGTAGCTCTAAAATTTGTTTAGAGTCATTTTCTACAAACATTTGAGGTAACTGGGGACAAGCTCAAGTAAGTTCCTGCTTTTTCTCCTCCAGCTTGGCTCTACTCCATCCTATTCATTCCTTAATCAGGTGAGAACACTTCTCTGCTGAATCAATCAAAAGGCTTGACCCAAGTTTTTAAAATTCCTTTGATCAATTTAAATTTTTTGAAAGCCACTGGAGGAACCAAAGTGATTTGGCACAAAAATGTATTCAGACTGGCTAAGGAAGTTAGTCATCCTCTGTTGTTCATCTATGAAATATCAAGACAGTTTGGAATTAAGGGAATTGAGTATCTGGCAGTAGAAAGAGACTGGCCAACTATCCTTCTCTGAGAAGGAATCTCTTGGGTGTGCGGAGGAGGGAGAAGAGTGCCTAAATTTTGGTCTTGGCCTTAGTTTCTTCTACAGCACTCCCTCCTCTCCCCATCTAAAACACACACACACACACACACACACACACACACACACATCTTGGCTAAAGGAGAACCTCCTGAATTTCAGAGGACTGGAGGATTTTCATTTTTTCATTGACATCCTAATAGTATCTCCATGACAGCAAGAGTTGACAGTAGTGTTCTGCATCAAGAACTGTGGACAGACTGAATGCAGTGAGGAAAGTCAGATTCAAGGCTCTAAAAGGAGCCTCAACAAAAACTAAGGAAAACAGCTTGAGAACTCTCCAGAAAACCTAAAAGGGATTTTCAAAAGCCACATGCTATCTAAACAAGAGCCCACTTCCTCCTAGATTCTGTATGTACTAATCAGTCAATAGTCAATATACATTGATTAATCACCTACTATGTACCAGGCACTGTGCTAAGTGCTAGAGATACAAATATGAAAAAGAAAGACAGCCCCTGCCCTCAAGAAGCTTACAGTCTAATGAGAAAAGTATGGGAGAGTATGTCAGAGAATTTGAGAGGGATTTTTTGTTACAACCATACCACTGAAACAAATTATATGCTTCTGAAAATGAATTAGGTCTGGCTGATTAATTGATTTCGGTTAAAAATCATGGGAGAGAAAACACACTAGTTGGAGTACATGAGCTACAGTAGTAGAAAAGATAGCCCCAACCCCTCGAATTTATCCCCAGAGATGTGAGGGGACATAATAGATGTCCTCTGATGACCTACTTTGCCACTGACCATGGGCGTTGGCAGAATAGATCTAAAGCATGTCCTATAGATGGAAAGAACTGAAATGTTTACATCCCCATTCCTAGTCCCACTTATGACCTCATTAAAGAGTAATTTCTAGAACAACAGATTCCACACAGGATGTGTTATTACTTTCCTGTTTAATTCAAATTTGCCTACAGGTTTCTAAACTTTTCTATTAAAAAATTCCAGATAACCCAGCAATCACTTCCAAACAGTACAGTTTCCATTAACACCTAGACAAACTGCAGACAGCATTATTAGGTGCTTTGAAATACACTGCAACTAAAGCACGGTTAATTTATTTACAGCACATTTCACCCCCCCCAAAAAAAATCCATGGAAAGCTTCCACATTTTTAAAATGGCCAGTACTCTGAAATTTCCTGCTATAGTCTGTGGAATAAATTTAGAACATGAAGCAAAAAAGTCAGTGAAACTTAGTCATTCTGCCAACTTTAGAAATAAATCCTCTATCTATAGGAAGGAAAATGAGGGGAAAGTCATATGGAAACATGAAAAGAGAAACTTGACCTTAAAAATCATAAGGAGAAAAAAACCTGAGTCCTTCATTATAGTCCCTAGAGTCATGTTTTGCTTCCCATTCTCTTCCCTAGACTTTGATACCTTCGTTTATTTCTCTTTTGTCCATTAAGTATTGTTGGCTTTTATGGTTATCTTATTGGAGTCCCATGCCTCTCTTAAAATTGGGAAATTGTGATGAATTCTTTAGATTTTTATTAATCAGCTGCACAAGATTATAACAAATGGAAAATAATTATTTTATGTTATTTACTTTATCACCTATCTTATAAAAACCCACATAAAATGTATACATGTATAGGAAGCTTCTGGAAACTATATCAAATAAAAAACATTTCTGCCCCCATAGAAATTTAGCAACTTAAAACAAAATAAAATTTGTGTACCACAAATAGACAGAAAGACCTGTGACCATATAATTTTAGAGGCATCAAAGGTACCAAAAGGGAGTAGGGGAGAATGGACACAATCACAATTCTCATTATATATGAGAATTAGAAATGGGAACTGGTGGAAACTACTTTAATCCCTTTAAAAATATTTTTGTGAGTAGTTGACAGCTTTCCTTGGCTTAAGAGTTAGATTAACTTCATCCAGCAAGTTTGACAAATTGCCATGGTATCAGGCCACAAGGTGGAGACTCCAGGGAGATTTGGACTTCAATGGGAGGGACTTCCTGAGAATGATGATAAAATGTGAGGTTAAGAGGACCAAGACTAAGGGTGGGCCTGAGATAAAGCCCATCATAGATGCTATCTTTCCCTCCCAGAATGTACAGGCTATGTCCTGAAGCAGATGCTCAAAATTTGATTCTCTGGTTCCCTGGGGGTCAGGCTGGCAAAGGCAGTATTTCAGGCATAGAAAAGAGGTAGGTGAGAGTCAGTTTGATGAAAAATGATCCAAAGCAGGGTAGAAGGAAAGAATTCACTTTAATGCACTACACTGAGACAGAAGAGAGAATGCACTAAGTGGTTAGATTTAATTAACTGTTGTTTGGGGGTTGGGTTTTTTTCTGCAGTTTCTAGGTAAGGACCCAGAAACAGTATCTCATGGCTCATGACTTCCAATAAATTGTGAGAGTTTTTGTTTAAACTTTTTTCTAACTTAATAAGCATTTGTTTTCTACCTACGCTACCAAAAAAAAATAAATGAAAAAAAAAACAAAATTATTGTAACAAATATGCATAGTCAAAACAAATTCCCTCATAAATCATGTCCAAAACTGTATGTGTCATTTGACACCTTAAGCTTGTCAGTTCTGTCAGGAAGTGGGTAGCTTGCTTTAATATTGTCTCTGGAATTGTAGCTGATCACTCCAATGATCAGTTCTTAAACGATTCAAAGGTGTCTTATGTTATTATTGCATAAATTGTTCTCCTGACTCTCTTCATTTCACGTTGCTTCAATGGATAGAAGTCCTTCCGGGTTCCTCCAAAGCCAATTCTTTCATCACTTCTTACAGTATAATAATATTCCATTATAATCATAAACCATAATTTGTTCAACCATTCCCCAATTGATGGGTAAACTTAGTTTCTTGGTCATTTCCAAAAGAGCTGCTATAAACTTTAAAGCATTATTTTCCTTTTCCTTTGATCTCTTTGGGGTATAGGCCTGGTAGTGGTATCACTTGGTCAAAGAGTATAAATGGTTTAGTGACTTTTGGGGAATAGTCCAAAATTACTTTCCAGAATGGCTGGACCAATTCAGAGGTGCACCATAAGTACATTAATGTGCAGGTTTTCCCACTGTCTTTCCAATATTTATTTTCTTTTTTGTTATCTGTCTTTGCCATTCTGATGGACGTGAAATGGAATGTTAGAATTGCTTTAATTTTTATTTCTCTAGTTTTCATTAATTTTCATTCACTCTCATGAGTGATTTGAAACAATTTTTTTTAATATATTGCTTTCCATAACCTAGTTTTTTTCCTTCGAAGAAGGAAACTCCATTGAATTGAAGCTTCTGAAATTTTTTTTCCGTTCAAGTCCACACATGACTAAATCATTCTGACTTAACAGAATAATTGTTACCCACTTTGATTTTGTAGAGAATTTAAATTCTATATTTTTAAAATTTTACTCATCTTTATATTTTAAGTATACATTTTGGTTCAACAAAGCAGACACTTGGGAAAAGCAACCTCACACACACACAATTTCTAGAAAACAATTAAACAAAACTGTCTAAATAGTTTAATTGCATATTAAGTATATACTATTTCAATTTTTGTAGTTCACTAATGTTAACAAGAGGGATGTCCACTTTGTTTTTGTCTTTAATTTTCTTTTTGTTAATTTTCATTGTTTTCTAGAACAGAAAAAAAAGGATTATACATGAAACTGTGAATCTCAATTATAGCTTTATTTTCTTTTTATGTAAAAAATTCAACATGTAATTTTGAAAGCTGACCTGTTTATATGATTTCTTCTGGTCTTCTTTCTGTTCTATACATTAAAAAAAATACTTTAATGACCCTCTTTTATTTCTTTTCCTTTCTTTTTTTTGTCAACTTTATCACTAATACTCTTCTCCCTCTCAACTTCACCTCCCCCTTGAAAAGAAAAAGAAAAAACAAAAGTTTTATAACAAATATGCATTATCAAGCAAAACAAATTAAATATGTGTCATTCTTCAACTCTGTCTATCACCTTTCTGTCAGGAAGTGGGTGGCATGCTTCATTACTGATCCTCTGGGATTTGGGGTGATTGCTGCATTAGTCAGTTCTTATGTCTTTCAAAGTCATTTGTCTTTATAGAATGTTGTTACTACATATCTTATTCTCCTGGTCCTACTCACCTCATTCTGAATCAGTTCATAGAGGCCATCCTAAGTTTCTCTGAAACCATCTCTTCTATCATTTCTTACAGAGCAATAATATTCCATTTCAATCATATACATAACTTTTTCAATCACCCCTACTATTTGCTATAGCAAAAAGAGTTTTTCAAATATTTTTGTATATAGACATCTTTTTTTCTTTCTTTGATCTATTTGGAGTATAAGCCTTGCAGTGGTATTTCTAGGACAAGGGGTATGCACAGTTTAGTGACTTTAGGGGAAGAATGGTCACTATAAGTACCAGTCCTGAACAACATAATTATCATCAGTTTTGTTGCCTTTGAGTGTTTTATTTATTCAGACTGTTGCAATCCTTGTTTATATTGTTCTTTTGACTTTGCTTTCTTTATGCTGATTCTTTCCATGTTTCTATGCATTCTTTAGTTGTCATTCCTTGTAATATATTAATAAACCAAGACTTGTTCAGCCATTTCCAATTATTGGTTATACAACTTGTTTCCATCATGTTATAATTACAAATAGTGCCACTATATTTTTGTAAATGTGGGCCTTTTTTTCTTTCTTTTCTTTTCCTTTTTTTGCTGTCATTAACTTTCTAGGATATAATACCAATAGTAGGCTCTCTGGATGATACATATATGAAAAATTTAGTAAGTACTTACATAATCCCAAATTATCAAACTCTCCATATTTATTCATCTCCTTTTCAATTCTTCATGTACAGCCTTCAGTGTTACTGTTTTTTCTAATCAGAAATAATACTTGAACAAGATGGGGTTCATCCTCAAGATCATTTTCAAAAATCAACTAACTAAATCCTCTGGAAGTTGGATATTGTACATTTTACACAAAGCACACTAGGTCTAATTAGTTAATGATTAAGGAGAACTTTAAAGTCTTGAAGAGGAAGTACTCAAAAGAGTAGAATAGAATAGAGGCCTAAATATCTGTATTTATTTAAATTATATGTTCTCTCAAAGCAGGAAGCACAGCTCCTTGCTTTGTAACTCAATGGTAATCAAATGATTGTCACAGAAAAAAGCTGGCAATCAATAGGAGAGCATCATTGTTATTATTTTAAGTTTAGGGAATGCATGAAGCATACAATATAGTAAGGGATGTAACACAACTATTTGTACTATGTGAGTGAATGGATGAAGAATTTAGAAAGCACTTACTTTGTGCAAAGCATTATGCTTAAAACTAGAGATACAAAGAAAAAAGCCAGATAGTCCCAGTTTTCAAGGAGCTCATATTATAATAGAGAAGACAATACACATGGAAGATTTTAACCGCAAGTCTGTTGGAAAAGGCCCATTGTCCTTAGGGAGCAGCAACAAAACAGATATTAATATCTCTCCCTTAATGTCATCTCTATTGGTAAAATTATATCAGTTTCTGATGTTGAACCATTTAACAACACCAAAGACTTTAATAGCAAGAACTTTATTTTCTGGGTCTTCAGTAGATGTGGCAGTTATCACCTACAGGAAAAGTTTCCAGGATGTATCTCCATAGTGGTTGCTTCCCAGAATGATGGCTAAGGGAACTTATCTAGAAGCATTGCTAGTCCCAAGGCTCTTGGGTTCCACGTCCTGGCCTGTCTTCACTGGGCCCTGAGGGGAGATAGTGGTCAAGATGGTGGTGGTAATGGTGTTCTAACTCTTCTGGTATATCAGATAATATGTGAGATTTAAAGAAAAATAGGGGAGGCTATATGTTACCCTGTATGGAATACTGGATTTGGCATCAGAGAACCTGGGTTTGCATCCTTGTTTTCCTACTTACTTGGATGTATGATTTTGTAATGGTCACTTCCTCACTCTGGGCTTTAGTTTTCTCATTTATAAAAATGAAGAGATTGCCTTTCCAGCTCTAAATATCATGGTTCTAAATTGGTACACTGAAATTTTTCTCAGTGATAATCCAAAAGCTGAAAGTTTAAATGACAAAGAAATTAAAAACAAATGCAGCAAATATTAGCTTAAAGCAAGGCAACAATTTCTGTAATCAACTCTGGGTTTTATGAGCTAGCATGACTAGATAATGCAATAATATCTTTTTTTTTTTTTTTGCTTTTTGGAGGGCAGTTGGGGTTAAGTGACTTGCCCAAGGTCACATGGCTAGTTTTTGTGTTAAGTGTCTGAGGCCAGATTGGAACTCAAGTGCTCCTGACTCCAGGGCCGGTGCCCAACGCTGCGCCACCGAGCCACCCCCAGTGCAATAATTTCTTGTTTAAAATTATTTAAAAAGCCTTCATTGTTAAAGCCCAATCAAGACCCCAATGACTTTATATCCAAGGGGAAAAAAATTTAATTGCAACAAACTGTATATAAAAACATCTCCAGGCTTTAATGTTAAGTTATATATTTACTCTATTTCAGAAGGCACATGGTAGGCATGAGTAATTATAATAACTAACATTCATATAGCTCTTTAAGGTTTGCAAAGCACCTTATAAATATTATCTCATTTGATCCTCACAACCCTGGGCAGTAGGTGTTATTAATATCCCCATTTTGCAAATAAGGAAATTGAGGCTGACAGATTAACTGAATTGCACAGGGTCATATAAGTAAGTATCTGAGACTGGATTCAAATTCAGGTCTTCCTGATGACAGGTCCAGAGCTCTATCTGCTGCACACATTGGTAATGAAGAACTGAAGTGGAGAAGGATAGAAAGGATGTTATCAAAGAAATATATAACTGCAAAATAAGGTTTATATCCCAAAGACATTCAAAAAAGGGAGAAAGGCTCTATTTGTACAAAAAATATTTATAGCAGTTCTTTTTGTGGTGGCTAAGAATTGGAAATTGAGGGAATCCCCATCAACTGGGGAATGGCTAAACAAGCTGTGGTATATCACTGTGATGAAATATTGTTGTGCTGTAAGAAATGAAAAGCAGGGCCACCTAGGTGGAGCAGTGAATAGAGCATCAGCCCTGGAGTCAGGAGGACCTGAGTTCAAATCTGGCCTCAGACTCTTAACACTTACTACCTGTGTGACCTTGGTCAAGTCACTTAACCCCAACTGTCCTGCCTTACCCCCTCCAAAAATACCAAAAAAAAAATAAATGATAAACAGGATGATTTCAGAAAAAAACTGGAAAGACTTACATGAACTGATGTGAACAAAACCAGCAATATTGCTTGATGAAAAACTGTGAATGACTTAACTGTTCTTATCATTACAATGATCTAAGATAATCCCAAAGGACTAATGAGGAGGCATACTGTCTGCCTCCAGAGAAAGAAATGATATTGTTTGAATACAGACTGAAGAATGCTATTTTTCACTTTATTCCTTTCATTTTTTTAATCTTCTTGTACAAAATGACTAATATGAAAATGTTTTACATAATTACACATGTACAACCTATGTTTGATTTCTTACTGTCTCAGGGAGGGGTGAGGGTAGGAAGGAAAAGAGGGAGAGATAGAATTTGGAGGCCAAAACTTTAAATAAAAGTGTTAAAAAAAAAAAAAAAGGTGGCCCAGTTACATAGTGAAAGCAAGAGATAACCAGTGGAAAGCCTGTGGAGACCACTGGTAACATGCAATGTCAAAAGATATAGAACTGGGGATCCTGGGGTCCCTGAATATGTGTATATGCATATGTGTATATTGTATGTATACATACATATATAGCTTTATTTCAATATAATTGGTTTCCTTTGTAATCCTATGTGTTTTATGCATTTAAAAACATTAGTTGGAGATGGGATCCATAAGCTTCACTACACCACCAAAGTTGTTCATAACACCAGATTAAGAGCCCCCTTTCTAAAGCAAAGTCCCCAGCACATTGTGCAGAACCCGTGTGTATGACATATGGAAGGGTATAGGCAAGGGAAGGTCTGACTACACTGAGAGCACCATTATTGAATAGGAATACCAACACCAATGAAATCATAGACCCATTAAAGTATCAAAGAAAATAAATTTAGAAAGAGCAATGGGTAAAAGTTATAGAGAAAGATTTTTGTTGGAGATATGGAAAAACTTCCAAACTACTCAAGCTATCCAAAAGTAAAATGGGAGATCTCCAGTGGATTACTAGAGGTTGTCAAGCAAAGACTGGATAACTACTTGCCAGTTGTGTTGTACAGTTATCCCTTCCACATCGAGTGAGTTAGGGGTGTTCTGGAAAATCTGTGGCCTGGAAAATCCTCTTAAAATTTTTTGGTCATCCCTTCATACCAAAGAAGAAGTCTGAATACTGTGGTATTAAAAGATAAAGTATACAATACCAGACACACACACACACACATATATATAGTATACAATATACTATATTATACAATACTACACATATATTTTATGCATTTCTGAGTTTCTAAACTTGTCATCTGGCTTTTGTGTATTGTCTTTCGCTTCCACAAAACTCCCAAAAAATTCCATTTAATTTCGTATGCCGACAATATGTCAAAACCATGATGGGGAAAGTTTTGATATGGAAGAGATAATTGGATAGAAGTGAATCCTTATTTGGGTATCACTTGAACTAGACAGCCTCTGAGGTCCCTTAAAACATGGGAATTTTATGACGTTATGACCCTGTGATTCTTTCAACCCTAAGAGTTTTATTACAGGGACTTGCAGGATCCGAGATGGTGGAATAAGAAGTAAGTTGCTCTCACTCTCCCTTATTGACTTCTGAAAGTCATAAAATATCACCCCAGGAAAAACCCTGGAAGAGATGAGTCAGCAGAAAGATGCGGTGCAACAGTTTTGTAGCCCAGAAATCTTGGGGGATTAACAGGAAAGGCCCCACTCACTCTGGGGAAGGGGAAGCAGTTAAGGACAGGAGGTATCCCAGCAAACTAGCAACAAGCCCCACCTCAGCAAACTAGGAGGAGATCCTGAGCCCTAGGATGGTGGAGCAAGCAAGCACAACACCAGGACTCCGGAGTGCCCCAGCATAGACAGGGAAACCAATAGACACCAGCTCATAAAACCACCACTGGCACACAGGCATCCTCCAGCAGCCAAATCTCCCTGTGCTTCAGCACAACTCCAGGAGGCACGGCTCCAGGCAAGCAGGCATCCTCTGGTGACCAAGCCTTAGAGTGCTTTAAAGCAGCCTGGGTGAGCAAGCATCCTCCAGGGGCCAGATACCTCACCCCCCCCCAACCCCAAGAGCTTCAGTGTTGCTGGCCCCAGCTCAGAACCAAATAATCTGCCAGACCCCTTCAGCCTCCAGCTGCCAGTGCCTGAGGCCCCAGAACACAAAGCTAGTGACCAGGTCCTGGGCCCCCAACACAAGAAGCTTGGGTCAGTGCTCCCTCTGCTCCAGCAGGAGACCTCAACTTTAAAAGCAGGGAAATAGGCAAACACCATGAGCAAAAAAGCAGAAATGGAAAATGACCATAGATTCTTACTTGCAGGACAGGGAAGATCAAGGCACAAATTCAGAAGAGAACAACATTGTCAATATACCCATATCCAAAACTTCAAAGGGAAATATGAATTGGTCTCAAGCCCAAAAAAACTTCTTGGAAGAGATCAAGAAGGATATTGTAGTGCCAGTGTGATATTCACAGTCCTACGCCAGCTATGAATATGCTGGCATAATTCTGAAACAAAATATAACAGACTCTCCACACAAAAGACAGAATCAAAACATTTATTCAAACACCAGAAAGCCAAATCCCAACACCATAAAGTGAAATCCATCATACCAACAAAGAAATTTACACATGATAACAATTCAGGGGGCACTGCCATCCCCAAACCTTCCCCCTGCTAGAGCCTTCCCACAAACCAACACTCACAGCATGTTGCCTGCTTCCTCTCTCTCTCTCAGCTCTAACTACTCTGACCAACTTCCTTTCAGCTCTCCTCCACTCTTCCTGCTCCACCCTTCCTGCTCCAACCATTCAGCAATCTCCTCCCACCACAGGCTTTATGTGACTCAAACACATGTGTCTTAGGTTTCCATGTGACTTAAGCAGGTCACATGACTCTATTAAGGGATGGGAAAGATCTTCCCATTTACATTACCATTACATTCAGCCCCAAAATCTTTTGTATTTATTACACAGGTTAATGGGAGTTCAAGGATAACTGGTGTCAGCAGAACTCTACAACAATATTACAGAGATAACACAAAATAAGCACCTAAAACAATATCTTAGGGTGGGACTTGAGTGTAAGCACCCCATTATTCCCCCCTCAAACGAATAAGGTCCAAAATCTTGGGGTAAAGGCAAAGGTCTCTTCTTCCATAACTACTTCCTGCTGAAATTGGACATAGAGCTGTCCCTTCCCCAAGATGTCCCATTCTAGAGGTTAGTTCTTTAGCTAGCATATGGAAATTGGTTGACGCCAGATCCAGGGGTAACATATTACACTTGTAAACAGGGGATGACCTCTGGCTTAAGTAATCAGGCATCTGCAGGTGAAGGGTACTAAGCCTGAAGGAAACAAATCTAGCAAAAAGGTTTAACAGACTAAAAGCCAAAAAGAAACAAGGAGACAACAACCAGAAGCAGGGGAGATACAGGGTCAGCCATATTTTTAGAGTCCATGACCCCACTATAATAGCCTCATTCATGGTAGAATGTATGATTTAAGGGTGCAATTTGGTAATCATCTTCTCCTGAATAAGCAACAGTTAATAGTATTATCTTTCCCATATGCTATCATTTCTGTAGCCTTTGGAACATCGTCTGGCTTCTGCTTTACCTCCCAATTTTATTCTATCAGTAGAACCAAATCTTTCTGTTCCTCTGATAGTTACTTCATAAGAAGGGTCAGTTTTCACAAGGGGTATTGTTTCACAAGGAATAATAATCATTTGAACCATCCTATCATTTTTGTAAAACTATATAAGTTCTTCACCTAAATTCTGGAATGTCACAATAAATTTTTCCTTTTATAATTAGAATCTATTACTCCAGCCAATACATGCATTCATTGATCTGCTAATCCTGATTTAGGTAATATCCATCCAAAATTATTTTTAGGGATTCTCATACATATTCCATTGGAGATTTTTCTTATTTCTTTTCTATCCAACAGTCCTATAAACAATGTAAATCATATCCTGCTGAAGCAGGTGTTCCTGGATATGGTGCTGGGACATCTTGCCTCACAGTCCTAATACTCAGTATTTGGGATCTTATGTGTCTATTGTTTCCTAATTTGCAGATTTGGAGTCATCATTCTGGCTAGAGGTGTACTTCCTTCCTTCTATTATTCAAATTACATAAAGCAGTGAGCAAATTATTCTTTCAATGTTGATACGAATTATTAGAACTTAAATTACTTAACTGTTCTTTCAACAATCCATTCATTCTTTCAATTAACCCAAATGATGCTTGTAGATAATACAAAATGTGATCTATCCATTCTATATTGTTTAATATACAATATCTCTTCGTTTCATTACCTTTGAAATGTGACACATTGTCACTTTGAATCTGCATTGGGGTTCCATAACATAGACTTATGAGATCTAGAGTTTTAAAGGTGTTTTTCTGGGTTGCATTCCTAAAAGGAGCCACTAGTACACCTGAATAGGTGTCAACACAAGCACCTATAAATTTGTATCCTTTTTCTTGAGGTAGAGGACCAATATAATCCATTTGCCAAATTTAGACTTGAACTTTTCTCCTTCCTATCTCTCCAGTTACTACCAGTGAAACAGTTCATTCCTTTTCCAGTTGACATATATGACATTCCTCTGCTATTTGTTTTAACAATGAATGACAGATACTAATCTTGTGCCCACCTGTTTGTGGCCTGGACCTCTAAATGGCTGGCCATTTGGTGGATTGTAATGGGAATGTAAATTTTTAAGATCTTCCCTGCCCCTAGGCTAAAGTGCACCTGGATCCTGGGGTAGGAGGCTTGTTTTTCAGTAGATACTTTTTGATTGGCCAGTGGGTCCAAAAGGTTGTTACATTCTCTGAGCCAGGAGAAGGCTATATAAGCCCTGATGTGTAGCTTTGTTTTGGGGGCTCACTTTGAGAAGTGTTCTGTGATTTGATCATATGAAACTCTGGGAAGCCGTTGGTTGTTGAGAGCTCCCCTGCACCCCCAGCTTTGAAAAACCCAGATGTTGATTTGGTATGGATGTAGTGGTTGGACAGTTTGGAAATCTGTCTACTTGATCTGTTTCTGTCTTGATAACTCTGTCTGTATATTCTGAAGTTCGGGGTGCTGACCTTTTTCCCCTGAACTACTGTGTTTCCCCGATAATAAGAGCTATCCCAAAAATAAGCCTTCCCCTTACTGTGTAAGATTCCTCTAAAATAAGCCCTCCCCCGAAAATAAGCCCTATTGAGATTGCTACTGTAGTGAAGGTGATCCCCT
>NW_027185655.1:74873417-75002099 GCF_028583685.1 Petaurus breviceps papuanus
CTCCCCCCCCCCCGGGTGAAACACACGCCACGCTCCAAGCTGCATCCAATCAGAGCTGCAGCAGTGAGCGCGTCATCCTGTTCTTCCCCAGTGATTTGCTTGCTGGCGCCATTGAGAGCAGTGCCGCGGAGGAGAGCTGAGGCAGGACAACATAAAAACCCGGTATGTAAGCAGGAGTGAGGGGGCATGATGGAGGATAAAAAGGGCATGATGGAGGAAAAAAGAAGAACTCAGGGGGCATGATGGAGTGAAAAGAAGGACTGATGGTCATAATTTTATTATTCTGTCTGTTTTGACCCCCAGACATGAGTACAAAAAGGAAGAGCTATACTGTTGAGTATAAGAAAGCAATTGTAGAGGAGTCACATGGCAAGAATCTTGCAGTTTTCTGTAAATAAAAACTTTTGGATCTTTGAATGGTCAGAAAATGGAGGGCAGATTATAATAACCTCGATCAACAGGTGGATGAGGGAAAAGGGAAAAAGCACAGGTCTGGATCAGGTCGGCAGCCCTTATATCCTGATTTGGAGATCCTCATTGGTGAATGGATTGCTGACAGGAGAGCAAAGGCCTTGGTTGTGTGCAGGGCTGATATTCAAGCATTTGCCCTTTCAATGGCACCAGAGTTTGAAATGGTCTCAGAAGGATTCAAAGCATCACAACACTGGTTGGACGGTTTCCTTCAACGGTATGAACTGTCCCTAAGAAGATCAACAACACTGTTTAAGCTGGAAGATGCTGAAGTTAAAATGTGCACGTGTATTCAAGTCCTTTATTGATAGGATCAACATTTCCAAGTACCAAACCTGCAATATGATTGCTATGGATGAATCTGCAGTGTTTATGGGACAAGGATGTCAAACAACAATTCCTCACAGGAGTGCAACGTCAATCTACATTCCCACCACTGGCTATGAAAGTGCACGGGTCACCTGTGTTTTGGCAATTCGTTTAGATGGAAAGAAAGCCACACCTCTAATCATCAGTAAGGGCAAGAAAGATAAGATTGAACGTGTATCTGGCATTTACGTTCTTGAAACCGAAAAAGCCTGGTGTACACAAGCCATTATAAGAAAGTGGGTTGATTTAATGCTGCCATTTGTTATGCGAGGTAACCAAAGAGGTCTGATAGTCTGGGATTCAGCCAGCACTCACCGCGCTAAAGAAATGAAGAACTTCCTTGCAGAGAGAAGAATAGATCAAGTAATGATTACTGCAGGAATGACTGCCTATCTCCAGACCCTTGATATTGCAATAAACAAGCCATTCAAGGACACTTTGCGCATGGAAGTCAATGACTACATTGAAAATAGAATGGAAAGAAATCAGCGTGGAAACTTTGTGAAGCCCTGTCTGCAAGAAGTCGTGACTTGGGTGAAGAAGTCATGGGATAAAATTACTGACAGCTGTGTCGCCAAGGCACTATGAGCAGGTTACCTGGACAAGACATATTCATTTAAAGAGAGCTATATTGCTGGACATGACAGATTGGATCCACTTCTTCTGAAGGAAATGGAGGCGCAAGACATCCAGGATGGAATTCAGGGTATGGACACCTATGACGATGTTGTTGAAGAAGATGACATGATCATTATTGAATAAAGGTACATTTTTTTGTTCACATTTACCTGTTTATTAAAATTGCTGTCAATGTTCATTAAAATAAGCCCTCCCCTGAAAATAAGCCCTCTGGTGTTTTTCTGTCCAAAAAAATAATAAGACAGTGTCTTATTATCGGGGAAACACGGTAGGTAAACGATATATGTTTGACTGATTAAAGTAAGCTTGTTAGCCCATTTTGAGTTGCTTTCCTTTAACAAAGCAGATCCAAGAACCTGTGTTGGCAGACACCCTGGGGACGCTGGGGTGCTTGCTGCTACATGGACCCATTTTGCTAGTACCGGATCATCAGCTGGTGTCAGAGTAGGGAAAATATGTTGAACAGCAATCTTTACTAGTCAATTAGCATGTGCTTTGTACTCAAGTTCTGGCATAGTGAGGGCCATGTGAGCATCTACATGAAAAACTGACAAATCAAGTAACCAAAGACATGTCTCATATATCTTCCCATAATTTTTTTCCCCAGACTTGTTTACCATGAATTTCCCAATTTTTATTTTTCCATATGGGGATCTATGTAGCTAACCCATTACCTACTGCCCATGAATCAGTGAATATATGACACTTTCTACTTTTGTCTGTTTTAGCTCTATTTTGACTATACCATTTCCATTTAATTATGCTGGCCTCTTGAGCCTGTCTAATTCTGTGAGAAGCTGGGGTACTCATTACCCAGGTCATAATCAGGATTCCAGGCCTTAGTGTCACTTCATGACCCACAGTCAGTTGTTCAGTCTCTACCAAAGCCCAATATGCAGCTAACAACTGCTTTTCTAAAGGTGTATATTGAACTCCAGATGAAGGAAGTTTCCTAGACCAAAATACTAAAGGTACATTTCAGCTTTGTTGTTTCTGCCATAAACTCCAGTTTGCAATAATTGTCCTGTGCAATCACTTGTAATTCCACCGGGCTATTTTGCATAGGCAAATCTAGAGCCAATTGTATAGCAACCTTGGCTTCTTCAAAAGCTTTACTCTGCTCAAGTCCCCAGTCAAATTCATATTTCTTCCTAGTAACTTTATATAAGGGTTTCAAAATCTGTCCCAGATGCAAAATATGATGTCTCCAATATCCAAATAATCCTATAAACTTTGGGGCCTCTTTTTTATTGGTAGGGACAGGAAAATCCTGAATCTTTTATTGGGCTTGTGGAAGAATCTCTTGCAGCTTCTTATTCCATTGTATTCCAGAAAATTTTACATTTTTAGCTGGTGCTTGAATCTTTGCAGGGTTAATTTCCCACCCTTTGATTTTCATATGTTCAATCAAAAGTGTCAAACTCTTCTTCACTTCTTTTACATTTTTTCCCTGTATCATAATATTATCAATGTAGTGGGTAAGCTGTACACCAGGTAGCTTTAATTCATCCATATGTTCTGCCATAGTCCTATGACAAACAGTGGGGCTATGCAGATATCCTTGTGGCAAGCAGGTGAAAGTATATTGTCTACCCTGCCAAGTGAAAGCAAACTGGTCCCATTGTTTAGAGTCTATTGGGATGGTGAAGAAAGCACTGGCTAAATCAAAAACTGTGTACCATGTTCCTTCATATTTCTGGATCCTTTCTATTAATGTAACAGTGTCTGGAATAGCAGCATACAAGGGAGGAGTCACCTTATTCAATTATCTCATAATCCACTATCATTCTCCATATCCCATCTGACTTTCATACAGGCCACACAGGATTATTCCATCATGTGATTGTAGGGACTAATACTCCTTCTTCAAGATATTCCTTTATAGTATTGGTAATTTCATCTTGCCCACCTGGTACACGATACTGCTTTAAAGTAATTACTTCAGAAGGTTCAGGTAAAGTGATTGGGTCCATTTTTATTTTTCCCACTAAAACTGTATTAATTCCTATCTTCCTTACTGCAAATTGGTATCTTCCTCCAAGTAAATTCAGGGTCATACCTCTCAATATATCTATTCCAATGATATATTCAGGAATGGGTACAATAACCACAATATATTCTTTCTTAGGTAATTGTCCAATTTTCATTGTTAGTTTGACTTATCTGGCTGATATTTCAGTCCCTCCCAGTCCTGTGATGGTAATAGGAATTACATGCTTGAACTTGTTGGGGTTCCCATGAATGAGGGAGGTCTCCATCCCAGTATTGATCAATGCCCTGGTTACAGTATTTGATCCATTTTCCCAATATATAGATGGATTAATATAAATATGTCTGTGTATTTCTCTAATCTGGGTTGGGGCTTGGTCAATTTCCTATTCTCCCTGAAAGTGTGATGAACTTGGATACAGTGGTTCAGGAGTATCTGTAGGGGCAGCTTTCACTTGCCTACTCCATCTGACATTAAGCCCCTTATCTCAGTACATTTTATATAGTTCATTAGTTGGAATACCATCAATTTTTCTAAAATCAACCCCTGCTCTCAATAGAGCAGTAAACAATTCTTTTCTTGTCAATCTATTACAACTTTGAATACACTGGCTATTTACTCTTCTCTCTCAAGGAAATTTATCATTTTCCCATTCTCCCAAGTCTCTTTGCTGTGAAATCTTATCCAACACTTCTGAAAGAGGGTACCCTATTTCACCATTTAGTAGAGTCAGAAGTAGGTGCTTATAAGCAAAAGGAACTATCTTCATCATGATATTTCTATGAGGAACTACTAAGGGGATATCATGATACATATCTGCATCTGCAACCATGATAGCACTTTTCCTTACTTCTTTCAACTTTCTCATGCAGTCTCTAAGCAAATGCCAGAGTCTGTCTCTACTAAGCCACATAGAATCAGTGGGATGCATTCTATTGCATCCAGTGGTAGCTAAAGCTAACACTGGTCCTATTGTTACCTCCTGCCATATGAAAATCTCTAAAAGTTTGCTGGACAAAAGGATTCTGACAAATACCTATAAATTTCAAGTAGTCCACACTATCTACCAATACTCCTCTGACTCCTTCATCAGAGATTCTCACCATCCAAGGCATTAAGAATTCTCCCATCCTTTGAGTGAATCTACTTAAAATATCAGTAATCTCTTGCTGACTGAAATCCTCAATTATCTCCCTAAACTGTGTTTGACCTCCCTGATTCTCCTGCTTTCTTCTCAATATGGCTTAAGCTTCTGCCCTTGTAAAAGCTGGATCATGAAATATTGTATCACTTAACATTGTATCATTTGCTTCCAATGCACCCTCCTGGAGTCACTGTCATAGCTACTAGGCTCAGCCTCTACCAAAACTGAACTTTCCTCCTGTTATTTTCTGTTTCTTTTTCTGAGCCAAATTCACAACAGCCCTCTCTCCTACCATCTGAGATCCTCCAGGTTGCTCTTCTATTATAGTAGAGAGAAAGAAGGGAGGGAAAGAAGAATTGTTTGAGATTTACTTTCATCAGATTTGGTTCAAGGAGGGAATAACATACTTTGTTAAGTATAAACATCTATTGTGCCCTACAGGTAGTAGGAGGGGAAAGGGGGAAGAAAAGAGCAGGGGATAGAAGGGAGGGAAGAAGTAGTAAGGGGGAAGGAAAAGGGAGGGGACTGATATGGAGGGAATAGTGAGGGAGGCAGTGGTCAAAAGGAAAACTCTTAAGGAGGGGAAAGGAGAAGGGAGAAAAAAAGCATAAACAGGAGAGGGAATAGGATGGAGAGAAAAACACGAATAGAAATCATAACTATGAACGTGAATCAGACTCTCTCATAAAACGGAGGCAGATAGCAGAATGGATTAAAAACCATAATCCTACAATATGTTGTCTACAGGAAACACTTTTGAAACAAGGTGATACACACAGGTAAAAGGCTGGAGTAGAATACATTATGCTTCAGCTAAAGTAAAAAAAAGCAGGGGTAGCAATTCTTAACTCAGAGAAAACAAAAGCAAAAATAGATATAATTAAATGAGATAAGGAAGGAAACTACATCCTCCTAAACAGTACCATGAACAATGAAGTAATATTATTACTAAACATACATGTACCAAGTGGTAGTATAGCATCCAGATTCTTAGAGGAGAAGTTAAGTTAGGAGGAAATAGACAACAAAACTATACTAGTGGGGAACCTCAGCTTCCCCCTCTCAGAATTAGATAAATGTAGCCAAAATAAATAAGAAAGAAGTTAAGGAGGTCAATATAATTTTGGAAAACCTAGATAAGGTTGACCTCTGGAGAAAACTGAATGGGGATAGAAAGGAATAAACCTTTTTCTTGGTGGTACATGGCACCTACACAAATATTTACCAGATATTAGGGCATAACAACCTCACAATCCAGTGCAGAAAGGCAGAAACAGTAACTGCATCCTTTTCAGATCATGATACAATAAAAATTACATGTAAGAAAGGGCCATGGAAAGATAGACTAAAAATTAAATGGAAACTAAATAATCTAATCCTAAAGAATGAGTCAAACAACAGAAATCATAGAAACAATCAATCACTTCATCCAAGAGAATGACAATAATGTGACAACATACCAAAATTTATGGGATGCAACAAAAGTGGGTCTTGGGGAAAGTTTTATATCTCCAAATGCTTACACAAATAAAATAGAGAAAGAAGAAATCAATTAATTGGACATGCAACTAAAAAAGCTAGAAAAAGAATAAATTAAAAATCCCCAATTAAATACCAAATTAAAGATGCTGCAAACCAAATGGAAGATTAATATAATTAAAATTAAGAAAACTATTGAACTAATAAATAAAACTAAGAGCTGGTTTTATGAAAAAAATAAAATAAAATAAATAAATCTTCAGTTAATTTAATTTTTTAAAAAAGAGAAGAAAATCAAATTACCATCAAAAATGAAAAGGATGAATTCACCACCAATGAAAAGGAAATTAAAACAATCATTTGGAGGTATTTTGCCTAACTGTATGTCAATAAATTTGACAATCTTATTGAAATGGATGAATATTTACAAAAACATAAAGAAAATACTTAAGTAACCCTATCTCAGGAAAAGAAATTGGATAAGCCATCAATAGACTCCCTAAGAAAAAATCTCCAGGGTGAGATGAATTCACAAGTGAATTCTATCAAACATTTAAAGAACAATTTATTCCAATACTATATAAACTATTTGGGAAAATAGGTGAAGGGGTTTTCTACCAAATTCTTTTTTTTTTTTTTTTGCCTTTTGGAGGGCAATTGGGGTTAAGTAACTTGCCCAAGGTTACACGGCTAGTATTTCTGTGTGGATGTTAAGTGTCTCAGACTGGAACCAAACTCGGGTCCTCCCATCTCCAGGGCCAGTACTTTTACTCACTGCGCCACCCAGCCGCCCCTACCAAATTCTTTTTATGATATGGTGCTGACACATAAACAAGGAAAAGCCAAAACTGACCAATTTCCCTAATGAATATAGATGCAAAAATTATAAATAAAATATTAACAAATAAATTATAGTTACTTATCTCAAGGATAATATACTATGACCAGGCAGAATTTATACTAGAAATACAGGGTTGTTCAATATTACAAAAACTATCAGCATAACTGACCACATCAACAACAAAACTAACAGAAATCATATGATTTTCTCAATAGATGCAGAAAAAGCATTTGACAAAATACAACATTCATTCCTATTAAAAACACTAGAGAGTAAAGGAATAAATGGAATCTTCCTTAAAACGACAACTAGCATCTATCTAAAACAATCAGCAAGCATTATATGTAATGGTAATAAGCTAAAAGCATTTCCAAGAAGATTGGGGAAGAAGCAAGGATGTCCAGTATCACCACTGTTATTCAATATTGTACTGGAAACGTTAGCTTTAGCAATAAGACAAAGAAACTGAAGTAATTAGAATAGGAAAAGAAGAAAAAAGTTATCACTCCTTGGAGACAATATGATGGTATACTTAGAGAATCCTAGAGTATCTGTAGCAGCAAGCACCCCAGCATCCCCAGGGTCACTACCAACACAGGTTCTTAGATCTGCTTTGCTAAAGGAAAGCAACTCAAAATGGGTTAACAAGCTTACTTTAATCAATCAAACATATATCATTTACCTAGTTCAGGGAGAAAAGGTCAGCACCCCGAACTTCAGAGTACACAGACAGAACTTACAAGACAGAGAAACAGATCTAGCAGACAAGCTTCCAAACTGTCCAACCATTACATCCATACCAAATCACAGTTACCAGAGAGGGAAGCATCAGCATCTGGATTTTCAAAGCTGGGGGGCTCTCAACGGCTGCCCAGAGTCTCATCTGGTCAAATCACACAACACTTCTCAAAGTGAGCCCCAAAACAAAGCCTCAAATCAGGGATTATATAGCCTTCTTCTGGGTCAGAGAACATAACCACCCTCTTGATCCACTGCCCAATCACACAGCATCAAGGTGTGAGCATTCCTGAAAAACAAGCCTCCCACCATGGGCTCCATGTGACCACATTTAGCCTATTAGGGGGCAGAGTATATTTTCAAATCAAGGAAGGTTCTCAGAGTCTCTTAAGCCTATCAAAGGGCCTAGAGGCAGGGAAGATCTTTAAATTTGCGTTTCCATTACAACATCAACTAAAAAACTACTTGAAATAATAAACAACTTTAGCAAAGTTGGAGGATATAAAACAAATCCATAAATTATCGACATTTCTATATATAACTAAGAAAACCCAAAAACGAGATAGAAAGAGAAATTCTATTTAAAGTTACTGTAGACATTATGAAACATTTGGGAGTCTACCTGCCCCCACCTCAAAAAAAAAAAAAACAGGAAATATATGAAGACAATTACAAAACACTTTTTCACACAAATATAGTCAGATCTAAATAATTAGAAAAATATCAATTGTTCATGGGTAGGCCAAGCGAATATAATAAAAATGATAATTCTACCTAAATTAAATTACTTATTCAGTGCCATACCAATCAAACTACCAGAAAAGTATTTTATAGAGCTAGAAGAAAATAACAAAATTCATCTGGATGAAAAAGATAAAGAAGAAAAGGTACAGATTATCAAGGGAATTAATGAAAACAAATTCAAGGGAAGGTGCCTTAGCAGTACCACATTTTAAATTGTATTATAAAACAGCAATTATCAGAGTTATTTGCTACTGGCTAAGAAATACAGTGGTGGATCAGTGGAATAGATTAGGTATATAAGACACAATAGTTAACGACCATAGTATTCTACTATTTGATAAATCCAAAGACTCCAGTTTCTGAGATAAGAACTCACTACTTGGGAGTCAAGATGGAGGAGCAGAAACAGGACCTATGTGGCTCTGGCTCCCACCACCTCCAATTCATGTAAAGAGAGACTCTAAACAAACTTTGGAGCTACAGAACCCACAAAATGACACATAGAAGCTAACCTCCCACTGAGGACAACCTGGCAGGCCAGCAGGAATCGACCAGCACAGCACTCTGGGAACTGAGCCTAGCTCCATGACAAGGTTTTAGTTGCAGGGTGGGCCCGATCAACCACTGGCTGGAGGGACTCCAGATCACCAGCAGCTGTTGCAATCCAGAATTATCAACACATAGATGCTAAGGACAAAGTAAGAGGTCAGTGCAGTGTGGACTTTGGGACCCAGTAGTTGGGAGTGCTTTGGCTTTTGCCCCTGGGGTGAGAAGCTGCTGAGGGCTACCACACAGCCACTGCCACATGGCAGCTTCAGCTCCTGGCCTACAGAGTGTAGGGGGACCAAGCACCAGTCTGAGGGGTAATCACTCTTGCTTTAACCTGCTTGGATTTGGATTGTGGTCTAGGGTGAAGGTCCTAGGGTGTGTGTCCAGCTTGCCAGAGCATGTGGAGTCTTCAGAGAGGGCACCCAACTAATACTTCTGGCAGCTGAGAACACCAGCATTTGGAACAAAGCTCCCCCATCTAGTGGCAAAGTTCTACTATGGCAAAAAGCCCAAAAGTCAAGTAATTGAGTGGCAAAATGACCAGGCAAAGGAAGCAAACCAAGCAAAGCAATCTAACATTAGACTCCTATTTTGGGAACAAAAAAGGATCAAAGCATGGAACAGAAGGAAGACAGGGAAGTCAGAACTCCTGCACCAAAAGCTTCCAAGAAAAATACAAGCTGGTTACAGGCCATAGAGGACCTTAAGAAGATAAGAGAAGTGGAGGAAAAATTGGGAAGAGAAATGAGAAAAATGCAAGAAAATTATGAAATGAGAGTCAACAGCCTGACTGAGGAAAATAACACCTTAAAAAACAGACTAACTCAAATGGCAAAAGAGGCTCAAAAAGGCAATGAGGAGAAGAATGCCTTAAAAAGCCGAATTTGCGAGATAGAAAAAGAATCTCAAAAGCTCACTGAGGAGAATCATTCCTTCAGAATAAGACTGGAGCAAATGGAAGTTAATGACTTTATGAGAAATCAAGATGCTGTTAAACAGATCCAAACAAATTAAAGAATAGAAGGCAATGTGAAATATCTCATGGGAAAAACCACTGACCTGGAAAATAGATCCAGGAGAGATAATTTAAAAGTTATAGGACTACCTGAAAGCCATGATCAAAGGAAGAATCTAGAAATGATCCTCCAAGAAATTCTCAAGGAAAACTGCCCTTATGTTTTGGAACCAGAGGGCAAAACAGAGGTTGAAAGAATCTACAGATCACCCCCTGAAAAAGATCCCAAAAAGAAAAATCCTAGGAATATTATAGCCAGGTTCAGAAATTCCCAGATCAAGGAGAGACTATTACAAGCAGCCAAGAAGAAACAATTTAAATATTGTGGAAACACAATCAGTATAAGTCAGGATCTGGCAGCTTCTACACTGAGGGATCAAAGGGAATATGATATTCCAGAGGTCAAACGAGCTGGGATTAAAACCAAGAATCACCTACACAGCAAAACTGAGTATCATATTTCAGGGGAAAATATTGTCATTCAGTGGAATAGAGGACTTTCAAGCATTCTTGATGAAAAAACCAGAGTTGAATAGAAAATTTGACATTCAGATACAAGAAGCAAGAGGATGAGAAGGTAAACAGGGAAAAGAAATCATACGGAACTTACCAAAGTTGAAGTATTAACATTCCTACATGGAAAAATGATAATTGTAACTGATGAAATCTTTCTCAGTATGAAAATAGTTGAAGGGAATAGAAATATATTATATGTGTGTGTTTGTGTATATATGTCTATATTGGAGGGTATACAGGTGTAAGAACACATATGTGAATTTGTGTATATATGTTTAAAGGTATACATAGATAGAGGGCACAGGACCAATTTAATAGGAAGGGATGATACTTAAAAGGTGAAATTAGGAGGTGAGAGAGGAATATAATGAGAGGAGATGGGGAGAGACAGAATGGGGTAAACTATCTCATATAGAAGAGACAATGGAAAATGACTACAATGGAGGGGAAGAATAGGAAGGCAAAAGGGAATAGGTCAATCTTATTCTCATTGAATTTGGCTCGGGGAGGGAATGACATACACACTAAATAGGGTATCTCACCCTACAAGAGACTAGAGGGGAAGGGGATGAGAGGGGGATTAATGGAAGGGAGGGCAGGCTGGGGGGGAGGGAAGTTGGAAGCACTCACTTTTGAAAAGGGACGGGATCCAAGTAGAGAATAGAACAAGTGGGAGATGGGATAGGAGGGAGGGAAATATAGTCTGTCTTTTACAATATATCTACTATGGTAATGTTTTGCATAGCTACACATGTACAACCTATACTGAATTGCTTATCTTCCCAATAAGGCTGGGTGACAAGGGAGAAGGGGAATGAATCTGGAATTCAAAGTTTTAAAATCAAATGTTTTAAAAAGATATATATATATAGTTAATACTATTTTACATGTAATGGGGAAATAAGTTATGCAGGCACTGGGACATAGAGATCCACCATGCCCTACTGGAAAAGTTGAAGGGGCTATGGCAGAAGATATGGGAAAGAGCAGACTGGAGGAGGGGATATCCTGTGGGACTGCTATTTTGGGGCAATGGTTAGGGGAAAAACAGGGAGAAAATTTGTAACTCAAAATCTGGCAGAAATGAATGATGTAAATCAGAAGTTAATAAAGCATTTGAAAAATGAAAAGAAAGAACTCACTATTTAACAAAGACTGCTGGGAAAACTGGAAAATAGTATGGCAGAAACTAGGCACAGATCAACTTCTTACACTGTATACCAAGACAAAGTCAGAATGAGTACATGATTTAGATATAAACACTGATACTATAAGCAAAGCTATGAGAAAAGGGAAGAATTTGTGACCAAACAAGAGATAGAAAACATTATGAAATGGCAGATGGATAATTTTGGTTACATTAAATTGAAAAGGTTTTGCACAAACAGAGCCAATGCAACCAAGAGTAGGAGGGAACCAGAAAGCTGGGAAACAATTTTTATAGCCAGAATTTCTGATAAAGCCCTCATTTCTAAAATATATAGAGAATTGAGTTGAATTGATAAGAATACAAGTCATTCCTCAGTTGATAAATAGTCAAAGGACAGGCAGTCTTCAGAGGAATAAATTAACACTATCTATAGTCATATGAAAAAAAATACTCTAAATTACTATTGATTAGAGAAATGCAAATCAAAACAACTCTGAGTTACCACATCTCACCTATCAGATTTGCTAACATGTCAAAACAGAAAAATTATAAATGTTAGAGAAGATTTGGGAAAATTGGAACACTAATGCATTGTTCGTGGAGTTGTGAACTGATTCAGTCACTCTGGAGAGCAATTTGGAACCATGCCCAAAGGGCTATAAATTTGTGCATACCCTTTAACCCAGCTATACCACTTCTAGGTCTGTATTCCAAAGAGATTGTCCAAATGGGACAAGGACCCATATTTTAATTGTGGTGGCAATGAGGGGGAAAAAAATAAAACATTTGATTTTAAAACTTTGAATTCCAGATTCATTCCCCTTCTCCCTTGTCACCCAGCCTTACTGGGAAGATAAGCAATTCAGTATAGGTTGTACATGTGTAGCTATGCAAAACATTACCATAGTAGATATATTGTAAAGGACTGACTATATTTCCCTCCCTCCTATCCCATCTCCCACTTGTTCTATTCTCTACTTGGATCCCATCCCTTTTCAAAAGTGGGTGCTTCCAACTTCCCTCCCCCCCAAGCCTGCCCTCCCTTCCATTAATCCCCCTCTCATCCCGTTCCATATTTATTGACCACCTTTTATTGTGGTGGTAAAGAACTGGATTGAGGGGACACCCACCAATTGGGGAATGGCTGTACAAGTTGTGGTACATGAATGTAAGAAGTGATGAGTAGGTACACTTCAGAAAAACCTGGAAAGACTTATATGAACTGATGCTAGGGAAGTGAGCAGAACTAGAAGAATATTGTACATAGTAACAGCCCCATTGTGCGATGACTGACTTTGATAGATTTAGCTATTATCAGCAAAGAAAAGATTTAAGACTCATACTGGAAAATGCTATCCACATCCAGATAAAGAACTTTGGAGTCTGAATGCATATGGGAGCATACTATTTGCTCTCTTTTTCTTTTGTTTTGTTTCTTCTTGCTCATGATTCCTCCCATTAGTTCAAATTCTTTTTTACATCATGACTAATGTGAAAATATGTTTAATATGAATGTATAAGTAGAGCTTATATCAGCTTGCACACCATCTTGGGGAGGGGGGAGGGGAGAGGAGAAAATTTAAAACTCAAAATCTTATGGAAGTCAATGTTGAAAATTAAGAATAATTTAAAAAAAAAGAAAAGGAAAAAAGCTTTATTACAGCTTTATTACCCTATGTGATTCTTTTGTATGTTCTCCCATAAATCCTCTATAGATGGCACAGGTTGCTTTCACTAGATCTTTTTAATATTCTAGTGCAGCTTTGGGGCTTATCTTCTTGTTATCTCTTGCTTTTCCTATATGACCAGCTCACCAACTTTTCATACCATTTGTTTCCTTTGTATCACATCTCATGTGCAACTCATCCTTGGAAACAAACCATGGCTGACTTATATCAAACATTTTGTTCTTTGAACCACCTGCAATCTCTTTAAACAGAACATAGTTCCTTGAGGGCAAGGACTGTTGCATTTTCATCTTTGTATCTCCAGTGCCCAGATCGGTGTCAAGTACATGGTAAGTGCTTAATGAATTATGATTGATTGGCTGATCCTTTAAAGAGTCTCAGTTGAGAAGCATTTATTTAGTATCTCCTCTGTGCCAAGTACTGTACTAAGTGCTGAGGATATATAAAGAAAGGCAGAAGACAGTCCCGGATCTCAAAGAGCTCACAGCCAAATAGGGAAAAGATTATAGGAAAAGATTACACATTATTTTTACCCAGATAGTATTATTTCTACCTATATAACATTACTAGGAGAACATGGATTTTTTTGAAAGTTGAGTTTTTATGTCAGGGATCAAGCTAGGATTGTAAAAAGTACTGAACAGCTTTCCAAATGTAGTTATAATCTGCCCTCTTCCTCCAATTAATTTATGTGTTACTTGGCATTTGTAATTAGAAGACCTTTGATCAAAGTTATCTTAGTTGTTGTATCTAATCAGGGATTCTAGTATGTCTTAATATATGCATAGAACCAGCCTCGTTGGAGGAGAATCTTTAAGGTAAAGATGTTTAACCTGGGTTACATGAACGTGTTTTCTTAAAATATTTCAGTGACTACATTTCCATGTAATTGGTTTCCTTTGTAATGTGATGTGCTTTATTTTATTAATTTTAAAACGTTATTCCAGGGTGGCTAGGTGGTGCAGTGAATAGAGCACTGGCCCTGGAGTCAGAAGGATCTGAGTTCAAATCCAGCCTCAGACACTTAACACTCACTAGCATGTGGCCTTGGGCAAGTCACTTACCCCAATTTCCCTGTCCCTTCCAAAAAGCAAAAAACAGAAAACAAACAAAAAGAAAAAACCCGTTATTCTAAGAAAGGGTCCACAGGCTTCTCCAGACTGTCTAAGGGGTCTAGAACACAAATAGAGGTTAGAAGCCCCTGATTTAAGAGCATATTTTGTGGCACTAAATCAGATTTGTTTAAAATCAACCAAGAGTCACCATGGTAGAATTTTGTATTCCCTATAACTTTCAGTACATTTTGTTAAAAGATGCTGAGTGTACAAACATGGCGGGTTTGGGGGTGGGGAGAGAAAATTCACATTAAGAGAGTAGCATCAAAAAATACTGCTAAGGCTTTTATAGTCAATTGTTTTTAACCATTCTACTATGGGGACAAGAATGAAGGTAAAAAACATTGCCTAGCTATCTTTTATTGATAGAAACAGAGTCATGTAGATTTTATCTCTCCTACAAACCAGAGGGAGTGAAAAATTAGCCTTAGTGACAGGCTGGGTGACAGGCAGCTAAGCTTAGAGCTGCTGCAACAGCTGACATAATTGCCCTACTGTAGCTTTTGCTGAGTGGCCGAGCTTGCAGTTGTTTTTTTTCTCCCTCAACCCTCTGGGCCTGTGAGGTCTGAGTGTAAATGAATTAATATGCTATTTATAGCTTTCTTTGCCATATCTTTGTATATAGCTTTGCAAACATTTGTTTGCCTGTTGTCTCTCCTATTAGACTGTGAGCTCCCTGAAGGCAGGGGCTGTCTTTCGCCTCTTTTTGTATCCACATTGGTTAGCAGTGCCAGGCAATAAGGTGCTTGACAAATGGCTATTGATTGACTGATTAGGTACCAAGGAGTGCCAACGCATGGTAGCTCAGGAGGCTCTGGGGGTAAAAGAGAGGATAAGTATAAGAGGGTGTGTGATTTGGGAGGGGTTGTGCTTGAGAGGAAAATGAATTAGGATAAACTATGTTTTGGTATATATCTCTGACAGAAAATCAAATGAGATAATTATGTAAAGCACTTTGTTGTTCAGTCATATCTGATGGACTTTATCTATGGGGTTTTCTTGGCAAAAATACTGGAGTGGTTTGTGTCCCCATTTTACAGATGAAGCACTGAGGCAAATTGGGATTAAGTGACTTATCCAGGGTCACATCACTAGTAAGTACCTGAAACTAGATTTGAATTCGAAACTTTTTGACTCCAAGACCAGCACTCTTTATCTACTGTTCCACCAAACTTCCCTTATGTTGTTTAGTCATATCTGATTCTTTGTGACCCTGTAGACCTCTGTCCATGGGGTTTTCTTGGTAAAGATACTGGAGTGGTTTGCCATTCCTTCTCTAGTGGTAGAGGTTAAATTACTTGGCCAAGGTCACACAGGTAAGAAGGTTTTGAGGCTGGATTTGAACTCAGATCTTCCTGACTCTAAACCCAGTGCTCTATCTGTTGGGTCATCTAGCTGCCCTCTATGTAAAACACTAGGCAAACTCTAAAGCATTACATAAATGCTAATTGGTGTTATTATTAGCATGTGGGTAGAAGTGGGCAGAATTGTCTCAGAAAGGGCAAGAAGCAAGGATTGGGTGGAAGATATGACTCATAAGAATTTTGTCATAAACTAAATACTGGCAGAAAGAGAGAGAGGCAGGTCAAGGGACACAGCCATCCAGGGGATTGGTAAAACCTCAGATTGGGTTCCCAGAAGACCTAAGTGTTATTGGTATTAAATGATGGCTAAATTGATGTGAATTAGGAAACAGAATCTTACCAGACCTCAAGGAAAAATCTGGGTACAGTCTTGCCTAGGGGCTTTAAAAATGTAAAAATGTGCCTATTGGTATCCCCACCCAAATCGCTGAGTAAAATGAAAGCAGGTTTAAAAGACTCTAGCTCTTTCCATGGCCTGGGGAATACCTAACTGCAGATTTAATCTGAACTCAAATTAAGAGGGGTACAGTGGGAGAAGTGTTAAGGTTAGAAGTAAAATTGGTTGGATAAGAAATAGACACTAACTTGACTGTGATTTCATTGGTACAATGCAGTGGTGTCAAATTCAAATAGAAAGAAGGGTCACTAAGCCATCCCATACATAAGGATCCCTATAGGGGCACACTGACTTAGAAAACTACATATTAACATTATCTACATACTATTGTATTTTTACCTATTTTTGTAAAATATTTCCCAGTTACATTTTAATCTAGGCACACTCAGGAGTGTTACAGTCCACCCATAGGCTGCTGGTTCAACACCATTAGATAGGGAACTCCTAGGTGAGGAAAATCCCTTTACCAATATAAGTAGGCACCTTCTCTGCAACTTAAATGATTAGGGAGTCCTACAGGGTACTGAGAGATGGTAACATGCCTTGATAATTTATAGGTGAGTTTAAAAACTTGGCCCAAGAAAAGTGTGTCAAAAATATACATGCATACATATAAAAATGTATGTGTAAGAGTGTTTTTAAATGTGTTAAATAACTGATTAAAAATTTTTTTCGACTAGCTCTGTGATTTCATTGTCCGTAAGGACCCTTTGTGTTAGAATCCCTGCAGCTGCCTTGGGGTGCACTAAGACCAGCTTACTGTATGAATTCTCAGAAAGATATGAAAGGGAGATGGGAGTCCATATGGGGGAATCATATAGCTCAAGTTTATTCAGAAAGAAGTGTGATCATATATTTTCTCAACCTTTTGGTGTACGTGCAGGCTTTGGAGTATATACGATTGATCATGAACAGGGGAAAACAAAAGAAACCATCGGCTTTCCAGGGAGGGCCGAACCAGAGTATGCACCTGTCATTCAAACAAGCGAGAGGCAAATAGGCGTCCTTGATGGACTGCAGGCAGCTGTGACCTTCGAGACCTTATGATGAAGATCTGTGCATTCAACCTAGTAGAGCACCTTCTTTGACACAGGTCTTCAACCTGGATCATTGTTGAAAAGGTTACCTGGTGGTCACCAGCCATTATAAGTTTTATACGGGGACATCAGTCCCATCACAATTCCCCCTTATTGTTTTAAGACAGGCCAAATTTATGTCTGCACGTATATCCTTCCAAGCTGATCGAATACATTTAAGTATACATAAAGTTATTATGGGAAATAAACAGAACAGGATTACAATAGCACATGCAATGCCTATCCAAGCCTCAAAGGAGGTCCACCAATGGGAACCGGACCAAAACCAGGATGTAATCTGTTTGACACGATCTATTTCTCTGGCCAGATGATGGAGACCAGCAATGTCGTTTTTTAATGAAGTGTTCAGGAAAAGTCCATTTAAACGATTTTTTATGCATTGCCAATCATATGAAGAAACATTAGAGTAAGTGATAGGCATAACACAAACATGTTTAAATCTATAATCACAGCGAAGAGAGGTTTCAAAATGAAGCAAATCAACTTCATCCCCCACTGCCACTACCGCGTCAGCGACTTCTTTTATCATAGACATCAATGTTCTGTCTATATTTGCTTGTTTCATAAATCCAGTGGTTACATTGTGAGCTAAAGACTCCATAAAGTGAGCCTGTACCATTTGATTTCTCACTTCTGAAACTGACATGGCAATAGAAGTAGAAGAAGCAATTAAAGCAATCAGCATAGATATTCCAATAATAATACAGCTAACACAACGCTTTCTCCCAGGTCTGCTATTATACGTGAGAGTTTTAAAAGTATATTCCCCCCAAGATCCATACCAATTTTCTGTATGTACAGGAACCATAGCATAGCGGGTGCAGGTTAAAATAAAAACTGTGACATTTCCAATTGAGGGATCAGTGCAATCTGACACACAACAATTTGTGCATGTTACATTAAAGTGACCTTCAGATGTTAGGGTAATATCAGTTTCTTGTCTCCACAAGGAGGCATATTGTCCTCCCAAGCATGTACATGGCTCAACAGAACATTCAGCAAAGCCTCCTTGGTTCACAGCCCAAGAAACAGGGCCAGGGAATTCCTGCCATAGGGTGACAAAAAAAATAGGCAACACTTTGTTCAATATGGATGGGTTTGAAGGCTGCAAAAGCTTTCCAGAGATCAATGGGGGCGCTGCCTTCCGGGGGAATCCAGACAGGGAGAGGGAAATAATTGTACATATTGTCATCCCTATTGTTACTTTGATGCCAAGAATGAATGTTAGTACCAATTTTATTAACACATAATCTTGCATTTGTACAGCATGGTCTAGTTTGAGGTATGTAGTCATCAATATAAAATGGGGGGCAAACAGTTTTTTGGGGGGGTTTGGTAAGTCTTTTGAGCAGGAGGTGGAAACAGCACCCATCATGAATAATTTCTGATAACCCCTGGGGAAATGATGATAAGAGCGATTATCTATTCTAATACAATAAGGGTTCAGGGACATAGACCAACATATAGGGGTCTTCAAGGATAAACTAGAAAATGAGAAAGCGATAGGAGGGGAGTGTGATCTATTGGGCATATTTTCTATATGTTTCAAATTAGGGACTGACACCTGCAAGGACATAGGTGGCACTGGGTCTCCCCACGCAACAATTCTTGGCCATGGCGGGTCATATATGAAGGCCCAGTGAGTTGAGGCAGATGTCATCTGAAGGGCTGACAGCAGTGCAAGTAGTAGAGATTGCTGTCGAAGTTGTTCAATCACCAAGGTTTTTCCCTTCTTTCTCCTTCGAGATGGGCATCTCTTTGGTCGTCTCTGGTCCTTCTTTTTCAGAGACAATTTGGACAACTTTCTTTGGCACCCATCAATCTCCTTGTCCTGTGGAAATACAAGCATATCCCGGACCCCAGATTATTACTTCGTACGGTCCTTCCCATTTATCCACATTTTTGTACATGACTGTTTTTTTATTTTTGTCAGGCAGCCACGTGGGCTTCTTCAGCTGATGTTTTTTAATCCCCATTCCTGCCATAAACTACACGGCAGGGGAAAGATTGTTTGAATCAAAAGTCAAAAAATTAATGATGTAAAGAGCTAAATCTATATCAGCTTGTGTAAGAGTTCGGGGCACTCCCCCTTTTTGTTTTTGAAGCACCTGCTTCAGGGAGTGATGAGAGCGCTCAATGAAGGCTTGTCCAGTGGGATTGTAAGGGATATCTGTTACACGAGTTATAGAAAAGGAACGTAAAAAGGAAGAAAAAGCAGATGAGGTATAGGAAGGACATTATCTGTTTTAATAACAGACGGTACCCCAAGTACAATGGAGCAAATGGTTGCAGACATGAGATGTCTTTTCTCCACGCTGTACAGTGACCACTAGAAAACCAGAAAAGGTATCAATAGTGGAATGAAGACAAGAACGATGAAAGTGAGTAACATCCATTTGCCAGAGATCATAGGGAGTTTGACCGCAGGGATTAACCCCTGTTGAGTGAAAGCGAGGCTGAAAAGGAACACAGTTAGTACAAGACTTGACAGTCTCCCTTGCAATATTTTTTGGGATACCATGTAAGAGTCTAAGGGACTTCATAGGAAGATGTAAGCGAGCATGAGCCATTGAAGCCCTGCTCTGAGGGTCAATAGTGGAGTATCCTATGAGTAATGAATTGGCTATGGAATTTCCATGGAAAATAGGACCAGGGCCATTGGTGTGGGAACATATGTGAAGAATATAAGAGGGATAAGAACGTGCTCTAATAGCAGTTTGAGCTTCTAAAAACAGAGCACCTACTGAAGGGTTGTTTTGATAGAGGCAGTTTCTAATTGAGACAACACCGAGAGCATAGTGACTTTCAGAAATAATATTGATGGGATGATCAATTTTTAAAGCTTGAATTATGGCATATATCTCATTTTTCTGTGTTGAATTATATGGAGTCTGAAATTTATCCATTCTACCTAATGCAGGACAATATAAGGAAGCTAGATGCACAAATTATGTGTCAGATTGCATTGATCCCTCAATTGGAAATGTCACAGTTTTTATTGTAACCCTCACCCGCTATGCTATGGTTCCTGTACATACCGAAAATTGGTATGGATCTTGGGGGGAATATACTTTTAAAAATCTCACGTATAATAGCAGACCTGGGAGAAAACGTTGTGTTAGCTGTATTATTATTGGAATATCTATGCTGATTGCTTTAATTGCTTCTTCTACTTCTATTGCCATGTCAGTTTCAGAAGTGAGGAATCAAATGGTAAGGCTCACTTTATGGAGTCTTTAGCTCACAATGTAACCACTGGATTTATGAAACAAGCAAATATAGACAGAACATTGATGTCTATGATAAAAGAAGTCGCTGACGTGGTAGTGGCAATAGGGGATGAAGTTGATTTGCTTCACAGGCACAGAGACATAAGGGACTTGTTTAGAGACACACAGCCAGAGAAGTAAGTGGAATCCAATCTTCCTGACTCTGAGGCCCACTATATGCACCACTGCAAGGCTGTCTCTCAGATAGCTGAAGCCTGGGTTCAAATGTAAGGTCTGATGCTCACTACCTATAGGACTTTGTGCTTAACCTCTTTAGGTCTCAGTTTTCTCATCTATAAGTAACTTTGGTTTAGATGATCTCCTTCAATTCTAGAGTTATAACCCTATGATTCCAAAATCTTTGTTGAAACCCTGACAAAGAAAAGGCAAGGGCTATAAAATGAAAAGATGGTAGGGACAAACCTCACCAGGAGGTGGCAGGGTTCCTTTGGGACAAAAACAAAATCCAGTTAATTCAGATTTCCTGAAACAAGCTTCAGAGACAGAAATAATATGACAGTAAATGTTCCAGTATGAATGATATCATCAAGAAATCCAAATATAGTTCACATTTAGGGGAAATGATGGCGGGGGGGGAACCAATGATTAACCTTGTGGCATGGACCAATATTTTATAACAGAAATTTACCAAATCCAATCACTATAATCTGGTGATTCATTTAAGTGAAAGAATGCAACATTAGTATCCACAGGTATCTACAGAAGGCATTGTTGTCAAGAATAATAAAAAGTGATTGAGTATCTCCTGTGGAGGAGGCATCCAATTTGCCTCTGGAATTGGCCCCACCCTCCTTGAATTTCCTCATGCTATTCTATTTGAGCTTTCATCTACATTTACCATATTCTATCTGTAGTTTATTGTCTTATCCCCTTATGAGATTATAAACTCCTTTAAGGTAGAGACTCATTTTTATTTTACCCACAAGGCATAGTTTAGTGTCCTTCTTAGAGGAGACATGCAATTATTTCTGTGAATCATAGATATAAAGACACAGTCCTTGAAATGATCATGGAAAAAGCAAGTTCCTATGTTCTACTACAGTTTTCCATTCTGATACAATATTCCTATCATGGAAGGCAATGGAGTATATTTGAAAGTGTCCAGGCTTGGAAGAAAGGGGGAAAAAACCCCACAAGCATTTATCAAGTAACTATTATGTACCAGGCACTATGCTTAGCACTCCACAAATATTATCTCATCTAACAACCCTTTGAGGTAGGTGCCAACGATAAGCCCCACTTTACAGTTGAGGAAACCGAGACCCAGAGAGAGTAAATAATCTGCCCAATGTCACAAAGCTATCCTAAGTAGCAGGGTTAGGATTCAAATCCACATCTGACTCCAAATCCATTACTCTGCCATGCCTGGGTTTCAACCCTGGCTCTACTACTAACAATATATATCAGGCAAATCACTTCTGTGGGCCTCAGTTTTCTCATTTGCTTAATGAAGAGAGAGTAACAGATGTTCTCTAAGGTGCCTTCCAACTTGAAATCCAACATGAGATTTATTTTACTCTTTGAAGCTGGATCCTGTTTAGAAATTGGTTCTGGTAAATTGATGAAAATGCAAATTTATTTTCACTAAAAATAATATACAGATACTCATTTATAGGTTAAAATGTACATTCTAAGTTATACGTCTTTTCAAAAAATTTTTAATTGATATCTTGTTTTTATATCACTTATGTATCTTTACCCCCTCAGCCATTCCTTATATAACTACAATATTTATAATAATAAATAGCTAGCATTTATATAGCATTTAAGGCCTGCAAAGCACTTTACACATGTGACTTCATTTGATCCTTACAACTTGTAAAACAGGTGCTATTATTGTCCCCAGTTTACAGATAAGGAAACAGAGGGTAGAAGAGGAAGTAGTTTGCCCAAGGTCATACAGATATTAAAGGTCTGAAGTAGGATTTGAGCTCAGCTCTTCCTAAATCCAAGTCCCAAACTCTTTCTACTGAGTCACTTACCTGACTCTAAAAAGAAAACCCCCAAAAGCTGAGCAAAACTAGCCTGCAATAAAAGTGAGGAGGTGCATTATTCTGTCTTTGCGGGGGGCGGGTGGGAGGGAGAAATAAGGTTGTTCATTATCACTTATAGCATTCCATTTCAATTTCTTTGCTTGTTGTTTGTTCCACCTGCATTATTGTAGTCATGGCATATATTGCTTTCTTTTTATTTCTGCTTATTTCATTTTGTACCATATTATTCGAATAAGTCATCTTATGGGTTCTCTGTGTTCTTTATATTCATTATTTCTTTTTTTTTTTTTGAGGGGGCAAGGCAAGGCAATTGGGGTTAAGTGACTCACCCAACATCAGACAACTAGTGTGTGTCAAGTGTCTGAGGTCAAATTTGAACTCAGGTCCTCCTGACTCCAGGACCAATGCTCTATTCACTGTGCCACCTAGCTGCACCTCCCCCACCCCCGCATTGTTTCTTAAAGCACATACATAATGCCACACTTCATTTAACCATTCCCTCAATCAGTAGGCATCTACTTTGTTTCCAATTCTTTGCTACTACAAAAAGTGCTGCTAGAAATATTTTGACATTTATGGGGCCTCTCTTTTTGTCATTGACCTCATATGCCAAGCAATGGGACCTGTTGATCAAAAAATATGGACATTTTCATTGATTTCTTTGTATAATTCCAAATTGCTTTCCAGAGTAGTTGGACCATTTCATAGCTCCAGCAGCATGCTAGTGTGCCTGTCTTTCTACAACTCCTCTATGCATTAGGAAGGCTAGGTTCTATTACTTGACCTGAATTACTTGAGAGAAGTCATTTTCCTATTCAATTTCCTCTTCTTTAAAAGGAGTGAGTTGGACAAAAAAGAGGGGGGGGCTCCCATTTATCAAAGAGATATGGGAAATATTTAGTGAATAACTACATCATCCTATGGAAATAGTTTAGAAACTTTGAATTGATTTCCAATAAATGGAGTTAAAAATGTTGGCTATATCCTTAGAGAAGAAAAATGAATCTATTTTAATTATATGCACATGGTAAACTCTGGACTTTATTTCCTTTCATACTGAATAGAAGTTAGAGGAAAATTTGCCAAAAAGTCAAGGAGTACAGGGACCAAAAAAAGCTGACTTTGAGCTAGGGGCCAAATCTAGCCCCTGTCTATTTTTGTACATCTGGTAAGTTAAGTTTTACACTTTAAAATACAATTTTATTTAAATACAACTTTATTTACAAGTATACAACTTTTTTTTAAAATGTAAAATCATTCTTAACTCTCAGGCCACATGAAAACAAGCAGCACACAATATTTGCCTGCTCTTGGCCTAGACTAGATGATTTACAAAGTCTCATTAAGCCCTAATCTTCTATTACTAAAAATAGAACAAGATGTCTAAGAGAGGAGAAATCACAAGGATAGTAGGACTATTTAGGAAAGATTCAGGAAAGAAGCAGCATTTGAATTGAGTCTTAAAGAGTGCAAAGTATTATAGGTTTAGGTAGAAACAAGAGGGTAGGAAATGAAGCACAGATGAAGGTCAATCTTTCCAATTTCTCATCTTAAAAATTGTTTTTTTCAGTGGGCTCACAACTGTCCCAAACCTTGCTAATCATACACAAATCCATTAACCACATGATCTCTCCTTACCACCATATATTGGATGTGCTGTGCAGTTAAAGAAGAAGGAAAAGTAAATAAACACTTGACTACTCATTCATTCTCCACCTGTATCCAGTTATTTGGAACTTTATAGCAAGAAGCATGATTTCATTCAGGTAGACTGACTGCATTCCAAAACATCACTGGTTTTTTTTGCCATTTAATCACTTTTGCCATTTAATATTAAGCATGGCTCATGACTGGAGCTATTGAAATTGCCCAAGAAGCTTATTAGTGCAACATATCTAGGTTCTACAACCACAAAGGTTAGACATTAACATTTCTCTGTAAATCTTCACATGGGCCTGGAGTTAAATTCACACTTCTTTGAGGGCCAGTTTTCCAAAGAGATATATGGCCCTTTTCAATTCACTTTTCATCTTCCTGAGTCATACAACTACATGTAATGTGTTAGGTAGCAGATTTCAGTGATGCCCTGAAGTATTCCTATGAAAAATCTAGTGAATGGGATTGGTTTCTCTGGTGGAGCAGGGTTATGGCCTCCATCTTTTTCAGACATACCAATCTAGACATACAGATTCTACAAAATGATCCATACAGAACCACAATGAGAGAATCTTAGATATGGGTGGGACATCAGAGGATATCTAGTCCAAACCAACACCCAAATCAAAATCCTGCTGCAGCTCCAAAAAGTGATCACCCAACTTCTATCAGAAGACCTCCAGAGAAAAGAAACTTACTGCCTCCTAACGTGGTCTAGTCCACCTTTGGACAGCATTAGTCATTAGGAAATTTTTCTTATACAACACAGATCTGGTCAAATAGTTGGTATGTTGTCTACAGCATTCTTCTTCTGTAGTGCCTGTCTTTACAACAACTTAGTTATCACAAATTGTGCTTCATCTCTCCTGGGTAGCTCTCCTATTTTGCATCAGGATAATCAGAAATTAATATAATGGATGAGTTCTTTCCTTGTAACTAGTCAAATCAACAGAGCAAAGAAGAACACTGGAAGGTTCTTGTTTCCAGCTCCTTATTCTTCTGGCAGTATTTCATTAAGATATTCTCAGTCACACAATACAACCTTATGTAGAATAAAACAGAATTTTATGAAAAATATTCCCAATAGATGGTTTCCTGTTGTGTCCTCTATCCTGTCCTTTGTACAATTTCTGGAAACATTGGAACTTTACTGGAAATAAAAGGGAACATTTTCAGAGTCCAGTGCATAGTGGGAAAAACAGGAATGAAGGGATACAGAAGCAAAGAGGAATAAAAAATGAATAATGCCAAGTGAATATATATTAGTTTGCTTGTCTTTAGAAAGATAAACAGCTCTGAAGAAAGCCACAACTCTGCAAAGTGGCTCTGCCATATAAGAAACCTCTGTAATGGAGGCTGTAGAAGGAGGAGGAGGAAGGGGAGAATGTGGATGGAATGGAGCACAGAAGAGAAAAACATAAATAAAGGAAGAACAAAATCAAATTTGCCCAAGGGAGGGAAGAATGGTTGTTACCCAACATCCCCTTTTTCATGAGGCAGCTATATAAAGGAACCAGAGCTCTTATTTCATAGAAGACAGTAGCTTCTCTGTGAGAGATTTCCTGAATTTAACCCATGTTAACAAAACTTCAACAAATCTCTCTAAAAGAAATATGATTTATTATATTTTATAAGATTATATTTGTGCAGTAATTCTATATGTACCACTTAAAACTTATAGGGATGTAAACAACAAAAGCACATCCTATACTAGAGTGTGCCTTCACTTAAAAAACAAACAAAATAGGGTGGTCCTTTATCTTCATATATTTCATCAATTCAGTGCTCATGTTAGCCCCTTCATAAATCTTCATTCCCTACTAAAGCGATGGTGAATATACAGGAAGATATAGGAGACAGGTGAAAGATGAACTGTGAAGAATGATGCTGAATGAATGAAGGATGGTTCTGGGGTGATATTTTATGCCAGCAAGCCCAAATTTTGATGTTTCACCTCTCCCACTTAATGTTCTAATAACATCTACAATAGGGATTATCACAAACGTATATGCATATGTGCCTGCACACACACACACACACACACACACACACACACACACCATTCATACCAGACAGTGTCCTCACATTTGCAATGATACTTTGTTCCTCCCTTTATTTCATTGCAGTTGTTCTAATTATCTCTAAGAATTTAGGTTTCTCTCAGAGTCCCAATCCCTTGCAATCATCTACAGCTTCCTCCAGCTCTTTCTACTGGACGCCATTGGCAGTCTAGTAAAACCTATGAAATCCTTCTCAGAAAACTGTTTTTAAATGCATAAAACAAAATGTGTAGGATTGCAAAGCAAACCAATTATATTGAAATAAAGATGTAACTTTTTTTTTCCATCCAAGTGCACAGATGTCCACACTAAGAACTCTAGCCTTTGGATGCTGATTTCAGCAGCAGGTTTTCACATACCATTTCATCTTCTGGACATTTCCTCCAATGAGTACAGCCCCATGCACCCAGAACTAAGCTTAAGTCCTCATTGAACAAACCTTTGGGATACCTAGGGATACTCAATTAAAAGTTTATTCTGTTGTAATGAAAGCCAAGCTTTTGATGCATGACAGAAATCAGCATTTTGTGGTATGGACCCAGAAGTAAAGAGTTTGTCTTTGTCAATTTCTTACCTCTTGCCACACGTCCTTAGTTTCCCCCTCTCTTTTCATCCTTACTTTAATTTGAAATTCCTTATTTTTCAAAGCTCCAAGTATAGTCACTGTCCTAATTTTTTTATGCAATACAACAAACATTTCTTGACCAGTTATAGCCCATAGTCCAGCTCCACCTTCCAACACACAAATGCCTCTCAGCTCACAGACTCAGTTCATACCTAAGGACTGATTCCCAGAAGGGCCATTATCTTACTTTGGCCTTTTGCTTCCATGTGGAGTTTCTCCAGGAAAATCTCTAAATATAACTTAGTTTTGGCACATATCTAGGTTTTCCCAAATGTTGATAACAAGGTCTAAGCTCACAGGCATTCAAGACAGTAATGCACAGGGGTAAGACAGACTATTATCCCATAGAAGATACAGAAAGTGTGAAGGACTCACAAGGGTCCACATTCAGAGAAACATATAAAGCACTGAATAGCCCATTGGCTCCCCTCATCATTTTGACATTTTAAGGGATCTTTAGTCCTCTCGTGGGGTCCTACATATTTTCTGCCACAATTGCACTGTCCCTCTATGGTTTTATTTCACACAGAAGGCAAACACATTTTAGGGTTATTGAATAAGCAGTCCTTTTCCTATCAAATTTATACCATCCAAATAATTCAGTAGCTTTTTCCTCTAAGGAGGATGCTATTCATTTTTTTTAATTTTTATTTATTTATTTATTTTTGTTTTTTGGAGGGCAATTGGGGTTATGACTTGCCCAAGGTCACATGGCTAGTTTTTGTGTTAGGTGTCTGAGGTCACATTTGAACTCAGGTCCTCCTGACTCCAGGGCCAGAGCTCTATTCATTGCTCCACCTAGCTGCCCCCTTGGAGGATACTATTCAAAAACTCTGGAAACCAGCTTTCTTATTTCTCCAAGAAGCATACATACAGAAGCAGGCAATTTCCTTCTCCTTGTAAAAGGAGTGATGCCCAAACTCTCAAACTTGGGAAACTGAAGTCCTCCACAGTCCTCCCAGTGTTGGGACTCTCCTCTCAGGTCAAGGGGGCATACTCATGTCTGATATGGTTATGTACTTCTAGAGGAAACTGTTCAGTGCCCTAGCTGCTACTCTCTTATGTGTCTGAAAAGTCCACTCTTAAGGTCTCTCCTCTCTCAGACCACTTGAAAGCATATCTGTCTCCCATGAACCCTCTGCAAATAGGCAACCATTTCTACTTCCAGGGGAAAGAAAATATTAATGGGCACAAGTCCTTGCCTTCCCAAAACACAGGTCAGTTCTGTTGCATGCTAATCTGTCTCCAGATGAAGGCAAAAAGGAAGTCCAAAAGAAAGAATTAGCTGGTCTGTTAGCTTCCTTTTACAGACCACATTGAGGGATGGCTCCTCAGACAAGGGTCCATTTCCTTGAATCCCAGGTCATCAATCATCTAAGAGACAGCACTGGGAACCAAATAACAATTCTGTGTCCTCTCAGCATGGTGCCACTCCAATCCATCTTCCATTTAGTCACTAAAATGATTTTCCTAAAGTGTAGGTTACACACACACATACACACACACACACACACACCACACCTCTCCACTCATAAAGTCCAGTGGCTTCCTATTGCCTCAAGGAGCAAATACAAAATCCTGTTTGGAATTCAAAGCCTTTCATAACCTAGAGCCCTCCTAAATTTCCAGCCTTCTTACATCTTACTCCCCAAAATGTATTCTTTGTTATAATGACACTGGCCTTATTGCATAAACAAGACACTCCACCTCCTGGTTCCAGGCATTTGCTCTGTCCTATACGTCTGGAACACTCTCCCTCCTTGATTCCAAATACTGACCTCGCTGGCTTCCTTTAAGTTCTAAATAAAATCCCACCTTGGACAGGAAGCCTTCCCCAAACTCCTCAATTCCAGGGCCATCCTGCATATAGCTTGCTTTGTATATATTTGTTTGCCTGATGTCTCCCCCATTAGATTTTAAGATACTTGAGTGCAGGAATTATCTTTTGCTTCTTTTTGTATGCCTAGTGCTCACCACAGTGCCTGGCACATAGTTGTTGTTGTTTAGTCATTTTAGTTGTATCTGACTCTTCTCTAACCCATTTGGGGTTTTCTTTGCAAAGATACTGTAGTGGTCTGACATATCCTTCTCCAGCTCATTTTACAGATGAGGCAACCAAGGTAAACAAGGTTAAGTGACTTGCCTAATGTTGCCCACCTAAAAGTATTTGAGGCCATATTTGAACCTAGAATTTCCTGTTTCCAGGACCAGCACTCTATCCACTGTGCCACCTAAATACTGATTATTAGTCTCATTAAATTGACATGGGGCTCTCTCACACCTACTATATTTAAGGCACTGTGCTAGGCTCTGGGGATATGGATGCAAAGCTAAAAGAAGAATGAGTATGAAGAAGAAAGTAGTCAGAGTAGCAAAAAGAAAGGTCAAGAAGGATGCTAAGGAAAGACTATCAAGACTTATCAATTAAGAGGTCACTGGTGACCTTTCAGAGAGTGATTTCAGGAGAGGGATGGGGTCATCAATCAGACTAAAAGAGGTTGAGGAGGGAATAAGTGGTGAAAAAGTGTTATCAGTGAATATAGATTATTCTTTCTAGAATTTTAGCCAGGGAGGGGAGGAAAATTACAGGAGGACAGAGGAACAGACCTATGACCCAAAGTGAAACAAGGAGAAAGATAGCAGGGTTTAGGTAAGGTAATTTTTTTTTTGTAAAGAATAGGTAAGGGGCAGCCAGATAGCACAGCGAGTAAGAGCACTGGCTCCAGTGTCGGGATGACCTGGGGATCGAATCTGAGCTCAGACACTTAGCACCCACCCAGAAACACCTGGCCATGTAACCTTGAGCAAGTTACTTAACCCCAATTGTTTATCAAAAAAAAAAAAAAGGTAAGACCTGAGAATATTTATAAAGAGTAGAGAAGAAGTCAGTTGATGGGAAGAGATTGAGAATGATGTTGTGTCAAACATTTTTATTATTATTTGATTTTTGAAAAAGTCCAAGATATCATACTTATCCAACTTGCAAATGCCGCAAAGCTAGAAGGGATAGTTAACATCCTGGATAAAGGAGTCTGGTACAGGCTAGAAAGTTACTTGGTTACAAGGACATGAAGTAATATCTCTCAAATCTCAACAGGCAACTTTTGTACCTACCTGCCACTACCTGGGGCCAGAATTTACATGTACAATAGAGACCTGTTGGGGTAAAGTGTTTAATTGTGTAACTTCAATGCCAACTAGCAAGATATAATCTAGCTTTCAATTTAATTTAAATGAGAAAGTACACAAAAATTAATAGGACTAATGCCTCTGTTTTTTTTTCCAAAATAATATGGCAATCAATCAACAAGCATTTATTAAGTACCTACCATATATCAGGCACTATGCTAGGTGTTATAGGTACAAATACAAAGATTTAAACCATTCCTATTCTCAAAGAGCTTGTAGTCTAATGGGTGAAACAAGTTCCTAATTAAGTATATGCAGGATAATTATAAAGAATAAATACAAGGTGGTTAAATGCAAGGTAGTCTGGGAACCAGGGCATTAGTAGTTGAGAGGATCAGGAAATGTTTCATATAGATAGTGATGCTTGAGCTTTCAAAGAAACAGAAACAGAGTAAGAAGTGCTTTCAAGGGGCGGCTAGGTAGCGCAGTGAGTAAGAGTGCCGGCCCCGGAGTCAGAAGGACCTGGGATCGGTTCCAGCCTCAGATACTTAACACCCACACAAAAAAAAAAAAAAACTGGCCGTGTAACATTGAGCAAGTTACTTAACCCCAGTTGATTAAAAAAAAAAAAGAAGTGCTTTCAAGGAATGACAAAGGGCCAAGGCAAAGGTACAGAGACTGTGGATGGATTATTATGAATAAAAAGAACAGAGAGAAGACCAATTTGACTAGATCACAGAGTGTGTGGGGAAAAGTAATGAACACTGAGGCAAGAATGATAGGTGGGACTATGTTGTGAAGGGCTTTAAAAGCTAACAAGAGGAGTCAATATTTTATCCTTGTAGCAACAGAGAGATACTGGATGTGATTGAGTTGGGGAATGACATGGTCAGATCTATGTTTATCAGATTACATGGGCAACTACATGGAGGATGGACTGGAGTACAGATATGCTTGAAATGTGGAAATCAATTGGGAGGCTACTACAATAATCTAGGCAAGAGGTAATGGGCACCTATCTAAGATGGTGGCTATGTCAATGGCAAGAAGAGGTCCAATGCAAGAGATGTTGTAGAGGCATAAAAGGCATGATTTGGCAACCGATTATATATTCTGTGGGAGTGGAGTGAGGAAGCAAATTACAAAGTCCAGAAGAGATCAACTTTCTGGCGTTCTTCTTGGGATCACCGGGAATACACTTGGGTTCGGTTATCATACGGATCTTGTTTTTTGTGACTTGGATATTTAGGCTCAAGTAAAAGTTAGCAAAATTGCATCAAAATCAGGTTGCTGATCAAAAGTAAATCTCAAGGAGATTACTGAAGTTCTGTGAAGATTAAGGAAACATCAAACACTGAAAGAGGTGAAGAGTCCTGGAAAGAAGATTAGAAGAACACACCTTGACAGAGGAGTCACCATTTTGAATTCAGAACATTATGCTGTTCTTCATATACAAAGAAGAGGCAATTTATGGGACATATGTAGGTGGGCATACATTTCTTTTCTAATCATATGTTTGTGTGGTAGGGGCAGAACAGTATAAAGTGCTAGGCTTAGAGACCTGAGTTCAAATCCTGCCTCAGATACTTATTCATACACTTTGGAATTTCATGCAAGTCACAGACACTATAGGTCCTAGGTAGGGTTTGAATGCTTGACAGTTCAGCTCAAGAAAGGACCTCATTGTCTGGTACCTTGTCCTGCCAGGTGATCTTCAGAATCTTCCTAAGACAATTCAAATGGAAATGATCCAATTTCCTGGCATGGGGCTGGTATACTGTAACAGTATATGTTCACAGGCATAGAACAATGAGGTCAGCACAACTGGCTCTACCTTCAATCTGGGTAGGCAGTCTAATACTTCTCTCCCACACTTTCCTTTGGAGCCTCCCAAACACTGAGCTAGCTCTGGCAATGTATGTATCAACCTCATCATCTATGTGTACAACCCTGGAAAGTATATTGCCAATGCAGGTGAATTTATTCACAACATTCAAAATTTCTCCATTTGTCATAAGCAATGGTTACAACTATGTATGGATAGTGCGGTGCTGACTGGTGGAAAATTTTGTTTTCTTGGTGTTCTTAAGCCAAAATTAGCATAAGCAGCACAGAACTGATTCATATTTTCTTGCATCTCTGCTTCAGAGGTTGCACTGAATGCACAATCATTTGTGAACAAAATGCACACACCAAATCTCCCTCCACTTTAATCTTGGCATGTAGCCTTTCCAAGTTAAATAACTTAGCATCAGTGTGGTAGTTGACCTTGATGCCATTTTCATCCTCGTTAAAGACATATGACAACATCATTGAAAACATCATGCTAAAAAGTATGGGAGGAAGAACACAGCCTTTCTTCATTCCATTGATGACTGGGAAAGCATTAGAGCATCTGTCCATTATCCAAAATCGGTTTAAGCATGCTATCGTGAAAGTGGCATACAATACTAATGAACATCTCCAGGCAACCAAATTTTGCCATGATCTTCCAGAAGCCCTCATGACTGACAGTATCAAAGGCCTTGGTCATTTTAACAAACACATATAGACTTCTGTTCTTCACCTGGCATTTCTTCTGGTGCTGCTCCTGCTTGAGCACCAAACACCATATCAACTGTTCCTTGGCCCTTTCTAAAGCCACATGGGCTCTTGGGTAGATAACAATTTTCCAGGTGAAGGATCAGACTATTAAGGAGGACTTTAGCAAGAATCTTGCCAGCAATGATTGAGACTCCCCCTATCTTCCCCCCTGCCCATGATTGTCACAGGAAAAGTTATTTCCTTTTCCTTCATAGAGATGGAACATGGAGGCATCCTTGAACTCTCAGGGATAATCTCCTCTTGCCATATACCCCAGAAGATTTCAGTCAGCTTTTGTATGCACAGTAGACCCCCTGCCTTATAAATCTCAACTGGAATAGGATCAGCACCAGGCACTTTGCCACACAAGAGGAGTCTAGTGGCATTCAAAACCTTTTCTTCAGTTGGAAGTTCAGCTATAGAAGTATATAGTTAATGGCTTCAGCATTGCTTGATAACAATAGGTTGAGAACACTATGGATATGTCTCAAAGATCACGTCCTTATGGATGAGTTTGTGTCTTGGTCTTCCCTGCCATAAAAGAAGCTTTTTATGGTCAAGTTCTTTTTTATTGTTTTTTTTTTCATTTTTCCAGTCTATTTATTAACTTTGAATGTTATGTTAAAGTTGGGCTCTGCTCATCTTAAGAGAGGAAGGCCCTATCCCAAGCTTCGGGCCTTTTCGTAAACTGTTTTCAGACCTAGTTGTGTGGATCTGCAAGTTTTCTGTATTTCCAAGGTGGTGTGATCAGCGGATGATCAGTGGACTGTTCTCCTGGTCTATACTCTGGTCAACCAAAGAAGGGTCCCAGAACCCCTATAGCCACAAATAATACTAGCACTCCTCCTGGCCCTAAAACAGTTACAGACAACAGAGTTGCCAATTAGCACCAACTGTACTCAGTGCCAACAAAAGGTCCCCTATAATCTCTTATGGAGGAATTGCCCAACCCTCCTACTGTCTCTGGACTGAGAGCTCTGAATGCTGCTGTTGTAGCTGCCTCCAAGGCCCACCGCTAGTATTGGGTGCCATGTACACTGTGCTCTGGACCAGCCTCAACCCAAGTGTCACAGACTTCTCCTGCCAGCCTCTTAAGTTTTCTTCCTTTTCAGGAAAAAATTTTCAGCCTGACATTTTCTTGACTCTATCCCTTCAAAATTTGATTTGAGGCATTATTTTAAAGTTGCTTGGAGGGGAATGTTGAGAGTTCTGCTGAATCATTGTTTCTAATTCACCATCTTGCCTCCACCCTATCATATTTCTTTGAAGATAAAATATAGACTCCATTCATAAGACTTGTCATTTTCATTTCAATAATGAATGTGTCAGTCTCACATTGATGAGATTATAGATACTTTTGAGTGTTTGAGAAAATCTTAGGAAGACACTAGCAAACTGGGGATGTTTTCAAGAGATTTTACAGAGTAGAAATGACAAAAATTTCACAAACTGGATATGTAGAACAAACAGGAAAACTTCAGGATGGCATCAAAGTTGTTTTAAATATGGGTGCTTGAAAGAATGGTGGTGCCCTCTGGATAGTAAAGGGAAAGTTCAGAAGAGAAATGAGTTAGGAGGAAAAGATAATGAGTTGTTTTGGATATGTTAAGTTTGAGGTGCCGATGAGACATCTAATTGGAAATGTCCACTAGGATATCAAATTGCTGGCCTTGTCCATTAGGATATAAAATTACTTGCCTTCTCAATGAGGGTGGAGGCAAGGAAGGGAGAAAATATGGAACTCAATTTTTTTAATGTTAAATTTTTTTATCAGTAATTAAGAAAAAAATAAGAAGGTAGGAGGAAGGAAGGAAGGACGAAAGGAAGGACGGAAGGAAGGAAGGAAGGAAGGAAGGAAGGAAGGAAGGAAGGAAGGAAGGAAGGAAGGAAGGAAGGAAGGAAGGAAAGGAGGGAGGGAGGAATCTAACCAATAAGACCCAAGTTAAGTGGGCAGTTTTCAGCCATCAAAATTTACCTTCCTTTGGAGAGGAGGAGAGAGAGAGGGAGAGGGAGAGGACTAGCTGAATTACCAAATTGGCTAGGTCCCCACTCAGGCAGCTCAGACTACTCACAGGTTATGTTTGTCCTTCATTCCTTGAACGAAGGTATCCACTAGACACTACTCTCCTGAACTCACAGTCTCTACTTCTCAACATGGCACCCTGGCCTCACAGTCTCTTCGATGGGTGCCTTCCCACCTGCCTGCTCCCAAAAGAATCCTGGTAAACATGAAATAATACCCATGACAACAGCATCACCAAGGCAAAGAACCCCCAAAGATTCTGATCAGTTCAATGATCAAGCATGTCTCAAGGGATCCTATGATGAAGCATGCTACCCACGTCCTGATAGAGAGGGGATAGCCCAAGACATAGTAAAAAGACATAAATTTTTGGTCATGGCCACTGTGACAGTTTTCTTAAATATACTTATATAGCCCATGTAAGTTCAGAGCTGCCTTATCCAAAATTCTGCTCTCATGGATGAGTCAGGTATCCCAGAGGAAGAGCAAGGCTACAAATGATGAACTTTTAAAACCATTCTAAACATAGTCCACCAAAAAATAATAACAACAACTTACCTTTGTACAAACCTTCAAGGTTTTCAGACTGCTTCCCTCCCAACAATCTAAGGAAGCAGGCAGACACTGCAGAAGCTATTATCCCCATTTACTAATAAAGGAGCTAACGCTCACAAAGATTAAGGTCCCGAAACCAGTCAATGTCAGAGCTGGGATTCAATCTTCTATCACAAAACTAGCACTCTCTTTCTATGACTTAAAAACTATATCAACTGCATCAGTTTATAAGTCAGTGAACCTCTTGAGGTGGGAGCATGGATGAAAAATAATATATTCTTCATTTTTATTGTCACAGATGGGTTTGTTTTTTTTTTTTTTGCAGTAATCACTTGACTGAAAATTCACACATCGTGTTTAATTATTTAAAAAATTCCCACTGTAAATAAGTCATAGAAGAAGAGTCACTGACTAATTTGTTTTCTTGTAAAAACTCAGCATTCAAGTTTTTTCATAAATAAACTATCATGACAAATTATAGGATGTTTCTAAAATTGTATGGCAGATTTGGCACATTTATTCTATAATTAATTAACTATATTTATTAGTCTTGATTTCCCCTCATTCAACATAGGAACTTCATTGGTCCAAGCTCATGCATCTAATTCATCCTTGCATGAATTATTTGGTCAATTTCTGCCGATGACATAAAAAACAAATTGCATTGAAGGTCATGCACCATTCCTGGTTTGCCATTCATTTGCATACACAGGAGTGATTTATTGTGTCTAAGATTTGTTTCTGTGATGACACTGTTTGATTCTTACATAATGCAACCTCCTTATCTAAAGATCACATCAATATTAATTCATTTAATTAAGATGTCAATTTAATGGGGAAAAAAGTTATCTTTTCTCAAAATTCTATCTCCTAATACTCTTCTAACAAGCATGCTGCTGTCCCTGGAACTGAGACCCTGGATGAGGGTTGTATTTTAAAGGTGGGGAAAGGGTTGATCCTATAGGGAAGGAATGCCAGGCAGAGAAAAAAAAGGCTGAATAAGGAATCAGAGGGCATGCATTTGACTTCTGGCTCTGCCACATGTATGACAGAAGGGAAGTCACTTTACTTCTTCTGGTCCTCAATATCATCTATAAAATGGAGGATTAGATAACCTCTGTAATCCTTTCTAGTGCTAAAATCCATGACCTAATGATTCAACGAACTCTAAAATTTCACCTCTACAATCGATTATCTTAGGGGATTCTGGATGAGGGCATTACAGCCAGATAGAAGGCACCCACAGGAATTCGAACCACAGCAAGGCCAAAACAAGCATCTTGGAGCACAGCAGCAACTGGGGTGATTAGAATAGACCCAATATTGTAGGTAAGAATATAAGGCAGGACAATAACAGAGTCATTCTCCATTCCTCTGATTGCCAATCAGCTACATCTTTTCATAACTCCTACTCAGGATAAATCAACATTTTTCTACCTATTGCTTAAATATGATATGCATGCATGGGAGGATATGGACAACCAATCAGTCGCCAAGCATTTGCACAGGATGTTGCAAAAGACAAGGAAACATGGATGGGTTGCAATGTGCATCATTGAATGGAACTCCTGAATCCATGAGCAGATTCATCTGAATTGAGTATCTGAATATACAGAATTGAGTCTTTGAATACAAAAGGTAAACTCAGAGTAAAAGGCACAGGGATTAGAGGTAAAAAGAAAAAGCCCTCCTCTAGTAAGTGGCATTGCAGCTGAGTATTGATGAAAACTTATGGCTTCTAAGAGACAGATATAAGGAAGGAGAATCATATAAGCAAGAAGACATCCAGTGCAATGACTTCAGGGTGACCATGCTCTTTGTTCTAAAGTGATGATAGGCCTTAGTAGCCAAGACTCAGAAGAAATAGGACAGGGAAGTTTTCTGCTGCTACTAGGGAAAAACTTTCTGCCTTTTCTAAAAGAGCTGGGGGGAAAAATCTATGTACATGTTTCAAGCTAAGAAAGCATGACAACACCCCCCTCTTCCCTGAAGAAAAGAGCCAAGGATTTCAGCTTCATTATAAGCTAGAGATGATGGTGACTACAGCAGAGCAGTGACTAGCAAAGGCCATATATATAGCTGGTTGAGCAGCATCCAGCAGAGACTACAAGGCCAATGCTGCCATGTTGAGAAGTAGAGACTTCAGGAGAGTAGTGTCTAGTGAAGAACAGAGCAGAACAATGATATTGATGGAATCCTAATAAAGCTGTCCTCTGCCCCAATATCCTAACTTCATTATAGGCTCCACTGTATCTACACCCCCCATGCCCCACCAATGTCCTAACTTCTTCATACATGCCTCACTGTTCACTGGAACAACAGGTGTGTCCCTGAACTCTTAGTTCCCACAGAAACAGCAGGTGTGTCCATGTGATGAGAACCCAGCTACTGCTTCTACCTAGTCATTGTCCCCAGACCCATTCCCACAGAAACAGGTGTGTTCTTGTATTCAATCACAATCACATCATCGCATCTAGCCCAAGACAGGACCACAATACCCCACTATTTACCTTGACCAGACAGGACCACAATAGCTAGCTAACTGGAGGGCAGCACGACCAGAATGTTTAACCACTGAACCATAGATGGGACCTGTCCTCCATTACCTAATCCCTTAACAAACCCCTCCTGACTTTTTAATATTCATAATTTCTGTTATGTAATTGCATCTTTACCCTATTAAAATCCATCTTGTTTTCTCTGAAGTTGCTTTTAGAATTTAGCCCACTCCATGAGACGTGTCAATCTCAATAAATGCCTATACTTGGATTAGAGGTGGTCTGACGGAATTCTTTGAGATGGTTCCACCACAGAACATCATGAAATCATGACAGTTTTTGGGTGGGCACAGTACCTGCAACAGTATGACTGAAAGACATCCACTGCCCTCAAAAACTTGGACGCATGAAGTACTATTCTACAATATGTGCCATGGCCATATATGGCACATGTGCCACTTCATGTATGTTCCCTATGTGTCCACTCTTTTAAATTATGCTATGTATTTGTAGGCATGTATACCCAGTTTTATAGGGCAAATGTTTTGTTGATATTTTTCTTACTATTTCATTTAATTAAATGTCTATGCTTGAACTACTTTCGATTACTAAAGGTGAACACAATGGTGGGGCCTTGAGTTTATGCAGACTCACAGAGTAACTTGAATCTGCAAGTTGGTGGGTTACCCCCCCCCCAACAACAGCTATACATACACACATATATAGATTCTAACTAATCTTCATAATAATACCATGAAGTAGAAAGTGCAAATATTATTATCCTCAATTTAAAAAATAAGAAAACAGAGACTCAGAGACCAAAGTTGAATGACTTTCCCAATCACAGAAATACTCAGTGTTGAAGGCTAGAGTTCAAACTTGGGTCTTCAGACTTCGTGTTCAATAATCTTTTCATGCCTTCTCAAATAAAATAAAATCTCTGCTTATAAATCCAAATAATTGGGCAAATAGTCTTTAGATGCAGATATTTTCTTAAATATCACTTGTGATACATACATAACTGGCCTGGGCCTATACTTTCAGGCCTTTTAGTATGAATTTTGTTTCTAATTTGTTTCTAATTCCTTCCTCCTTACCCTTCTCCTCAGTGAAAATTAAACCATTATTAAAGGTTACCAGAATATTATCAGAAAAATAATGTTAAATATTGTGATAAAAAACTTTAAGGTGATAATAATCATTTTATATATGCAAACATATATATATATATGTACATACGCATATATATATATCCACACAAACATACAAGTGCTTTGGCTTAAAATGAATTTGTTATTCAACCATTTCCCTCATGGATAATATGCAACAATTGAATTTTAACATAATTAAATGTAATATTCATGAGAGACAGTCAATGGTTCTTGAAAACTACCAACACCCCTGCACTGACAAGATCTGTCCACTTTCTGGAATTAGTATCAAATTCACACATTAAGCCTATAGTATTAGAAAGGAATCAATTAGCCATGTTATCTCTAAGCAGTCACTTTATACTCTTACTCTATTTTCTTCTTGATTGATTTATTCCTTTATTACTTCTTTCCTTCAAAAAGCACCTAGAACAGGGTCTTGTACACAGCAGAAACTTAATAAATAGTTGCTAACTGAATGAATGAAGCACCTACTACATGCAAGACACCATGATACTTACTAGAGCTATGTCATTGCTAATTGTTTATTAGCAATTACTGAGTTCTACCTATCCTTTATTCCAAGAAACATGAATCATTGTCATTTAAATAGTTTAAGAAAGCTGCCATATGTGTTCATAAATATAATCATATTGACATTCATCTTGTTGTATGAATATTAAACTTAGAGAAATTGAATTTGTTCCTATTAAAGTAGCACAGTAGCCTTGTGGAATTTAATAGCAGAGGTGGGAACAAATTACAATAAGCAGATGAAGCACAAGAAAATGTACTTAAATATTGTATTGCTTCTGTGTTACCATATTAATTTATGCATTCATACAACAAGCCTTGATTAAATCTCTTTGGATTTCTTCTGCCTTTTGGTGAATGCCAAAAGTGGGGAAGAAAATTTTACACAAGAGTTGTAACATTTCAACAAATATAAATACAGAATCAATAGCTAAGCAGAATGAACTTTAAACTCTAAGCAGAGTGCCAGACCTCAGAGGGAAGGCAACATCTGCATTTTAAGATGTTTACATCAAGAGCTGTATCTAGGGCCAGGCAACTGGGGCTCCATTCAGGTTCCTGAAATTTGGAAGGAATGAATAGCCCCTGTGCTTCTTCAGCAGTAGAAACAAATCAGTTTAACACTTAGTTAGCAAGAACAATTAGTTAAAATAGAAAGCTATGAAATGGACAGTTTCCCCTACCAATCTACTCCAGTAGACATAGACATATCCTAAATGAATTCCTCCCTAGTCTGAACCTGATCTGTTCCCTCCTCCCACAAAAACTTCCCTAGGAGCAATCTCCCAGTGTCCTAAGGTTTCTATATCCTTCCCTGCAATTTAATTTTTCTTTAAAAATTGGACTAAGGGGATGGGTAGGTGGCACAGTGAATAGAGCACCGGCCCTGGAGTCAGGAGGACCTGAGTTCAAATTCGGCCTAAGACACTTAACATAAAAACTAGCCATGTGATCTTGGGCAAGTAACTTAACCCCAACTGCCCTAGAAAAAGAAAAAAAAAATTAGAGCTTGCCTAGTTGGAACTCTGCTTGCATCTAAAGATTCCTTATTTCATCCCATCAGCACATTCTGTCTGTCTATATAAAATTTAGGTGGAGGCCACAAAACTTATGTGATCCCAGAGGTCAGAACAAACAAGGGCCAAAGTGAGAGCGTGTTTGCACAACAGGATAAGTGCAAACCTGTTGAGAATGATAGACCTCACCATCATAAGGTTGAGGGAGTAGAGTCTCAGAGAGTTATTGGATTGTCAGGTCTCATCATTACAGACTATTAGGTACCTGAAGGCTTATGCCCAATCACAAGAGAGGTACAAAATGTAAACCAGGGGATGAGAAACAGAGATAACACACTTAGCTCTCCTGGCTACCTGCCCAAGCACCAGGTTAGGAGAATAAGCTGATCCTAGGACAACAGTCTATTAGTGGGACTACTCGCAATATTGTTTCAGTTTGGCAAGAACTAGAATTTGGGATCAACTGGTACAACCTTCCAAAGCCCAGGATAATCTCCACATCATATAAGTCATCAGGATAGTATTTGAAAGGAAGACAGTTTTGTTATAATGTGGGTCAAATGAACTTTTGTGGTCTGGTTTGGAAAACTAACCACTCTTTATAACATTGTTTCTATGAGAAAAATTCATGAACTCCAAACAATTAAATGTTTGAACCTTGTTATAAATTAGGGGTTGCTTGTGGGACCAACTCTCAAAATGCCGTTGGGAAGCAAGATTAAGTTCTACCACATCAATTGCCCTACAAGTTGCTGCAAGAAATAAACAGAGAACTTTAACATTCACAAAATATTTTACATATACAAAAACCCTGTAAGGGAGGAGCTATTATTATTTACCATTTTGCAAATTAAAAAACTGAGGTTAAGTGACTTGCTCAGAGTCACACATCCTGTCCAAGTCTAGAACCACCTAGCTTCCTTAATGCATCCTCATCTACCACCACACCTTCCCTCTAACTACCAGCCACATTCAAATTCAGGCATCCTAGGTACTTGATAAGCACCTTTTTATTTCTTTTGGACCACTCCCCACCCTCACCCCAGGGTACAATGTACCCCAGAATCTCATCCTCAGAACAACCTAGGAAACCATAGTTCTCTACCAGAAGCATGTAAATTGACTCTGATAACGAATTAAGTCATCTTTTGCATAAAATTCATTTTGTTATTACTAATCAGTGACAATAAAGGAATTTTAAGTTTATTTTCATCTGAAATACTTAGGTCCCATTGAAATATTATCTCATGGTATCAGGTCTGGATATCGTTACAATGATTAGACACAAAATAACGTCTTTCTCAGATGTTAGTTCATTTCTACTCCCCCCCCCCCCCATGTAATTTGAACTAAGGATACAGATCCAATAGCAATTTCACAAAACAAAGTTTGGCTCCAGGTCATCAGTGCCCTCAAAGCTACAGGAGGGGGTTCAAGGTGTCCTCAGAATAGTCCTAGGTCCAAAATTCAATTCCATTCCCTAAATTGTTCCTTTGCTTTATCATATACACAAATACACATATCACTTGTGGGGGAAGGCTTTGGACCAGAGACATTAGAGGTTTGAGTCTAATTCTGAGTGGAAGCTCATCTAACATCTGGGTTGGTATGAAGGAACTGTGGATCTTTTTTTAGCATAATGGTATCATTCTCCATGACAAGTGAAAGCTGATAAACCAAATAGTAAATGCAACAAAATTAACCAACCAAAATGGGAACTTGAGACTTTTTTTTTAAACATAGTGGTTTTCTCCCAACAAGCCCTGTAAGGTAGTTAGTGCAAATATTCTTATCTCTCTCCCCCACTTTTCCTTTTCTTTACAGAATTGCAGACTGAGGCCTAAAGACGACAAATGGGCTCACTCATGATTACAAAGTTAGAAATAGAAGAAACACATCTTCAATCCAGGGTTCTTTGTATTTTTTGAGAGACTTCTTCGAGCTCATCATTCTATAAATTAATGACATATTTCCTCCTCACCTCTTTAACTTCCCTTTCCTTAAAATGTGGATTAAAAATACCTTTGCCATACATATCCAAGATAATTTGCAGCATTTGTATTAGACTACGAATTCCTCCATTAGACTGTGAGTTCTCTGAGGGGAAAAGACAGACAGCTTTTTGCCTTTCCCTACATCCCCTATTCTTAACATAGCACCCTACATAGTAAGCGATTAATAAATGCTAGTTGACAAATCACTGATCACGTGATAGTTCATCTCCAGGGCCTGTGTTTGATAAGTGGAGAAAGAGGAGGAGAGAGGGGAATGCATCCAAGGGTGCCCAAGAAAAAAATAAAATACATTATTGCATTCAAAGAGTAAAGCTGCAGATTTCATCAAGAAGTTCTCTTTGGGACAGGAGTAGGGCAGCACAGTTTAAAATGTCAGGGTATTTATTAAAATATCCCTTCCCTCAGTGGAACGTAGTTAGCTCCCTGAGGACAGGTACTATTTAATGTTTTTGGTCTCTGCATCCTTAGCTCTTTGCAAATAGCAGGCACTTAATAAATGTTCGTCGAAATGACCTGTGTTTTTAAAAAGGCAATCGAAGACCATCAAAAAAAAGGTCTCGATTTCTTGGGGCTGAAAAAGGAGAAGGCTGCTAAGTTCTCATCGACAAAACTTGCGTTCCAGTTCCAAGGACGTAGCAAAAAAAAAAAAAAAATGAAAACAACGTCGCCCGACTTCAGTCTCGCACCAGGGTGGGCTGGTCTGGGGTACTACTTGGAGTCCTGGGGTTCCTCGCCAGCCTCGCGTGTTCCGCAGGTGCACGAGCGCAGCTCCGGTCTGCACCCCACCTCCCATCTTCCCAAGCCCGGCTGGAGATCCCGCCCTTGACCTTCACCACAGTGATTTGCTAAGAAAGACTTCGGAGCCTGGCCCAGTCACGAGCATGCTCAGTGGAGCACTGACCTACTTCTGCACCTCTGAGTTCGGGGACCAAGGCTACATCGGGCCACTTGTATTTGTGCGGGGACCCACAGAGATGGAGGGGAAAAGAAATCCGCCGTGGAGAAGCATAGCTGCCAGAGAAGCTTCCTCCGTGTTAGCCAAACCTTGACCCAGCGACGGAACATGCCCAGTGCGTCCTGGAGGCTCCGAGGAGGAGGCGCGATGGCCAAGAATCTGCTTCTCCGGGTCTTAGCAACGGCTGATGCAACCCTTAGTAGGCATGGGGCGGGGAAAGAGGAGGGTATAGCGGGATGAGTTAGGAGGAAGGGGTAGGAGGTTGGGATACAGTCCTTAAATACTAACACCATCAACCTCCTTACTCTTAAATCTTGCCTAGGGCACTCTCGGTGCAGTGTTATTCTGGAGGATTGATGCACATACACATACGAACGATTCTCCCAGCAGAATTTAGGAATGTTTTGACTTTTAGAAGTGGCAGCAAACAAACCTGGGAACACATTGAAAAATAAGGTTACATCTCATGGGCTGCTGGTTGGCACAGTGGATGGAGCAGTGGACCTGTAAGTCTGGAAGAGCCGAGTTCAAATTAAGACTCAGACTATATGACTATATTAAGACTATGTGACCCTTAGCAAGTCACTTAACCAGTTTCTTCATCCATAAAATGGGAATAAGAATAGTACTTACCTCTCAGATTTGCTGAGGATAAAATGAGATATTGACGTGCCATTATTATTTTCTGGGAAGCACGGAAGAGCAAGCTGGAAGCTTTTTGAGAGCTTTTCCCTTCTATTATCCTTAAATCTAGCTCAAACGCATTGTTCATGGAAGGGAAAAAAAAGCTGACCTGTTTAAATACTCTCTTCTCCCAGTATCCATCTGATTTTCCACCTACTACCAATGTATGCCCAGCACCACTTTCTCTTTCTTGGAGTTTTCATTAACCCAAGCAATCAGTCACCAGTCCCTAAAGCATATGAAATTGCTTGATTCCCAATCTGTAGCCTGGAGTCCCCCTCCTCTGGCTTCTGAATCTGAGGACAAATTTCATCTGCTGTGGAACCTTTGGGCAAAGGTAATCCTCATCACTGACAAAGTCTGTTTCCTCATCTGGAAAATGGTGCTAATACCTCTCATGCCACCTACCCCACTGAACTGTTGTGAAGAGATAACAGGAGCATAGGTTTGGAGCTGGAAGGGACCTTGGAGGCCATCTCATTCAATCCCCATATTGTATAAATGGGGAAACTGAGACCCAGAGATGTTAAATGGCTTACCCACAAGCTAACGTAATAGAACTTATATTAGAACCAAAGAGTCTTATTTCAAATGCAGCATCCTTTCCAATGGATTATACTGAGTCAATCTAGATCATGCATAGAGTCGGGATGTGAACTCAGGTTCTAGATGCTGTACTTGAGAACATTCTGAACAACCACCACCTATGCTATTGCTGATATTAATCAAGACTTAAAATGAGCTTGGTATAATAAAGCATGCATTTTAAGAGGCTGAAGTCCTACTTTCTAGAAACTTCCAACCTGTTTGGGAAAAACTTTTGACTGCAGATATTTTTCTCCTTGCCCATTGACCGCCACCCTTCTTCCTCCCCAGTCGCTTCCCCCGCCGTTTCCTCTCTCCCTCTCCCCTCACCTTATTCCTCCTCCTCTTCCCTTTCTCTTCGCCCCACCCCCCTGGCAGGTTTCATCTCCTGGGAACTGGGTGGTTCCTTCTCTCCTTTTGACCCCACCCCCGGCTACTCTTCCTCTGGCTGCTGCTAAAATCCGGAAGAGTGGAGTTGCCTCCCTGCAACTCCTCCTTGGCTCTGGCAAGCCAGACTGGGCATGCTCAGCAGTCAGGCAGGTTTTGGGGTTTTTTTTTTTTTTTTTTTTTTGGCTGCCAGTGGGTAGGCGGCTCTTGCTCTCCCGCAGCCTGCGGCATGCAGCCAGTGCATCCCTGAGGAGGCGGCGGCGGCGCACCGAGGAGGCGATCTGGATACTGGCCGCTCGCAGTAAGCACTGCTCTGGGGCTCGGGTGCGCAGGCGAGGGAGCCAGCCAGGGATGGAGGCGCTCAGCCCGGTCTCGCCGGGCTGGTGATGGCGTGTGGCATACGCTGGCTACCTGAGTGGCAACGTTCAGGTTAGCGAGGGCTCCCGTCGAGGAGAGGAAGGAGAGGGGTGGGGAGTGAAAGCCGGCTACGGCAAGCGAGCGCCCAAGGCGCAGGGACCTGGAGACACTGGGGCTGCTAACCGGCAGGGTAGCTAGCGGGCGAGAGTGGGGGGCTGCACCCGGCGTTTTGCGCCAGCTAACTTTGGGCTGACCAGCCCAGCAGATGGGGAGGCTGCGCGCTAGAGCGAATGCCGGGCATGGTGACGAGCGAGCGAGCTTCTCCGAGGGGCGCAGAATGCCGCAGAAGCCAATGGAGGGATGACTGGGGAGAGCGCGGCAGCGGGCAGTCCACCCGGGACCCGGGACCGCGGACCCAGAAGCATCCAGGCGCCGGGACTAGAATACTGGGGCTAGCAGACAGCCTTGGTCCCGCAGTTGGATGGATCGTGATTAACCTTCAGAGAGAAGGGGGGTTGTTCACCTCTGCGCTCCAGGATACAGCTTTTCAGTGGTCAGAAGAGGGCGGTGGGAATTTGGATTTCTTGCAACTCCTGGCATGTGTTGGTTGGCTCCAGTGCCTGGAACCGAGGTGTAATATGTGTTAGGGGTTGATGCCTTATTGAGAAGCTCTGGGAACCGTTGAGGCGTCAGTGTGTGGAAGGCTGCCGAGGGCTGGGGGGGAGGGGGCTTGTCTCTAGATCAGCGATGCTGCAGGAGCACTCGGAGCTGAGCTGTCAGTAAGAAGTGCGGAATGACATTACCGAGGCTGGGCTCAAGTTTCTACTAGAAGATAAAGCTTGGGCAAGTTGGCATCGGATTGTTTCATAGGGTGAAATGTGGAAATATACCTCATCTACTTTTAAAATAGACCTTTCTCTGATTTAAAAACACAGAGGGTACCTGAACCTATTTTTTTTAAAGCTCCTACCCCCAGAAAAGACTATATTGAGAAAACAAGCCAGCAAAAAAAAAAAAAGTTAAGATTTTTCGTTGCCATTATCTGCCCACACTGCAGAATTTAAACTACTATTAGAGCCAAGTTGTCGATGTATTTAAAGGTGCCTGGAGTGAAGTTATGGTTGTTATGACAGACTATACTTTGGGGTTTTCTTTTTCCTTATGTTTAAACTCAATACCTGGAAATCTAGCTCACTTGTAATGTTTAACGTATAATGAAATGACCTAGGCAGCTTGGTAGGGTGGAAACAAGGATTTTGGAGTCTAAAGCCTGCCTTTCCCTCTTGCTTTAAATGTGTGACCTGGGTCTGTCATTTGACCTCTGTGCTCACCAGTTTTCCCATCTTCAGATTGGAGATTATAATAGCACTGATTTTCAGTGACCTCTCTGGGTTGTTTTCAGAAAAACACTCTGGGGGCAGCCAGGTAGCACAGCGAGTAGGATCACCAGCCCCAGAGTCAGGATGACCTGGAATCAAATCTGGGCTCTGATACTTAGCGCCACACCCAGAAATAAATGGCCCTGTAACCTTGAGCAAGTTACTTAACCCCCATTGCTTTAAAAAAAAAAAAAAACACTGCCTACTTTAAAGACATGTAAATGTTCATTTTTATATAGCTATAGGGTCTGGATCTGTGATTTTATTAGTTTTGGAAATTCTTTCTACTAAGACAGAAGTACCTTCTCTTCAAACTATAGTTCTTTGAATGACCTGGAGCCCTAATGGGTTAAATGACTTGCCCAGGGTCTCACTGCTAGCTTGTGTTAGAGGTGAAACTCCAACATAGGTCTTACTGGCTTTGGGGCCAGCTCTCTATTCATTATGACAATCTGCAGCTCACATTATTTTATTATATTACTTATGACATTTTCCAGCTTTTGTCTGTCCATGAAACACAGGGGCATTGTTAAGCAAAGTGGTGTAAGCTGACAAGTAGATGCTTTATCTTAAACAGAGAGTATTGTAGTCTATAATCATCTTACCTTCTTAATTGTTACTCATGCAGTAATTGACCCATTGGAAGGTTTCTCCTTTAGTGGCCCCATTGGTCCTACTCCAAATCAGAATAAATACTTAGGGTTAAAAAAAAGAGACAGAAAGTAGGGTCATTTAAAACCACTGGAATTATAGGCTAAGACTTCATTCAGTTAAGCAAGATAAGCAAGCCCTTGCCCCTGTAGGAACTAATTAGGTAGTCTTTCTGTGATCTCCTAATTCCTAAAATCTAGGTTCCCAATGTCTCAGTAGCATCTTTGACAACAGTTCTTTCATGCCTTCTGTAAACAGCAGGCTTGTGCCTCTAGATGAGTTTGCCAGTTTTACTGCTGTGTTTTTGAGAATTTCAGGGTTCTTGATTTCTCTGCCCTTCACAAATCATTGCTTTTGAGTAGGCTCACAATTGTTCCACATTTCTGTGGGTCTGATCATCCTTTTTGCTAATAAGGATAAGACAAATCTACATGGCCACACATTTTCTATCCTATTGCTTGGCAAATACCATATCCAAGGGAAAAAACCCAGTAACTGAGGAACTAGTTACTTTGCTTCAGGTGTCTTTGGATTTTTTTTTTTTTTGAGGAGCAATTTGGTAATTTCAAACTGAGAAATAGCTTCCGTGCCATTAACAGACCAACATAAAAGCCTAACTTTTCCTTCCAGAGCAGAATTTGGTAAGAGGTTCTTCTAGGAACCCCATTCCAACAGCATCCAGTTGATAAGAGAGTAAATGGACTTTGTGGCAGTCCCTTGGTTGCTCAAGATTCAACTTCCATACAAGCATATTTAGTGTTCTTTAAGGCTTGTGGTTTTTGAAATTCAAAGATTATGCAAAATAACACCAGCTTCTAACTCATTTAGTTCTCTCCAGATTAGTAGGGTCAGTGAATGGGACTTTTGGGTGCATGACTACACACTTTTCAGAAGGAAATAAATAATCTCTTTAACAGAGGGTAGCCCAAGGGAAAATTCAAAATTATTCAGTTTTAGGAATTCTGATAACAGATCCCTAAAGCTGTCAGAAAATTCTCCCTGGCACAGATGGTTGTTAGTTTTTACTAGTTTAATAAGCCCTCAAATTAAAAATAAGAGAAATTGAGTTAATTGTGCTTTAAAAAAAAACATTTCATAATTTAAAACTGACTAATAAACTTAACCAATCCCCCAGGACACTCCAAAAAAGTTTTCCACTGAGGTTGTGTTGTCCTGGCAGCTGCCACTACCTGAAGGATTAAATGGAAGTGTCCTCTTTAGACCTTGTCCTTAGAGATATAGCCCTGTGCCTCAGTTTCTTCACAATCTTCAGAAACATCACACTCAGCCAACCATTTAGAGTTCAGAAATCACTTCCCTACAGTATGAAGAATCTTAGGGTCCAAAGTACATTAAGATCAACAAGTATAAACCATATTTATAGAGGTCAACTTTTAAAAAGAGGACCCTTTTAGGAACGTTCTTCGTTCTGGACTCGATTTGCTTCCCAGAACTAGGGTCTTATTTCAGTTGAGGGAATGATCTGAAAAGGCTGTCTCTTTTTAGCTCTTTCTTGCTTATTTATATTAACAGCCCAAGCCAGAGCTTTAATTTTTATTGCTACCCTCAAACCCTGAGGAAAGAAAATGCTTGTCTGAATTCTTAAGGTACTAGGTCTATCTCTATTCTCAGAAGTCAAAATTAACTTGTTGATCAAGTCAGTCTCTCAGGGATTTAAATCCTCATCTGCAATGTAGCAAAGTGGGCTAGAAATCCCTTTCAACTCTTAATCTATGATCCAAATGGATTATCCACTTAATTCCTCTCTTTTTAATCTCATTTTCCTAGTGGTCCTGTTTCCTGCATTTCCCCTCTCAGAGAACCCTTCTCCCTACCCCAATCTCCTACAAATCTAGACCAGCTTAGATCCTTCTTCCTTTACTGAGTTTTCTTTGTTCAGATCAGCTGGAAGGGGGGATACCTTTGAACTCCCTACTACTTATTATCAATATCATTCATAAACTATTTAACACAGACTGGTTTGTATCTGATATGCCTAAATTTCTTATCATTGGGTAGAGACTTTGACTTAGTATCACAGTATTTTTGTACATTGTCAGCAGGTACTTGGATAAAAGTTTGTTGAATGAACAAGCAAGTGAAGAGGATTCTTTTGTCTTTAATAGATTCTTTCCCCTATTATTCTGAGGCACCAGTATCTGCTCCCCTATTTTCAGTCTCCTGCCAATGGTTATAGCTTCAATGGTTAAAAGTACATATTTCTGCAAAAGCAGACATCCTGCTTTATAGGCGTTTATGTCACACTATACATATCATATGAATGATTCACTTTATATGTTAAATAACCAACCTGCTTATATTTATATGGTACTGAAACTGCTCTCTCAAAGTCTCTCAATAACATTCTTAATTGTCAAATTCGGTGGCCTTTTTCATAGGCTCATATATTTAGAGCTGTAAAGGCTATTGAGTTCAACCCTTTCATCCTTTTTTGAAGAAACTGAGGTCTGAGAAAGTTAAGGGTCAACTTACTGAAGTGAGGTTTGAACTTAGATCCTCCTGACTTCAATCCCAATGTTCCATCCACTCTTTCATACTCCCTCACTCTACAGGAGCTTCCATGTCTCTCCTCCATTTAAACCTGTTGGTTCTCTCCTTCTGGAAACTTTGCACTCTTGGTTTCTAGGACAACTACCTTTCTAAAAGTTCCTTTTCTGCCTAATCTCTAATATTTCCTTCTCTTCTTCCCTAGATATGCTATCATTTCACCAGGGTCTGCACTTATCCCTTATTGTTCAAGAAAGATAGTATGGCATAATGGAAATAACCCTGAATTTAGGATCAAAGAACCTAGGTTTGAATATTGGCTCTGACATTTGCTAGGTCTGTTGGCCTTAGTCCACATTTAACTCTCTCTTTGGATTTCAGATTCTTCATCCATGAAGTATAGAGATTGGGTTAGATGATCTTGAAGATTCCTTCCAGCACTAACTCTTGTAACTATATTCTCCCTTCAAAACCTTTGTCTGTACAGATGACTCTCAAATTTATATCTTAAGTTTTTACCTACCTCTTCCCCAAATTCCACACCCACATTTCTACCTACTTGCTTTGGCATATCCTGTTAGTATTTCAAACTCACTCTGAACAAAATTGATCCTAACATACTTTCCTCATATTAAAAATAAACAAAAAATTAAAACAAACAAAAAACTCCTCTTCTTTCTGACTTTCCTGTTTCTGTTAATGGCACCCCTATTTTCCTAGGTTGAAAATGTCAGCATCTGTTTTAATTATTTTCCATTTTTTGTGGGTTACCTCACCTTCCCTTGTCCCTACACACATATCCAGTCATTTCATCCATAAGACTACCACCTTATCAGTGTCTTTCCCTTCGCCCATTCTCTCCATCTTCACTATTACCACCTTAGTACAGGTCCTCATTACTTCTTGCTAGGTCATTTACAATATCTCTTAGCCCATCTCTTGGAGTCTTTTTTCTCATTCAATCCATCCTACACATGAATTACCAATTAGTTTTCCCAAAGCATAGCTCTGACGACAGATACCACTTAAAAACCTTCAGTGGTTCCCCATCACCAACAGAATAAAGTTTACATTTAGTAGATGTAGTGGCATTCAAGACCCTCCAAAATTTAACTTTAGCTTATTTTTGCAATCTCATCTCTCACTACCTGAATTCACACATCCTCTGCCCCAGCCAAACTGGATTTACTTGTTCCCCAAACACTTCCTGTCCTTCTCCATCTTCATATCTTTACTCTTGCTGCTCAAGGTTTAAAACTTCTTCTCCTCTTCTCCAGTTCCAAAACACTCTGACTAGTTTCTCCCCTTATTGTTATATCCTCCATAAAGCCTTCCTTGACCACTCAAGTGGGAATTTTTTCTTTCTCTCCCAAAATTCCTTATGACTTTGTTCACACCTTTCTGATTTCACTTTCCCATTATACTTTGTGTGTATAGGTGTATACTCTGCTCTCTTCTCACTATCCTGCCCACAATCACCACACATACATTGTGGGTAGTATTAAATATTTGTCAAATTCATCAACAAGCATTTCTTTTTTTAAAAAAATTATTTACTTATTTTTAGTTTGCACCATTTACTTCCATAAGATTTTGAGTCTTTAAATTTTTTTCCCCTCTCTTCCCTCCAACCTCCCCAAGACAGCATGCAATCTGATATAGTCTCTACATATATATTCATATTAAACATGTTTTCACATTAATCATGATGTAAAGAAGAATTAGAAACAGTGGAAGGGACGACCAGAAAAAAAGAAACAAAACAGGGGCAGCTAGGTAGTAGCCAGTGAATAGAGCACTGGCTCTGGAGTCAGGAGGACCTGAGTTCAAATACGGCCTCAGACACTTCACACTTACTATCCATGTGACCTTGGGCAAGTCACTTAACCCCAATTGCCCTGCCTTCCTCCCTCCAAAAAGCAAAAAAAGAAACAAAACAACAGAATAAAAAGAGAGCAAATCGTATCCTTCCATCTGTTCTCAGACTCCAAAGTTCTTTCTCTAGATGTGGATAGCATTTTCCATCATGAGTCTTTTGTAGTTGTCTTAGATCCTTGCATTGATGAGAAGAATTAAGTCTTTCAAAGATAGTCATCACACAATGTGGCTATTACTATGTATGATGTTCTCCTGCTCACTTCACTAAGCATCAGTTCATATAAGTCTTTCCAGGTTTTTCTGAAGTCCACCTGCTCATCATTTTTTATAGCACGATAGTATTCCATTATATTCATATACCACAACTTCTTCAGCCATTCCCCAGTTGATGGGCATCCCCTCAATTTCCAGTTGTTTGCCACCACAAAAAAGAGTTGCTATAAATATTTTTGTACATGTGTGTCCTTTTCCTGTTGGTTTTTTTTATGTCTTTAGGATACAGACCTAGGAGTTGTATTGCTGGGTCAAATGGTACGCACATGTTTATAGCCCTTTTGGCATAGTTCCAAATTACTGACCAGAATGGCTGGCTCAGTTCACAACTCCACCAACTATTCATTAGTGTTCCAATTTTCCCACATCTCCAACATTTAGCATTTTTCTACAACAAACATTTCTTAAGCATCTACTATGTATCAAGCATTGGGAACACAAATACAAAAGACAGCCCCTGCCCCTGAGGACTGTGCTTTCTTACTGTGGGGAATAATCCATGTTCACAGATAAGTAAATACAGGATATATACAAAATAATTTCAGAGAGGGTAAAGTGGACATTTATAATTGATGGAATCAAAAAGTCTTCATATATTGTAGCAGGTGGCATTTGAGCAGAGTCCTTAAGGGAGGTAGAAAGGAGGAAGGAGAATATTCCTACCATGAGGAACAGAACCTTAAGTTACTTACAAGAACAGCAAGCTGTCCAGTTTGGCCAGAACATAGAGTGTGTAAATCGTGATGTAAAATTCACCTGGAGACTTGACTTTTGTTGCTAAACAGAGGAATTTATGTTAGAGGCCATAGGGAGCCGCTGAAACTTCTTGATAAGATGTGTGACTGTCAGACGTGTTTTGAGAATATCAATGTGGCAGCTGTGAGGAGAGGGAAGACAGATATCCCATGGGTGATCCAGAGGGTCTGAAGTAGAGCGGGTTACAGTGTGAGCAGAGAGAAGAGAACAATTGGGAGAGATAGTTCAGATGTAGATTTGACAAGGTTTGGCAAATGATTGAATTTGAGGGGTGGTGTGTGAGGAAAGGTAAATGGGAGAATGTTGGTGCCCTCCAAAAGGCACAGCAAAGTCTTGGAAGGAAGAGAGGGAGGGGAAGGGTAAAGAGAGTGAGCTCTGTTGTAGACAGTGTTTGAGAGGGAAGATGTCCCCCAGGCAGTCATAGATTTAGAACTGGAATGGAAAAATGAATACAGTAATCTCTCTTACATACCACACCGATATCCAAAGAGTGCACTAGAGCTGGCACAGGACGCTTGATCGCCAAGACCCTCCGTAAAACGGCCAATTCTGCAAAATTTGTCTCTGACATTGAACAGTCAGTTACATCCCCACTTCTCTATTTGTCCCTCTCTGCTACCCCCTGGTGCTTCCTCTTTAATTTATAATTCCATGAAAGTAGTTTGTGTCTAAAACAGTTATAAATGTATTGTGAAATAAAGTTATCAAATCATGATCACAAACTCCTGTTGTTCATTTTCCCATAGACTCTGCCTCCCTTTTTTTAGTTATGAACTATTGTTTAGAACTCTATCTGGTGGAAATTTGAAACTATATGCATTGAATATCCTTTACAAATTTATATGTGAAAGCATCTTCTTATATAACAAATATCTTTCTCTTTTTAATAAAAGACGGTATATGTACAGACATGAAGGAAGGGAACTGGACTTGTCATTTCCTTAGTATTAGGAAACTCTCATAAAAGGAAACTCCCTCTGCCAATGTAGACAGCACCGTCTCTACAACTTACACTCTTAGAGAGAACACTAATGGTTAAGTGACTTGCCCTGAGTTACAAATCCAGTATTTCTCAAAGTCAGGACTTCTAGGGGCAACTAGAGAGTGTAATGGACAAAGAGCATCAGTCAGCCCTGGAGTCAGGAGTTAGACCTCAGACAATTACTAGCTGTGTGACCCTAGGCAAGTCACTTAACCCTGATAGCCTAAAAAAAAAAAACAAATCAGGACCTGAACCCAGATCTTCATTCTTCTCACTATCCTCTTTTACACGTGAGATATGTCTAAAATTGGAGGGGATTGGAAAAAACATGATATAGATGTATACAAAGGAATAGTGAAGTATAAAGAGGCAGTGGGGAGGGGCCAGAGCCAAGATGGAGGAGTAGAAGCAGGACCTCCCTGCATCCACCTTCCCCAATCCATGTAAAAAGGGGACTCTGAACAAAATTTGGAGCTGCAGAAACCACAACATGACACAGAGAAGCTAACCTCCCACTGAGGACAGCCAAGAAGGCCAGCAGGAATCAGCCAGCAAGCCCTCTGGGAGCCGAGCCCCACCCCACACCAAGGCTATAGCCCCAGGGCAGGCCTGACCAGTCTCCCCCTGGAGGGACTCCAGATCAGCAGCAGCTGTGGCCTTTTCCAGATTTATCAACATATAGATTCGAAGGACAAAGTGAGAGGTCAGTGCAGTCTGGACTTTGGGACCCAGTAAGTGGGAGTGCCTGGCTTTTGCCCCCAGCGGGAGAAGTCGCTGAATACTCATGCACAGCCAGCCAGTGCCACATGGCGGCTTCAGCTCCTGGCCTTCAGAGTGTAGGGGGACCAAGCACCAGTCTGAGGGGTAATCGCTCTTGCTTTAACCTTCTTGGATCTGGATTGCAGTCTAGGGTGGAGGTCCTGGGGTGTGTGTCCAGCTTGCCAGAGTGTGTGGAGTCCTCAGAGAGGGCACCCATCTAATACCTCTGGCAGCTGAGAAAACCCGATCATTGGGATGAAAGCTCCCCTGCCTGGTGACAGAGTCCTACTGTGGCAAAAAGTCCAGGGGTCCAGTGACTGAGAGGCGACATGACCAGGCAAAGGAAACAAAGCAGACAGAAGATTCCAACATTAGACTTCTATTTGGGGGACAAAAAGGAGCAAAGCATGGAACAGGAGGAAGACAGTGAAGTCAATACTCCTGCACCAAAAGCTTCAAAGTAAAACACTAGCTGGTTACAGGCCATAGAGGACCTTAAGAAGCAGATAAGAGATGTGGAGGAAAAATTGGGAAGAAAAATGAGAACAATGCAATAAATTATGAAATGAGAGTCAACAGCCTTACTGAGGAAAATAATACTTTAAAAAACATATTGACTCAAATGGCAAAAGAGGCTCAAAAAGGCAATGAGGAGAAGAATGCCTTAAAAAGCCAAATCTGTCACATGGAAAAAGAATCTCAAAAGCTCATTGAGGAGAATCATTGCTTCAGAATAAGACTGGAGCAAATGGAAGCTAATGACTTTATGAGAAATCAAGATGCTGTTAAACAGATCCAAACAAATGAAAGAATAGAATGCAATGTGAAATATCTCATGGGAAAAACCACTGACCTGGAAAATAGATCCGGGAGAGATAATTTTAAAATTATTGGTCTACCTGAAAGCCATGATCAAAGTAATAATCTAGAAATCATCCTCCAGGAAGTTCTCAAAGAAAACTGCCCTGATGTTTTAGATTAAATGAACTGTCCAAACTCACACAGATAGTAGCTTGCAGAGCTGGAATTTGAGCCCAGATCCTTGAATTCTCAGTCTGTCCTGCCTTCTATTATATCATACCACCTTTACCCAAGGCCAATTAGGTAGCAAGAAATTAATCTAGATTATAGAATAAAAACCCCAGGCCCTCTTACTTTCAACCAGTTCTCTCTTTATACTCAACCACACACACACACACACACACACACACACACACACACACACACACACACACACACGTCTTTATTTTTTTTTTAAGCAATCGGGGTTAAGTAACTTGCTCAAGGTTACACGGCCAGGTGTTTCTGGGTGGGTGCTAAGTGTCCGAGCCCGGGATTTGATCCCCAGGTCATCCCAACACTGGAGCCGGTGCTCTTACTCGCTGTGCTACCTGGCCGCCCCCACACATATCTTTCTATATATAGATTTAAATATGTGTGCAAAGAGAAAGAAAGCAAGAACAGAGATGGAAAGAAAAGGGTAAAGAAAGAGTTACCTTATCATGGCCAGACACACCAAGGTTGTGGGGAAATAATGGAGGAAAGAGAAACTATAGTGGACAGGCTAACTGCCAAGCTATTCCTCGAAGCAGATGCAGGTTCCATATCCTTGGGGTTTCCACCTTGACTGGGAGAACTTGTTAGAAACTTCTAATTTAGAGCTTATGGTCATTAGGACTGGGGATGGGCTGAAGTACCTCTCTGTAGAAAAGAAATGTTTGTTAAACTTGCTGAATAGTGCAAACAAGATGGCCATGAAAGTGTACTTGAGGTATTTGGTGCTAACAGAAGAGAGACTAGGACTCAAAGCCATCCCTGGCTCTATGACCATGAGCATTTTGTTCATTCTTGTACTACTTAGAGGTTTTTGTGAAGAAAGTATTAAAGACCACCCAGTATCACCCAGACTGATACTTTGATACACTAATTAAAAACATTCTTATCTATACTTTCTTTTTTTAAATTTTTTTCAAATGCTTTATTAACTTCTGATTTACATCATTCACTTCTGCCAGATTTTGAGTAACAAATTTTCTTTCCGTTTTTCCCCTACCCACCGCCTCAAAATAGCAGTCCCACAGGATATCCCCTCCTCCAATCTGCTCTCTCCCATATTTTCTCCCATACCCATTTCGACTTTTCCAGTGGATTTCTATGCCCCAGTGCCTGTATATCTTATTTTCCAATTACATGTAAAATAGTATTAAGAATATATATATATATATATATATATATATATATATATATATATGTATATTTGAGTATTTGATTTTAAAACTTTGAATTCCAGATTCATTCCCTTCCTCCCTTGTCTCCCATCCTTACTGGGAAGATATGCAGTTCAGTATAGGTTGGACATGTGTGGCTAATGCAAAACAATAACATAGTAGATATAATGTAAAAGACTGACTATATTTCCCTCCCTCCTATCCCACCTCCCACTTGTTCTATTCTCTAATTTGATCCCTCTCTTTTCAAAAGTGGGTGCTCCCAACTTCCCTCCCTCCCAGCCTGCCCTCCCTTTCATCTTCCCCCTCTCATCCCCTTCCCCCTTCTCCTGGAGGGTGAGATACCCTATTTAGTGTGTATTTCATTCCCTCTCTGAGCCAAATTCAGTGAGAATAAGGTTGACCCATCCCCTTTTGCCTTCCTATTCTTCCCCTCCATTGTAACCATTTTCTCTTCCTCTTCTATGAGATAGTTTGCCCCATTCTGTCTCTCCCCATCTCCTTTCATTATATTCCTCTCTCACCTCTCAATTTCACCTTTTAAGTATCATCCCTTCCTATGTGACCTCTATCTATGTATACCTGTAAAAGTATATACACACATTAACATATGTATTCATATGCCCATATACCCTCATATATACATATATATGTACTTATATATATATATATTTCTATTCCCTTCAACTACTGAGAAAAGTTTCATAAGTTACAATTATTGTTTTTCCATGTAGGAATGTTAATAGTTCAACTTTGATAAGTTCCTTATGATTTCTTTTCCCTGTTTACCTTCTCATGCTTCTCTTGCTTCTTATATCTGAATGTCAAATTTTCTATTCAACTCTGGTTTTTTTCAGCAAGAATTCTTGAAAGTCCTCTATTCCACTGAATGACCATATTTTCCCCTGAAACAGGATACTCAGTTTTGCTGGTTAGATGACTCCTGGTTTTAATCCCAGCTCCTTTGACCTCCGGAATATCATATTCCAAGCCCTTCGATCCCTCAGTGCAGAAGCTGCCAGATCCTGGGTTATCCTGATTGTGTTTCCACAATATTCAAATTGTGTCTTCCTGGCTGCTTGCAATATTCTCTCCTTAATCTGGGAATTCAGGAACCTGGCTATAATATTCCTAGATGTTTTCTTTTTGGGATATTTTTCAGCAGGTGATCGGTGGATTCTTTCAACCTCTATTTTGCCCTCTGGTTCTAAAACATCAGGGCAGTTTTCTGTGAGAACTTCCTGGAGGATGATTTCTAGGTTCTTTCTTTGATCATGGCTTTCAGCTAGTCCAATAATTTTTAAATTATCTTTCCTGGATCTATTTTCCAGGTCAGTGGTTTTTCCCATGAGATATTTCACATTGCATTCTATTCTTTCATTTGTTTGGATCTGTTTAATAGCATCTTGATTTCTCATAAAGTCATTAGCTTCCATTTGCTCCAGTCTTGTTCTGAAGCAATGATTCTCCTCAGTGAGCTTTTGAGATTCTTTTTCCATGTGACAGAATTGGCTTTTTAAGGCATTCTTCTCCTCATTGCCTTTTTGAGCCTCTTTTGCCATTTGAGTTAGTCTATTTTTCAAGCTGTGATTTTCCTAAGTCAGGCTATTGACTCTCATTTCATAATTTTCTTGCATCATTCTCATTTCTCTCCCCAGTTTTTCCTCCACTTCTCTTATTTGCTTCTTAAGGTCCTGTATAGCCTGTAACCATCTAGTATTTTACTTTGAAGCTTTTGGTGCAGGAGTATTGACTTCACTGTCTTCCTCCTGTTCCATGCTTTGCTCCTTTTTGTCCCCAAAATAGGAGTCTAATGTTGGAATCTTCTGTCTGCTTTGTTTCCTTTGCCTGGCCATGTCACCCCTCAGTCACTTGACCCCTGGGCTTTTTGCCACAGTAGGACTCTGCCACCAGGCAGGGGAGCTTTCATCCCAATGATGAGGTTTTCTCAGCTGCCAGAGGTATTAGATGGGTGCCCTCTCTGAGGACTCCACACACTCTGGCAAGCTGGACACACACCCCAGGACCTCCACCCTAGACTGCAATCCATATCCAAGAAGGTTAAAGCAGGAGCGATTACCCCTCAGACTGGTGCTTGGTCCCCCTAGACTCTGTAGGCCAGGAGCTGAAGCCGCCATGTGGCACTGGCTGGCTGTGCATGAGTATTCAGCGACTTCTCCCGTTGGGGGCAAAAGCCAGGCACTCCCACTTACTGGGTCGCAAAGTCCAGACTGCACTGACCTATCACTTTGTCCTTCGAATCTATGTGTTTATAAATCTGGAAACGGCCACAGCTGCTGCTGATCTGGAGTCCCTCCAGCAGGAGGCTGGTCAGGCCTGCCCTGGGGCTATATCCTTGGTGTGAGGCTGGGCGAGGCTCCCAGGGTGCTGTGCTGGCCAATTCCTGCTGGCCTCCTTGGCTGTCCTCAGTGGGAGGTTAGCTTCTCTGTGTCATTTTGTGGGTTCTGCAGCTCCAAAGTTTGTTTAGAGTCTTCTTTTTCCATGGTTTGGGGAAGGTGGAAGCCGGAGCAGCAGGGAGGTCCTGCTTCTGTGTCGCCATCTTGACTCTGCCCCTTATCTGTACTTTCAAGCTGATATCTAGGTATTTATTTGACTCGGTTCAGATACTTATGGAAGTTGTCTCTGTCAGACAAACTTTCTTCTCTTCTTTCTGCCACCCTGGATCCTAGCAGAGAATCTTTCTTGCCTCCTCTTTACCTTCTCAGAGCACTTTTACATTTGAGATTAAATGAGTCTTTGAGATTTAAAAAAAATACTCAAATTGTTTCTTCCTGACTGCTTGTAATATTTTCTCTTTGACCTGGAAACTCTGGAATTTGGTTATAATATTTCTAGGAGTTTTCTTTTGGGGATCTTTTTCAAGAGGTGATTGGTGAATTCTTACAGTTTCTATTTTACCCTCTGGTTCTAGAATATTTGGGCTGTTTTCCTTGATAATTTCTTGCAAGATTGTGTCTAGGCTCTTTTACTGATCATGGCTTTCAGGTAGTCTCATAATTTTTAGATGATCTCTCCTGGATCTGTTTTCCAGATCAGTGGTTTTTCCAATGAGATATTTCACATTGCCTTCTATTTTTTTCATTCTTTTGGATCTGTTGTATAATATTTTCATTTCTCATAAAGTCATTAGTTTCCATTTGCTCCAATCTAATTTTGAAGGAATTATTTTCTTCAATGAGCTTTTGAACTTCTGTTTCCATCTATCCAATACTGCTTTTTATGGCATTCTTCTCATTGGCTTTTTGGACCTCTTTTGCCATTTGAGTTAACCCCTATTTTTTATGGTGTAATTATCTTCTGTATTTTTGCTGGTTTCCTTTAGCAAAAGCTCTTGACTAGTTTTTCATGATTTTCTTGCATCACTCTCATTTCTCTTCCCAATTTTTCCTCTTCTTCTCTTGATTTTCAAAATCCTTCATGGTCTGCTAACAATTCATATTTTTCTTGGAGGCTTTTGATGCAGGAGTTTTTATTTTATTGTCTTCTTCTGGTTCTATGTTTTAATCTTCTTTGTCACCAAAGAACGATTGTATAGTTTAATTTCTCTTCCTTTGTTTGCTCATTTTCCCAAGCAATTACCTGATTTTTGAGCTCTTTGCCACAATAGAGCTCTGCTTCCAGAGTGGAGAGTGCTGTGTCCCAAATTTCTGGGGTTCTGCCCAGCTGTTGTCAGAGCTTCTTCTAGGCACCTGCCTCAGAACTGTGAGGACTCCAACACCACTGTCACCACAAGCTCTGCCACACCAGCAATCCTCACCCCAGGACCACCACCCAAGACTACATCTCAGATCCAAGCAGGGCAAGGCAAGAGAATCCAACCTCAGCTCCAGCAGAGATTCCAGCAACTGCCCTCTGATCAGTCTCTTGGTTCCCCCCCCCACCATCTGTGGGCCTTGAGCTGTGGAAGCAGCTGCTACCACAGCCACCACTGCCCCCCCCCCACTCCAGGGTCACCCAGGTCCAACAGAGTTTCCCCACTGACCTATTACTTTCTCTTTTGTGTTTATGGGTTGAGAAATCTGGAAACTGCCACAGCTGCCAGTGATTCAGTCCCCTGAGTCTACTACATTTGCTCTGTGCCAGCGCAACCCATGCAGGACTGCACTCCACTCCCAGCCCAGTGCAATAGACCCTTTCTGTCAGTCTTCCAGGCTGCCTTCAGTGGGAGATTTGTTTCACTCTGTCATTTTGTGGGTTCTGTAGCTCTAAAATTTATTTAGAGTCATTTTTACAGGAATTGGAGGTAATTGAAGGATGAGTCCAAGTAAGTTACTGTTTTTACTCCACCATCTTGGCTAGTAGCATCCTATGAAATATTTTTAAATAATTAAGTTGTTTCTGGATTCCCAACCCTGAACTTGATTTATGCAGTGCCCCCAGATTGTAATGTTTCGTAAGACTGGAAACTGGGTCCCAGAGATATTTAAATATTTGCTCCAGGTCCTGCTGGGTATAAGTGGCTAACTACATCTTTTCTGCTTAGCTACACTTGACTAAGTCCTCAAGTCAAGTTCTTCCTCCTCCCAGAACCTATATCTAAGCCATCCTGACCATATAGTATAGATTTATCTCTCAGCTTTCCTACTCCCATAGCACTGACTGTGTATTACCTTCCCTTGAATACTTCCTTCATACTATCCTGACTTGTCTTTATGTGTTCTCAAATTGGAAACCCCTTAAAGACAGGGAATGGACCTTATATTTCTGCATTCTCAAAGCACTTAGCAAAAAGTTGCACATATTTAAGAGAGGCTCAGTATATACCCTTTCAAGTGTAATTGAATTGATATTGAAGCAAGTTCTAACTTCACACAAATAAGCATTTTATTAACCATTTACTGCTAAGAAGGTAAAAATAGATTAGTTCCTAATATGAGATCAAAGAGCTCACTCTCATAGGCATGGATAAATAAAAATAAATATATACAAAGTAAGTTTGGGGGTGGGGAGGTAGGAGGGAATGCTAACAACTGAGATAAAAGCCTCTAAAATGCCTTTGTAAAGTCAGGGAGGCCAAAGATAGAATGTCAGTTACGAAAAATAGAAAGTAGGCCTGTCTGCCTGACATGTATGAATAGGACTCGATTTGGAAAGATAGGTTGGTGGAGAAAGATGATGAAGGTTTTCAAAGCTAAACAAGAGTTTGTATATTATCCTCAAGGCAATAGAGAGAGACCAGAGTTTCTTGAGTGAGGGGAGTATCATAATCAGATTCATGATTTAGGAAAATCTACTTTGGCAGCTATCCAAAGGATGGATTAGAAAGGGAGACAGAGAGATCAGTGAGAAGGCTGTTGTAATAGGCCTGCCAATGAGGGCCTGAGTGTGGTGTGAATAGACATTTATGAGAGACGCTTTGAAGATAAAGTTGGTGACTCATGGAGTCTAGTTGAATATGGAAGATGATAGAGAGGGGGGAATTAAAGATAGTTCCTAAGTTATGAATCTGGCTAACTGGAAAGATTGTGCTGCCCTTTCACATAAGTAGAGAAATCACACCAGCCCCAGAGTCAGGAGGACCTGAGTTCAAATCCAACCTATTCTTACTAGATGTGTGACTCTGGGCTGTCACTTAATCCCGATTACCTCCAAAAAAAAAAAGAAAGAAAAAAAAAGACCAGAAATTAGGAAGATTCTTACAAAATTAAGAGGGATGAGTTTAGGGGGTAAAAGACATTGAGTCGAGGTTTGTATGTGTTAAGTTTGAGATGTATATGGGACAGCCACGTTGATATGTCCAGGAGGTAGTTATTGAGGTGAAACTGGAACTCGGAGGAGAGGAGTGCTGGATTTCTTAGCTTTCAAATGTGCTAAGTACTTAAGGAAAATACAAAGTTTAGACAAAACACAGTTCCTGCATTAGAGAGGCTAACTGACTAGTAGGGGAATAATATTTATTAAGCACCTATTATGTGCCAGGTTTTGTCCTAAGAGCTTGGGATACAAAAAGAGGCAAAAAGCAGTTCCTGATCTCAAGGAGTTCACAATATAATGAGGGAGACAATAAGCAAACAAATATGTATAGACAAGCAATATATAGGAAAGGTAGAAATTTTTTTTAAAGGCACTAGAATTAAGAGGAGTTGGGAAAGATTTCCTATAGAAGATGAGATCTTAGTTGGGACATGAAGGAGACCAGGGAAGCTAGGAGGTAGAGATGAGGGGGGAGACCATTCCAGGCATGGTGGATGGCCAAAGAAAATGCCAGCAGTATCTTGTTCAAGGAATAGCAGGAAGGTTTATGTTACTGGTTCAAAGACAGAATCAGATGTAAGAAGACTGGAAAAGTAGGGGGGAACTAGGTTATGAAGGCCTTTGAATGCTAAATGGAAGATATTTTGTATTTGATTTTGGAGACAATAAGAAGCCATTGAAGTTTATTGAGAAGGGGTAACATGGTTGGACTTCTAGGTTGAACCTGAGGGACTGAGGGGAAGGTGTTGCTCTTAAAAGTAATAGGGAAGATTGGAAAGGCAGAATTTAAGAGGAAAGATCATGAATTCAGTTTTGGATGTGTTGAGCTTAAGATGTCTACTGGACATTGAGTTTGAGATGTCTGAAAGGCGGTTGGGGATTTGAGATTGGAGGTCAATAGAGAGCTTGGGATAGGACAGATAAATGTGATTGTTATCAGCATAAAAATTATAATTAGATTCATGGGAACTGATGAAGTTATCCAGTGAAATCAATAGAGGGCCCATGTCAGAACTGTGAGGGGCTCTTATAGTTAGAGTAGGCCTATACAGCCTGTGGCCTGCCAAAGGATTTCAGGCAACCCAAAATCCTAAGAGACCCATGGGTGGCTTGGCCCACAGCCACAGGTTGTGCAGACCTGGGTGAGTTATGATCTAGATGAGGATCCAGAAGATGAGATTAAGAAGGAGAGGTCTGTGTAATGGCAAGCAAAGTAGTACTTTGCTCTTTATTTCAGTTATTATAATGGCATAGTAGTTAGCTCCTTGTTTCAGCTATTCAAGTGCCTTTGAGGCCCCCCCCCCATGATTATATCAAGTCTTTGTTGGAAATAGGTTATGTTGTGTTGCCTTTAATAGACCTAAGGGAGTTTGGAGACCTTCCCTGCCCTCAATAGGCCTAACATCGTCACATGGAGCCCACAGTGGGCAGAACTTGCTAAAAGAGAAGAACAGGAAGGACACAACAGGAAGGGTGGAACAGAAAGGAGCAGAAAAGATAAAAGCTCAAGCACATGCTGGGACCAAGCAGAACTGAGAGTTTGTGATTTGGGCACTCTGTAGCATTTTGTCTGTTGGTTTGTCAGACAAAAGCATTATCTATTATTTTTAGACAGAAGTCCTGAAAGAGGACTTCATTGCTCATCCAGAAGTCCTGAACTAAGTCTATCAAAGTCAGTCATTGCACACTGTGGCTGTTACTGTGTAGAGTGTTCCCCTGGTTCTGTTTCCTTCACTAGTATCAGTTCGTTCATATAAGTCTCCGTGTTTTTCTGAAGTTCACCTGTTCGTCATTTCTTATTCTATTACATTCATTCAGCACAACTTTTTCAGTCATTCCCCAGTTGGTGGGCATCCCCTCAATTTCCAGTTCTTTGCTACCACATGGGTCCTTTTCCCATTTTTATGATCTCTTCAGAATACAGACCTAGAAGTGGTATTGCTGGGTCAAAGGGTACGCATTTTTATAGCCTTTTGGGTATAGTTCCAAATTGTTCTCCAGAATGACTGGCTCAGTTCACACCTCCACCAACAATGCATTAGTGTTCCAATTTTCCCATATCTTCTCCAACATTTATCATTTTCCTGTTTTGTCATGTTAGCCAATCTGATAGGTGTGATGTGGTACCTCGGAGTTGTTTTGATTTGCATTTCTCTAATTAATAGTGATTTAGAGCATTTTTTCAAATGACTACAGATAGCATTAATTTCTTCCTATCATTTTTGAAAAACATTTAGCTTTGGTTTATCTTAAGTTAAACATCTAGACTAACTGGAAGATACAGGAGTAAGTCATCTACCTTTCTTGAAAGCAGTACTTTTGTTTTAAAGTGGCTGTCATCCAAGTATTTAAATAAAATGATTATGTAAATGTAGCCAGCTTATCCACAAAGGCTCAGTCATTTATCATCTTAATAGAAATGGTAGAAAGGTTACCAAAACTAATATGAACTATTTGTGCCTGACCTGTGTTAGTGATCTGATTAGTTGGACACACTGTACTTTGATCCCAGCATAGTGATATCATTTTGGTTTTCTTCTAGAACAAAGGACAACAACCAGACAACCACCCAAAGAGTTAATGTGACTACACTTTGAATTTTTGAACTTTCCCTCTGCCTTTTTGTTTTTTAATATTTGGAGAAGACCCAATATTTATTGTTTTCCTATGACAAAAAGTCCCTAAAAGTTTTCACTTGAGTTTCAGAGAAATGTTTGTGGTACAGTATTTAGTTGTGGTAATGGCCTTGTAATGGAGGAAGAAAAGAAAAGAAATAGTTTATCCACTCTCTTAAGATATTAGACATATTTTTACAAATACTGAAATATTTCTCAATTGAGTGGTGAAGCCCAGTTCCTATTCAGTGTGTCTGAATGACCTCAATCAAACTCCCACAGTAAAATTCTTCTTACAATGGTTTGGGGTTTTTTGGAGGTGGGATGGGGCTAAGAATAGAGATGTGGGCCGAAATTTTTGTAAATCTTAGGAAAGGGTAAGCTGAAGGCAAACAAAAGAATCAGGCAATTGCTTTTTGTTCTTTAAGATTGGTTAAGAACAAAGCAATTGTTGAAGTTGAATTAGGGACCTAGTGAAGTGGTCATTATAGATGTCTTCATTGCCAAGCAACCAGTCCTCTGGGAAGGCAATTTTCTTACTGTTCAATGTTAGCCTAAGCATCAGCCCAGAAATCATAAAATCATAGACTGCTAAGATATACTCTAATTCAACTTCAGATATACTCTAATTCAACTCCTTCATTTTATGGAAGGGGACACTGAGGCTCAGAGTTGAAGAAACTTTCCCAATGTCAGCTACTTAGTGCTAGAGGGATCTTTAAAAATGTTAAACATTTAGTAACATTTTATTATAGGGTCTGGCATGATTGTGGGAAAACTATGAAGTGGTTCATGAACCACTATGTAGCCACAATAGGGCTAATTTCATGGGAGTCAACTCTATGAATTCATCAAATATTTCTGAAAAGTGGGTGAAAGTTACAGGAAATGCTAGAAAAATGTTCTAGAATTCAACTTATTAAAAGTGTATCATATTGAAAAAAAGAGTATGATATAAATGACAGAAATTTAAGGGATCTTAACTGTTTTATTCAATTGCTCTTAGAGGTACATCAGTATTTCCATAATCTCATATATGTGGGTATTCTAGTTGCAAGTTGATCATAAATTCTCATCCCATAAGATGCTTATTCATATTTCCCCATGAATTTTCTACCCCACATTCTGGGAGCCTTCCTCTAGGTCTCTTCACATTAGATAATTACCAATTATGTGCACAGACTGTCCATCCATTATCCTTCACTCTAACTACTTGATTGGCCCATGTCCTTTGCCAGTCACACATGGCATTCTTTAAGACTTTCTTGGATTGGTGACATATTGTAGCATACTTCTACCCTCCGTGCATCTCTCTTGGGTACCTTATAATTTTCTTTGGTAACTATGTAATCTAGTCAAGTTCAACAAGCTTTTATTAAGCACTTACTAAGTGTTAGGTAGTCTAGAAAGATAAAAACAGTACCTGTCTTCAAGGAGCTCACAGTCTAACAGGGGAAACAAATGTGCCAGCCTTGTACCAATAAGATATATGCAGGATAATTTGGAGGTTGCTGTTTGTCAGTCATTTTTGAAGAAGACAAATGGCATTACGAGGATGATGTCTTAAGACTTATATGTGAATTTGGAGGTAATATGAGGCATGAGGCATTAGTATTAAGGGGGACAGGGAAAGACTTCTTGCAGAAGGTGGGATCTAACCGTGATTCAAACAAGCCAGGAGAGCCTGAGGCAGAGATGAAGAGGAAAAACATGGGAGCAGCTAATAAAAAATGTCCAAAGTTGGGAGATGGAATGTGAGGAACATCAAGGAAACTAGTGTCATTGAATCACAGGATGTGGAGAGAGGAATAAAATTATAAGAAGCTTGGAAAGTGACAGTCTTTAGAAGAGTGTTGTTGTGACCTCTAGCAAGGCTACTTAATTTCTTTGGCTTCCTCACCCATAAAATGAAGGATTGAACTAAATGATCTCTAAGGCCCCTTCAGGGGGTACCAACTATCTATCAAGAAATCTTCACAGGTCTAGAGATAGAAGGGATCACAGAGACCATCTAATCCATTACACTTATTTTACAAATGAGAAATCTGAGGCCAAAAGGCACCTGTCCAAATTCATACATCTAGTGACTAAGTCAGAATTTGAATTCATGGGGCAGCTGGGTGGCACAGTGAATACCCGGCCCTGGAGTCAGGAGGACCTGGGTTCAAACTCGGCCTCAGACATTTAACACAAAACTAGCCATGTGACCTTGGACAAGTCACTTAACCGCAATTGCCCTACCTTCACCCCTCCAAAAAGCAAAAAAAAAAAAGTAGAAGAATTTGAATTCAGTTCCTCTGACTCCCAAGTTTTGCCCTCTTTCCAATGTATATGTTAGATGCACATTTGGACAGATGTAGGATTAAATAGATTCTGTGACATTATGGTTTAACTCTAGACCCCAAGGAGAAAAATCTTTAAAGGGTCTGCTTATGTTTCATTAAGTACTGCAGTACTACATAAACAAACCACTAACCCCCCCCCCCAACGGCCCGCCTCTGCCCCCTACAAATTCTGGAGATGTTCCAGTTGGCTTTTTTTCTGATAGCCATGTCTTCTGGCTAATAGAAGACATCACGTTGAAATAATAAGAAATTCAGAGAGATTCCCAATTAGTTGTTTGTTGGTTGTTGTTTTTTTTAATAATGCTAATGATTGGGGTGGCTAGGTGGCTCATTGAATAGAGCACCGGCCCTGGAGTCAGGAGGACCTGAGTTCAAATATGACCTCAGACATTTAAAACAAAAACTAGCCCTGTGACTTTGGGCAAGTCACTTCACCCCAACTGCCCTTCAAAAAAAAAGGCAAGAAAAAATAATGGTAATGATTTTATCTAAATGACAAACTTCAATATACATTCACTTTTCAGGGGCCACTAGGTGGTGTAGTGAACAGAGCACTGGCCCTGGAGTCAAGACGACCTGAGTTCAAATTTGGCCTCAGACACTTAACACTTACTAGTTGTGCGACCTTGGGCAAGTCACTTAACCCCATCCTCCCTCCAAAAAGCAAAATAAATAAATTCACTTTTCCCTCTAGCAGGAATGGAGAAGGAGGAAGGATAGGAGGGAAGGAATGTAATGTCATTTTCTTCAATGAATTATAGCAACAGTCAACTCATCTAAATAAGTGTCTCCTAATTCTCAAGGTTACCTGGCTCTTATTTTTAGTAACAGATAAACAGCCTTTGTTTGGGGTGATTGCCAATTAAAGTCATCTTTTGGGTCTGTCCCTGATGGATGGGCAAAAAGCTGCTTCTTTGAGCCCCATCTCTTAATAGAATGTTTATATGAAATTAACACTGAAATCTGGGGACCTGACCAGGCAGAAGAATAAGATGAACAACTTAAGGGACAACTAGGTGGCACCGAAGTGCACAGAGGGCTAGACCTGTATTTGAACTTGAATACCTGCCTCTCAGGGTTGTTGTGAAAATCAAATGAAATAATTGTAAAGCTCTTAGTAGAGTCCCTGGCACATAATAAGCACTATGTAAGGATTAGCTATTATTATAATTAACACCTGAGAAATTGTCCTGGCTGTGTTTCACTGGGTAAAAATTAATTTCTGTCTTTTAAGTTGAGACTATTAGGACCCTAACTTTGACAGGTTCTTATTTCAGAGGTAGCTAAATAGTACAGTGGATAGAGCACTGGACTTGAGTTCAAACTCTGCCTTGGATATTTACTAGCTGTATGGCCCTGGACAAGTCACTTAACCTCAGCTTCAGCTCACTTATTAAAATGGGGATAAAGATAGCACTTACCTGATAGGCTTGTTGTGAGGATCAAATGAGATACATAAAATGCTTTGAATACTTTGCAAACCTTAAAATAGATGCTAGTTATAATATGTTTGAAAAACAAAACAGCTTATTTTAAGAAAATGTATTTTTCCTCCTGACACACCCACCATTGCTGGTCCTTGTCCTTCTTTCTCACCAATGAATGCAAATGAGGGCTGCTCATCTTTACAGTAAGAGTAGAAAGGACAGGGTCAATGACTACCAGTAATTCCTTTGGGTCACTGTGAGCCTAGAAATCACAGTCTGTGCCTGGTCAGTAATGAGTAAGTAGGCCAAATTGTTGCATAAGTGAATTATTAACCAAAATGGTTACCTTAGCCTCCATTAATACTCTGTTCCAATGCTTCATTGAGACATGGAGGTGACTCTGGACTCTCAAAAAATAATGCCAATAAAGGACAAACTCTTGGTAGACCATACCAAGACGGAAAGGTGTTGATACAAGCCTGGCAACAGGTTGTGTATCTGTCAGAAAAGCTTATCACCAGAAGCCTGGCTGATGGTTAGATGATAATTTTTTTTTCCATCATGGCAACTCACAGAAGACCATCTAAAAAGAGTAGAGGGATATGATCTCTCAGTTAAAAAAATCATAGTTCCTCCAAGTACTGAAATTTGTGACATATGGGAGAGGGCATAGCAAAGTAGAAAGAACTCTGACTCTAGCCTCAGATGATTTGGGTTAAAATCTCACTTCTGGTTATTCCTACCCATGCAACCTTATGCAAGTCATTTAACACCTCCCTGGGCTTCAGTTTTCTCACCTCTAAAAGTTTCAACCTCTTAGATGGCCTCTTAGGTGCTTCCAGCTCTAAATCTGTAATCTTATGATCTTAACTCTTTTGGAGGGATACAGAGATTACTTTAAACCACTGGCCTATGATGAAGGGAAACCATTAAATCACTTCAATCCCTTCACACAAGCACCAAAATCTGGGTGGTAGGGATATTCCTTTTATCACTCCAGGCATTGAGAAACCTATGTACACAGACACGGTCTTCAGAATCTGAAAAACAGAAGAGTGGAAAAGACCATGTGTGCCATGCCCAGCAATTTGCCCTTGGAAGCTGAGATAGTAGCCTGTCTAATTTGGAGGCAAAGGGTTGGATGACTGTTTCTGGAGGCTAGAGTAATGTCTGTGGAAACATGCTTGTTCTGCAAATTACCCTGGCAAGTGGATTTGGGTTTCCATTGTCCTTGCTCAGAACTGACTATAAGTATTTAAAACTGAGCATGCATGCACGGAAAAAGGAGCAGGAGGGAGAAGACTAAACCCCTGGGGATTAGTTTTATTTGTGGCTCTTAAAAGGGTTATAAACACTAAAATGTTTGCTTACTTGGATCGATCTATGATCTTATGGTTTGGAGGATTCTCTCCACTTGTGTAGTTTACAATCCCCTCCACATCTTACCCTATGCAGTTCTTATTCATGTTTAAACCCATGCCTCTTATCAATGGGGACTTGAGGGTGGGTGGGAATTTACCCGTTTAAAAATTATTTGATAAATTTCCTAATTTTTTCCTATCATTACTAAACAACTAATCAATCAATAATCACTTTATTAAGCATTTAAGCATCTACCAATGCTAGTAGGTATTTAAGACAAAATAACACAAATAGGGATACAAAATCAAAATGATAATAGCTAAATAGAGTGTGGTATTTTTTCAAATTTTATAGGTTGTTTGGCATGTTTTCTCATTTGATTCTTACAAATCTGTGAGGTAGGTACTGTTATTATCATCACTTTACAGATGAGGAAACTGAAACTAAAAGAGATTAAGTGATTGACCCAGGGCCACATAGCTAGTAAGTATTTGGGCAGAATTTGAACTCAGGTCTTCTTGAACCTGAAGTCCAGTGGTTTATCCACTCTGCCTTTCAACTGCCAGAAAATGAAACTGTCCCTGGTGGAACTTTCAGTCCCCGAAACATTCTGGTGGAACTTGGAGTCAAACTGAAATAGGAGGTAACATGGGAGCTGGCCTTAGAGTCAGGAAGAATGGGATTCAGAGCTGCCCTCTGACACTTACTGTGTGGACTAATCCACTTTGAGTCAGGGTGACTGACTAGCAGGCTATTTACACTAGTCTAGGAGAGAAGTAATGAGGACCTACTAGGGTGGCAGCAGAAGTAGAGGCAGGGGAGGGGCACATATACAAGAGATGTTAGGAAGGTAAAATTCACAGACTTTGGCAACACATTTAGCAGGTGAAATGAGTAGGAGAATAAGGAGTTAAGGATGACACCTAGGTCATGATCCTCTGTGACTGGGAGGATGGTGGTGCCCTCCACAGTAAAAGCAAAGAGGAGGAGGAAGAATTCAGTTTTAGAGGTGTTGAATTTAAAATGTCTCTAGTACAATTCTTCCCATAGGCAGTTGGAGATATGAATCTGGAGATCAGGAGAGAGGTTAGGGCTGGATAAGAAAATCTAAGAATCATCATCATAAAGATGATAATTGAATTCAAGGGAAGAGATGAGATCTCCAAGCAAAATGGCATAGAGAAAGAAGAGAAGGGGGCCCAGAATAGAGTCATAGGGGACACCCATGGTTCGTGGATGAAAAATTCATAGTCATAGGAGTATTACTGGGAGCACCAGACTTGCATATGGCAGCTATAACCACCATATAAGTCAAAACATTTTCTTTTCAGTCATGTGAATGCATACTCAAAGGTTTCAGTAATCATTAGAGCAGTCATCCTGGGTATGGAGAAGAGGACAGAACAGAACACACAATTTTAGGTAACTTCTAGAATCACTTAATATTGTGGACAGGGGGAAAATCAAGAGTCAGTGTGACCAAGAAAAACATAGTAATGTATATTCATACAATTATAAACACTCTGGAACAAGAGACTTCCTCCCCCCTCCCACTGTCTTATTCCTTTTCCCTCCCTGAGCTCCAGAGAGCATGTAAGCTGGACAACTGCCATGTTTACTCATAGGTACAGGGAAACAATGTTCAATGAGCCCATCTCCTAATGGAATTTTTATATAAAATTATCCCATTGAAGTGGGCAGGGGCCATGTGATAGAAGGAAGATCAGCTGCTTGCTAAATCTTTTCATTTCAGTATTATTTGTAGAAATAAGCTAACCTCAAGAAGTTTTCCCAGAGACTACCGGCAGTCACATGAAGTTTAACAATTTACTCATTGTACTTTCTGCTAAATCCTTTTTTTTTTTTTTTGGCAGGGTTTAGCTTCCGTGTTCTTTGTTCTTATGCTTTTTTGAGCTTTATTTCAAGCAGCTAGATCATTTGTACTTGTGGTATATTTTATTAAGTCTTGAAACATTATCCACAGTGGCATGGTACAATTCCCTGAACTGGCCATGTGGCCATCTCTAAGGTAATAGATCATGAACTGACATACAAAACAACTTTTATTTCATTTGTATAGTATTTTTTTTACTGTCTGAATGCGCTATGGGGAGATGGTGCTTCCTGGAGGGTGAGAAGTCAGCTTTTAACCCCTAAATGTTTTCCTCCTTTGGGGAAAATACTCTTGCTCTGAGTATCACTAAGACCTTATATGTTTCTGGATAGAAGTGGGGTTCATTGCACAGGGAAGGACATTCATCTAAACTATTTTAAATTTGGGTTTAAGCCCTTTGTGTGTTGCCTTTTCTGTAGGATGAAATAAAGACTTTTGTATATATAGTCATTGGATTGTCAGCTTGAATGCTGACAATGGGAACTGAGGACTCCTTTTACTTTTTCTCTAGGGACCTAAACACAAACTGTATTCTTTTGAATATGATTTTAATATATGACTGTGTGTGTGTGTGTGTTGTGTATGAATGTCTATGAAAACAAACCTAGTTTCCTATAAAACCAGGGCTTGGATTTTCAGACCATAGGAATCATGCTGTGTTTTCCCAAAGCCCTTCAACCTTTGCTTGGTCACTTTGATCTAACTCAGCCTGTTTTTAAAACAATTTTCACTAATTGGTGGTTTCTGTATAGGTGCAGTTCCTTAAATTTAAGTAATCATTGAAATTCCTTGAATTAAAAAACCTTAGAAATCACTTAACCCTTGGAGTAATTTTTAGCAGAAAATGCAAAGGAAAAATGAGTACTTTTTTTTTTTAACTTCACAACTATCCCCTATAGCAATTCCTGAGGTCTAGGACTAGGCTTTCTTAAAACTTGATATTCCTAGAGCCTAACCCATTTGCACACATTAAGCACTTAGTAAAGTTTGATAATTGAATTGGACTTAGTGACTGTTAGTCTATTTTGGAGCTTGAATAGAATATTTCTTTGTTTCATAACAGTAATAATAATAGCTAAAATTTATTTAACTTTGAGGCTTGCAAAGCACTTTAAAATATTATCTCAAAACAACCCTGGAAGCTAGGTGCTGATACCTTGTACAAAGGAAGAAATTGAGGCTGAGAGAGGTTAAGAGACTTGCCCAAGGTCACATAGTTGATGAGTATCTGGAGCCACATTTGAACTCAGGTCTATCTTGACTCCAAGCCCACTGTTTTATCCACTGTGCCACCAACCCCTGCCTTTCTGTTTCATGTGTAAGTCTATTCTTTGCAGATGGAATATAAGTTCCTTAAGAGTCTCTATCATGTACTTCTCTATCACCAGAACACACATCACAGTAGGCACACATCTGTCCAGACTGTCACTAATTTAGTAACATACTCTCTATATTTAGTAACATATTCTCTCTTAGCCATAGTTTCTTTCTCTGTCAAATGAGGAATTTGGACTAAGTACTCACTGCCATTGACTCTATAAAATCAGCAAGACTTCACAGTTGACTGGATATGGGAAAGGTTAAGGGAGTGTGAAGAATTGATAATCCCAAAGTTGCGGAACCTGACTGACAGGGTTGGGGTTCCCTCAACAGAAATAAGGAACCTGGGATGAGAGAAGAGGTTGGAAGGAAATACAGTAAATTCTGTTTAGGTCATGTTGAGTTCAAGGTGTCTATAGGACATTCAGTTCCAAATATCCAAATGTCCAAAGGCAGCTGGTGATACCATTTTGATCCAGGCCCTCATTTCCTCATGGCTGGGCTATTACAGTAGCCTGCTGGTTGGTCTCTCTGCTTTAAGTCTCTCTCAACTCCAATCCATCCTTCACTCATCTATCAGATTGGTCTTCACAAGTCTGACCCCATCATCCCTCTAGTCAGTAAACTCCAATGGTTCCCCATTATTTCCAGGATCAAATATAAAATCATCTGGCTTTTAAAGCCCTTAATAAATGGGTCCCTTCCCAGCTTTCTAGTCTTCTTATACTTAACTTCCCACCATATATGATCAGTGATACTGACCTCCTTGCTGTTCTTCACACTCGACACTTTCCCAACTATGCATTTTCACTGACTGTTCTCCATACCTGAAACTCTCCCCCTCCTCATATCTAGCTCCCAGATTCCCCAGATTCCTATAAGTCTCAACTAAAGTTCTGCCTTCTACAGGAAGTGGAGGAAACAAATGTAGACAGCTTTTTCTAGATTTTTGACAGAGATATAATGTGACAGCTTAAAGGGATATAAGTGGGATCAAGCAAAAGTTTATTATAGATGTGGTAATGGTGGGTATGTAGGCAGCAAGGAAAGAGCCAGTAGAGAAAGAGATTGAAGATATAGAGGGGAGGAGAGGAGCATGATTGCAAATGTAAGTTGTTGGAGGAGAGGGCAGAGTTCAGGAATGAACACCTGAGCATGTGGATTAGTCAGGCTTGATGAAGAGAGTAGTTACCTCTTAGAGACTAAGGGAAGGTGGAGAGAATTGAGGATGATATCAAGGGATCTTGAGATAAAGAATTAGGGAGACATTTCTTAGTAGAGCAGGTCCTTTACTGAGTGGAAGAGAGAGGGATGGTGTGTGAGACTTGAGGAGGAAGAAGAGATTTGGAAAAACCACTGTATGATAGAGAGTAAATTAGGGAAGAATAAAAGGGCCCAAATTTTTAGTGGCCCTAGACAATATTCTAGTGTTGAGTGATTCCAGCATTGGTTAGCAGCACATGAATAAGACCAGAGAAGGTAGATGATAGGAATAATACAGCTTCGGGGTTTGGCAAGGTACAAATAGATAAGCAAGGGGTTTGGGGAATTGATAATACATGCTTAACTTGGTGAGCTGTAGGGTCAAAATTGGGAAGTGAGGAGAATGAAACTAGAGCAAAGTGACTGCCTCAGAGAGCAGTTAGGGTCAGAGATTCAAAGTCATGGTGAGAATAAAGGATACATTTAGGAAGAGTGAGGAACAGTGTGAGATGGAAAGACCAGCTTATGGTCTGATACAAGTTGGTTCTGTGGAAAGAGTGATGAATTTAGAGCTAAAGAGCATGGATTAAAATCCCGCCTCTTACTCCCTATCACCCTAAGCAAATCACTAAACCTCTCTGGGCCAAAATTTCCTCTTCTATAAAATGAAGGGACTTACTAGATGGCCTCTAAGGTTCCTTCAAGTTCTAAAACTATGATCCTGTGGATTGGTCTTCCCGTGTTCATCACTAGACAGAGAAATTTCAGAGTTCTTGATCATGTAAGTAGAACATAATGGGTGATGGTAAGATCAAGGGTATGAACAAGTGTCTGAGTTGGAGTGAAGGTATAAATGGTGGATGTTTAGGAGACTGATGAATTAGGAGGCCAAGATCTTTGATAAGGAGGTGTAGCACCAAGGCAATATTGACAGTGCCAACAGCAACTGTAAATATGCTGACAGAATTCTCAATCGCAAAATATAATAGACTATCCATATAGAAGACAGAAGCAAAACATTTATTCAGACACCAGAAAACCAAATCCCAGCACCAGGAAACCAAATCCATCATAGCAACATAGAAGTTAATATACCATAACATAGCAGAGAGCCATATCATCCTTTAGCCTTCCCACAAACCAACACTTACAAGCCTAACTGTCTCTCCGGGTGCATTCTCTCTCTCCCACATCTAGCTATTCTGACTCCCAGCTTCCTGTGGACTCTGCTCCACCCTTTGGCAAACTCCTTCCACCACAGACTCCATGTGATTACATTCAGCCTATAGAGGCCAGGGAAGATCTTCAAATTCCCTTAGGCTTATTAAGGGACAGGGAAGATCTTCAAATTCATATTACCATTATAGGGGGAGGGGCAAGTGTTCTGAAGTCCACAGGTATAAAGGCAGGAGTTGGGATAGACACAAACTTCAAAGATTTCAAATTCTGAACTGTAACTCTTAGTGAGTTGCAAATGCATTATATTATGCTCTACAAGCTTGCAGTTGGTGGGACATAGAGAGGAGGAAACATTGCTGAATTGGTGGAGGCAGAGAGAGCATCTGGAAGTGGGAGGGCTTCCCATCCTCCTAGTGTGTCAGAGGACCTGAGATAGTGTGGCTAGTCTCAGGTCGGGTACCCAGGTATGGACAACATATATTGTCTCTTAAGTACGACAGGTGCAGCTGTCCCTCTGAGGGTATGTTAACTGATACAAGCATATTAAGACCTGAAGCCTGCAAGTACATTTCCTGTATCAAACTCTGGACTGCCTTATTGATCCAGAACCAGCATCCTTCAGGATCTTTCCTTAATGATCATTGGGCTTACCCAGGCTTTGTTTCTGGCCCACCCTTCCTGACATTGCTTATAGTCTGGTTTGTCTGGTTGGCACCTCCTTAAGAAAGATTTGGTAGCTTAATTCCTATGGGCTTTGGTGCTTAACCAAAAAGTAATGGACTCTGACAATTAAAGTTATTGTAAGCATTCAAGAGACAAGGAAATGTGGCACTTAAGAAGCTTCCCATGTGAATGTGCAAATATAACAAGCAGTTCTTATATGTACCTAAATCATTTTATTTTTCCATATTCCAGCCATTTAGTGACAAATAAATTGACTCCAGTATAAAAGCAACAATAACAATAAAGGTGCTGGTAGAGCATAACAGTGCGTTTGCAACTCACTAAAATCTACAAGCTGGTTTGTTGTTAATCAGTTCAATACTTGATTTGAATTATAAATTAGCACCAGCAGAGTATTCATAGTCAAGGCATTCTTTGTTGCAAACAACCTGTGAATTAAACAATCTGTTTCACGTGTGCCATTTGAAAACCAAAGCCCTTTTTCTTCTTAGGATGGGAGCAATCAGCTTACCCAAAAAACTCGTGGTGTTGAGATGAAAATCACATCATAAGGCCTCTGTAGAAATGGCATGTTGCTGCAGAACAATAACTGTGTTTTCGGCTCAAAGCAATTACAGACATTATTAGAACATAGTAGGAGAATTGTTCCCTTCCCATGGTTTTGTTATTGTTTTTGTTGGTTTTTTTGCTAGTGTATTTTCTTTTTTTTTAGTATATTTTTATTTATTTTATTAAATATTTCCCAATTAAATGTAAAAAAAATTCTCATCATCCATTTTTTCAAAATTCTGAGTTCCAAATTCTCTCCCTCCCTTTCACCCTACTTCTTGAGAAGACAAACAATAAAGCATAAAAAATTAATAATGAAAAATAGATTCAGCTTTTAGTAGCTATATACTCTTAAAATATTTGCCTTCTTCCACTGAATAACCTTCCTCAATTAGTTACACCTGCTCTATCACCCATTTCCTATTTTTGATGTGCATGTTTGTAAGAGAGACAGGATGGTGTAGTATATGTAGTAAATGGAAAACTGGGCTCAGGATCAGAAAAAACAAACAAATCTTAGTTCAGGCTGTGTCTCAGACATACTTAATGAATGCTTATGGATTGACTTCATGAAGACTTTCAGACCTTGCCTTCTCCCCCCACCCTTCCAGCCCCCTTCTCCCACTTGGGAATTCCTCCCAGAACCTCTATTTGGAGGAAAGGTCTAGAGTAGACTTTATGTGTTGTCTTTCACCACTAGCAGGAGGAAACTCCCTTTTGCTTGTATATGTATTTCCAGCACTTAGCACTGAGCTTGGTACATAGTAAGTGCTTATTAAGTGCCTGCTGACTGACAAACTGGTTGTCAGTGCCTTAGGAAACTTTCAAGACCATTAAGAGTAGTTGTTCAGCAAAACTGAACAGGTAGAGAGAAACATTAGTGTTTACCACACTAATGAAATAATATGTGTGGTACACACACACACACACACACACACACACACACACACACACACATTTCCAGGAAGAAGTTCTTCACAGAATATCACAGTTGGAAGGGACTTCAGAGAGCCTTCCCTAATCCAACCCATCTAGACCTGTCCTTTATAATGTAGCCAGTAGTTATCAACATAGGTCACCTAGCCTTTGCTTCTTTGAGACAGTTCATTCCACGCTAGAACATCTGTAATTGTTAGGAAGTTTCCTTACACTGGCTTGAAATTTGCCTCTTTGAAGCTCCTTCCCACCACCACTACCCCCTTCTCCCATGTCCCTGGTTCACCCTGGTTATTTTCTTAGATTTTGTTCTTCCCTGATTAGATGCTCTGACCCTTCCCTGCCTTTGTCATTTTACTTTTAAGGCCACTGAAGGAGGATCATATTTTTTAAAGATATTCAATGTTTCTTTTGCTGATATAATTATTTTAAAATGATTTTATCGATATCTTTTGTTTTCATATCACCTGAATTTCCTCATATCTCTCCCCTTCCACTTCCCAGAGAATCATAGTATATAACAAAGCATAAGAAAGAGAAAACAGAAAAAGAAATTTGTTTGATCTAATTTTACTCATTTCAGGTCTACATGTTAATAAGGATATTTTGAGCAAACAAGGGGGGAAGCACTTATTTAGCAATTTTATGACATTTAAATGAAAAACTGATAGAGAAGCATATCTAGTTTAGTAAACTATTTTGAGGTCAGAAAGCTGTTTTATACTCTTACTATAGGAAAGCCACAATTCAGTGCCAAGTGAGGGAGGGTGGAAAACCCTACAAGGTCATCATAAATAATGAAGCCTTTCCTATCACCCTTAGACACACAACAATAGTGCATTGGGGTTAGCCTCACTAGAGACAGGAATGCCCAAAAGCATAGAACATGGAAGTCTGAAAGTCATCTCATGTTGAGCCTAATATTTTCTTCCCTATTGAGTGAATTGGGAATCTGTGGCCAACATTATCCCTTTGGGGTTTCTCATGCATAACAGTGGAGTAATAGTGATGATGCCCACCTATGTTGGGAGATCTTGTGATTTTCAATGAGACTCTGAGGCTTACTCTCTATTCATTTTGCCACACTGCCTCAGCCCAGCATTAGATGCCTAATAGATGCTTGTTAATCATCTCCTAGAATCTTTGGAACTTACTATATTTTGACTTAGCCTTTGAAAACCCAGTATCAACAGCACACCAAGATGTGGCCTTGTAGTGGGACCTTTTGTGAAATTTTAAAGAATGTTGTCTAAAAAACCAGGCTGCTATTTTAAAAACAAAAACCAATGCCCTGTATCTTTAAAAAGAAATAAAGTGAAAGGACGTTGTATGTCATCAGAACGCTTGTTTGAAGTTTAACTTACAGTCCATGGAATTTGGACTTATAGGTAAGCTCTATATGGTCAGAAGTATAAAGAGTTGTCCCTTAGTGACATATAATATTATATATAAGTATATAAAATATATGTAATAGTATGTTTACAATAATAAAGGGTTTTTTTTTGTTCTATAATCTTTTATAGGCTTGTTTAATCAAGGAGCAGCTCCATGGATCAAGGGTAAGTGTTTCCTGTGGCCTGCCCTGGACAGCATCCAGCCAAATAGAAGTTTCCATCAGCCAATCATCTCTCTGTGGCCTTACGGAGCAAAGAAAGAAAAATGAATCGACTCAACAGCAGCGTGAAAGTGTGCTTCTTGCCTCCTGTGCCCTTCTTACTAAGCCTCTTAGCGACTTTTGCTGCAGCTAAGAATATAACTAACAGCACTTTAAACGGCACAGACATGGTCTTGGGATCCATGCCTGTCATTATTGCCCGAGTGGACCATGTGATCGTCAAGGAAGGGAAAAGTGCCTTGATCAACTGTAACATTCACGGCATCCCTGACCCCCATTTCAAGTGGTATAATTCCAATGGCCACTTACTGAAGGAAGAGGAAGACCAGGAGGGCACAGGAGGAGGTAGGACTGAATGTTATGTTAAATTTCATGCAGCCCAAATGAGGCCTTGGGAGCCAAAATATGCATGAGAGCTGTATTTACACTGTCTTGTTTTATCTTTTCTCATGAGCCAGAAAACAAGTGGGGAGAGGGAGAAACAGCATTGACCATACATACTTGTGAGAGGGACAAGGGCACTCAGTGTGCAGGAGTGCAAGGTTCTAATCTCGCCTTTGCCACTAATTGGCCTGGTGACCTCTCTGGCCTGCAAAATAAGGCAGTTATATCAGATGATCCCTAAGGTTTCTCTCAACTCTATAAAACTATGACCAGCTTGTGATTGAAAGCAGCAATCACTTCACTTTTCATTTGTCATTTAAAATGGCAGAGTGCAGATTACACATCAACCAACCCCCCTTTTCTTCCCCAGTTTCCTTATCTGTAAAATGGGGATAATAATAACACCTACCACACAGGATCAAAAGAGCCCTCTGCAAACAGAAAAGCTCTGTGCAAATTTTAGAGTGCCATATGAATTTGAGCTGCTCCTGCATCCCTAGATGCTATCCTTAGCTATCACATAGGAGTCTTTCCATTCTATGCTATTTGAGAACTGGCTTAAGTTTCCAGACAGCTTCTTGTAGATGAAGGGAAGATGCAACAGCCAGAAAGACAGCAGAGGAAAGAGTGTTTCTTAATGAGCTAGATTTATTTAGAACATTTTGTGGAAGAGTTAATGCAAGTCCCTTAGCACCCAGGTTGCTTCAAGAGTGTGACTGAGGCCCAGGGGAGAATTTAACTCATCAAGCATGGTTCTTCTGCTTTTGTGTGGACAGATCTTGCTTAGGCTGTAAGAGGTAAGTGGCCAATAATAAAAGCTAGCATTTAGATAGCCCTTTCAGATTTACAAAGGGCTTTATATCTATTGCCTCAATTTATTCTTACAACCTGTGAGTTAAGTGCTATTATTCTCCCCATTTTACAGATAGGTTAACTGAGGTTAATTATAATTAAAGATATATTAAGTGGTATATCCAAGGTCACATGGCTAGTAAGTATATAAGATAGAATTTAAACTCAAGTCTTCCTTATATCAGCTGTGCCACCTATCCCTAGTATAGTATGCTAAATGGCAATTTAAAGACCTCCCAAAAAGTATATCATTGTTCATATGTGACTCATTTGCAAAAATGGAGAGATCTAGATCTTGGAAAAAAGAATAGCCCATTCTCTCTTTTAATTATCTCCTATTTATCCTGTATATAGCCTGTTTGTACATATTTGTTTGCATGCTGTCTCCTCATTAGATTGTGAGCTCTTTCAACACAAGGACTGTCTTTTACCTCTTTTTGTATCTCCGCTGTTTAGCATACTGCCTGACACATAATAGGCACTTAATAAGTGATTATTGTCTGAGTGACTGACTGACTCACTAGAGTCACAGACTTATAGCTTGAAAGGATCTTAGAGAACACCTAGCCAGGAATGGGGAACCTGAGTCAACCTCCTTATTTTACAGATGAGTAAACTGAGGCCCAGAGTGGTTAAGTAATTTTTCCAAGACCATACAGTCCATTAGTTAAGTGATAAAGGCAAGATTATTCTAGAGAGAGAGAGAGAGACAGTATAAGGGAAAGAGACAAATGTAGTGGGAAAGACACTGGGCTCCTAGATTGAAGACCTGGGCTCCATCACTAATTAGCTGCCTGACCTGGGGCAAGCCTATTAAACACTTTTGAGCCTTTATCTCCTCATCTGTAAAATAGGGATAATAATACCTGTACTGTCACTTCATAAGACAGCTTCACAGGATTATGCATTGTGATTATACTGTCTCTACCTCTTTTTTACTCATGTGCCCTCCTTCGAATAAATGTAAAGATAAGAAGAGAGTGAAGTTCTCAACTATACCAATTATCAGCTCTCCTTCCTAATATAGCCAAAGGCCATATTAATGCCCACAGGTACCTAGGTGGCACCATAGTGCACAGAGGACTGGTCCTGGAATTAGAAAGACCCTGAGTTCAAATTGAGCCTCAGATACTTACTAGCTGTATGACTTGTGAACAAGTCAGTTAACCTTTGCCTCAATTTCCTCAACTATAAAATGAAAATAATAAAAGCACCTGCTTCCCAGGGATGTTAGGATAAAATGAGATAATATTTGTAAAGTGCTTAGCACAGTGCCTGGAACATAGTAGTTGCTAGTTATCATCATCATCATCATTGTATCACAGCAAAGTTGCAAACATTGACATGAACATCATTACATCCCTTTAACTCCATTTTCTCTACTTTAGATAGATGACAGTTTCACCCTTGCACTTTGATGGAATAAGGGTTTTTGAAAATGAACAAGAAAATTTCAGTCAGCATTTATTAGGCACCTGTTGTGTACCAGGCACTGTGCTGTTTTGGGGATACAAATGAACCACAAATCCCTGCTCTCAAGGAGCTCACTGTCTAATGAGGGAGACGACATGTAAACAATGATGTACAGATGAGCTCTATACAGCAACTGGGGTTCTGACCTTGGTGCTGCTACTTCCTATTGGTAAGACCTTGAGCAAGTCAGTCATCATTTCTAAAATGAGATGTTTGGTCTTTAAGTTTGTCTTCAAGGTTCTCTAACCATTCCTTTCTATAATGAATTTTGCTTTTTTTGTTTGTTTTGGGGTTTTTTTTTATTTTTCTGGGGTGAATTCAGTGGTGTTCTCAAGGGGGTATTGAGGTCTGTATGATATGTAGGATTGTCTGAATAAGTAGTAAGTAGCCTCCCCTTACTTTTCTTCTCTAGTTGATTATTTTTCTGCCTCCTTTCTTGTAATTATTCTTTATAACACCTAATAAATTTCTCTTCCCTTCTACCTACAACCGGCTTGTAAGCTTGTGTGGGTGACAGCATAGTATGGTGGAAAGATAACTGGTTTTGGAATTACAGGGTTTCAAATTCTGACTGTTATCACTTATTCTCTATGGGCCTCTTGGCTTCATTTTCCTTTTCTGCAAAATGAAGGCATTGAAATCAATGACCACTAAGGTCCTTTCTAGTTCTAAGTCTAGGTTGTACAATGGATAGCGCTCAGATAGATCTCTCAGTTAGTTTGATCCATCCTCCCTGGGCAGACACAGTCACAGACATGGACACAGACACACCTCGGCCTGCTGTCAGCCTTTCCAGCTTGGTAGAACCCTTCCAGAGCTCGTGCTTGGCTAGCCTCACCTTTAAAAACCCAAGGTCACCTCCTCTGTAGGGGGAGATATCAGAGACTTTGAATGACATACACAGACAGAATTCTGTAGTGGGGCTTTGTGCAGGGGCCAGGCTCAGCTCCTGTTGCCCTTTAGGGTGGTCTGGTGAGCCTGATTGGTCTCACTCTGGGTCACCTGGATTCTTGCACCGACCTCCACCTTCCAGGATTAGGCCCCCTTGAATCTTTGAGGTTCAGAACAATGGCTCTTTAGGGCCTTTATGTGGTGTCTCAGGGCAGTTTAGAGCTGGAAAGTACTTTCGACATCATCTGGCTCATCCCCCCTGTGTTAGAGAAATAGAGGCTCAGAGATACCAAGGCTTGCTTAAAGTCAGTCAGAAACAGAGAAAAGAACCGTAATGTCCTAAGAGAAGGTTGGGGTTTAAAGCTTTTCCAGCTCCCAACAAATTCATCCCCTTACCTAGTCTTCACAACCCTCCCCCTAAGATCCAGCAGGAAGTGACATGTCACATGGCTAGTTACCATAGTGACTGGGAGCTCTTCCCAGACACATACAACCTCTCACACACTCCAGCCCCAGTTCTTCTCCGGGTCTGCTTCAGGGCTGGGTCACTGCTAGGGCCACTGCCCTCATTGGGGATGGAATTTGGGCCTGGATTCACTGCCCACATGGATCCTACAGCCAAGGTTATCCCTGGGCATTGGGAATTGTGGAGACAATGGGATCCAACACCTCTGTCTAAAGAAGGAAAGATGTATCAGCCACCAGAGCTTTCCTCAGACCAATGAGTCTACCACAAAATTATAAATTTGCCCCAGATGGCTTTGCTCTTCCATTTCATATATATATATGAAGTGGTAAAAGAGCAAGAGACCTAGAGTAGGAAGACCATGTTGGTTTCCTCATCTGTACAGTGTAAACTAGCCCCCCAAAAGCCCTCACTGTTCCGAAATTCCATGATCCAGTGCGTGGGAAGAACAGTAGGATCAAGATTCCCCTGCATAAAAGGAATCCATTTTTGTAGCAATGACATTTAGGTCCAGTAACCTTCCCCTGGCTAGTTTTAATATGTAAATCAATCAGGTAGTTAACCAATGACAGTCTTGTCTCAGGGCTCGAAAGCTATCTGTCTGACTGTCGTGGGTGAAAGAAGACCACCCATATGTGGTCATTCTTTAACTTGCTTATCACAAAAAAAATAGACCCAACAAGAGTAACCTCGCTTTGCCTTCGTGAATCACTAGGTCCTGCTTTGGGCACAAAGTTATTCTTTCAGAATTCTCTGTTATTATGACTTGTGTACCCACTTCTCACACCACTGTGTCAAACAGCTATCACAAGCCCTAGGGGCATCCCAGGAACTCCTGAGGTGGCAAAGTAGGAAAGGCAGTGTCTCTGGATTTGAAGTCAGAGGAGATGGGTTAAAATTCTGGGTCTGCCTTCTATGAGTTCTGTGTGATTTTGGATTAGTCCTTTGAACTCTCTGGGCCTCCATTTTCTCATAAGTAAAAATGGAAGAGATTAGATTAGACAACCTCTCTGAAACTCCTTCTAGCTCTAAATCTGTTTTCCTGTGGTTATGATCATGTACCTGATGCCTTAGTCGTGTAATTGCATGTGATTATGTAAGTAATATGAAAAGGTGAAATATACACATATGTATATATATATATATATAAATAGAGAGAGAGACGCATATATAGATAAATATAAATAGATACTTTCCAGGAGCAGTACAAAAGACTTAGTGTGTGTATATATGTATGTATATGTCTAAATATATACATATATAAAAATATACATACACATGTATCAAAAATACATACATGTATAAAAATACACATATACATGCACACACATATTAGTCCTCCCTTCCCCCCAGGGGCAGCGCAAAAGGTCCTGCATGCATATACGTATGTATTTAAAGAATATTGTCATTGTACACATAGAAATTCAACTAAATCTGGGACCAAGCCATGAATTTATAATTGCTTTGGACAAAAGACAAAAGGAAGAATAGAGTAGGGAAATCAGGCTGGAATCACAAACCATAGCTTCTCTTTCATAGTATTGCTGTAAGGCTCAAGTAAGAGCGTGTGTAAAAAGTACTTCATGATAATAAAGTGCTTATTATGATAGCAGTATTGCAGACTTCTCATTTTCTGAGTGAACAAACTGAGGTCCCCACGGGTTAAGTAATGATGAGTGGATGCAGGTTTCAATTTTAAGGCAAAATGGCAGGCACAAAGTTAGTATTTGGCAGCATTTCCGAAACTGTACCTAAGGTGAGGGAAGCAAGGAATCCAGGGTGCCAGTATCTGGGAGAGGAACCTTGTCTCTGATCTGGTCTGGAAGCTGCTATTCCTGTGTCTCATGCCTCTGAGTCTTTTGTTGACTCACACTTAAGTTATTGGTTTAATTTGATATTTTTATAAATTTATTGATATAATATTGATCTAAATTATTGATATAATTTAAGTATTTAGCTAATGTGATTTTATTTGGGAAATATATATAATAGACACACAAGCACACAGACTAAATCTGTTACTTCTGATACTTCCTGGTAGTGAGAGAGTGACCCCTGGATTGAAAATTGCTGTGTCAGCGAGTCTGGCAGATTGGAACAAACTGGAAAAGCCTTCAGATATCGCCTCAATGAAAGACTGCCTGTCACCTGAGAGCCAGACTAGCTGAGTTTAAAGAGGGCTCTCTTCACACAGAAAGTTGACCACTGGGTGAGCAGTAATTTTGTCACCTCCAAATCATGAAACCATTTGTGAAGTTATGAAGGGTTTATTTTCTTCATGAGTGGAAATGGCACAGCCCCCATGCTAATGAAATCCTGGGTCTTTGAGGAATATGATACTATGGGGAACTATGATATGGGATAAGAATAGCCCCACATTAGCTGTTTTCAGTTGTAATATAATGCCAAGGAAAGGCAACTTCCCAAGGTTCAGAATACCAGCATAGGTGCTCTCCATTTTATTCAGTGACAAACCAAGAACAGAGAAGATCAAAACATGACATCTTTCAAAATACAGCATTTACTAAGTGTGATTAAATAATCTCCAAGTACTACCCCACCCCAGGACCTTCCATTCATTCAATCAATTACAAAGTCCCTGTTCTAAATACTACTCCACCCCTAGGCTGTACCTTCATTTAGTCCACCACAAAGCCCCTCTTCTCAAATGGAGATTAGTTTCCAAACATAAGTAAAGTACATTCATTTGTTCAACCATAGAACACAAAAAGGTCAAAAGTTCCCCACCCCTGGATCACAATTGAATCTACCCCAGAGTTACATCAAGTTTAAGCACAGCACTTAATACCCAAATGGAGGTCTTTTCTTCATCTTGACACTTGAGACAAGTTCTCAGCAATCTTAGTTCCTGGGGAGACAAGGCTTAGCAAGGCCACAAGATACATTGCCAGTCTCTTCATTAATTCATCCTCTGTCTGTAGAACAGTCCTAGAACCCCTTAAAACATTAGCAAAACCCTCTCCCAGGATTTCTGTAAACATACAACAAGAAAATCCTTCTTCAGGGCTTCTGAACCAACAGAGAGGTTCCCAGACCCCTGCAACAACAGCACTGTCCTTCACCAGTGGACAGTATTCACTCTCTGTCTGCAGGACAGTCTCAGGAGCTCTTAGCCAACAGCCAGGTTCCAGGACTTCTTCAACAACAGGACTGTCTTTCACCAGTGGACAAATCTGGCAAAACAACAAAGTACCAGCAAAACAGCCATGTCTCCTCAGTCCTTGGCAGCTCAGGGGGCAGGTCTCAAAAGTCCAGGGTGATTCAAAGTGGCCCCCAGCAATTCTCTCAGTCTCTCTCTCTGCCTCCACGAGGTGCTGCTTCCAAAAAGTTCTTCTGCCTCTCTCTTGTCTCTCCAAATCTACCAGCTCCATCCAATTCAGGACTTTCTTTTCACATCAACAAGTCCATCCTACAGGTGGGATTAACAAGCTCTGGGTTTTAACACAATCAGTTTGAAAACCAAGCCAATACAGGGGAATCTTTATATTCCATTACTATCACATCAGTTCAATTCTTTAATAAATAGAATATAAACTCCTTGAGGGTAGGCATAATTTCATCCTTTGGTATCCCCAGTGTCCAGCCAATGCCTGGCACATAGGAACTGGTGCTTTATAAATGTTGACCTTCAGGTCAACTTCATAGTTCATAATATGAAAGTAATAATAGATGTAAAGACATTGAGTTGGTTGGGAGGTAGGAATTAGTTACTATCATGTCTTCTACATTGAAGAGAAAAAGTGAGGGATGAAGGAAAAAGGAAGGAGGGAAGGTAATAAGAAAGAGAAAAAATGAAAGGATGGAAAAATGGAAGGGAGGGAGGAGGGAAGGAAGGAAGGGGAAAGAGGAAGAAAGGATGGACATATTAGGTGCTTACTACGTACACAGTATGGTGCTAAGTGTTGGAGATACAAACAGAACAGTTCCTGCTCTCCAGGAGCTCTCATTCTATTGGGGGAGCGATAGAGGTTTCACCTGTAAGTCTTAAGGAAGGGTCCCATAGTCCTTAGGGTGCAGCTGCAAAGCAGATGCTAATCCATCTTTAATATCATTTCTACTGATAAAAAGCATATCACTTTCTGATACTGAACCTTTTGACACTGCCAAGGACTTTGTTGGTAAGAATGCTCTTTCTTGGGTCACCAACAGCCATAACTGTTTAGTCCTTGTAAAACCAGTAGCCCATGTCACATCTCCACAAGGGTTGCTTCCCTAGGGATTGAGCTTTGAGGCAGGACCCACATTGGTCTAGTGTGCTGACACTTCTGGGGCTCATTGGTGACAGTTGGTCAGAGTTGTTGGTTTGTGATGATAAGGAAGGTAAACTCCTTGTCCATAAAAATTGCACCTTTCAACGAAAGCTGTAGAGACAAGATGGAAGCAGGGCCAGTGGCAGGAGGGCTAGGGTTAGAGTTAGGTGGGAGGGAGGGAAGCACTGCTCTTTCCAAGGCTTTGGGGTTCAGGGGTCTGGGCTGTCTCCATCAGAGTGTGAGAGAGGGTAGTGGTGGTGAAGTGACACATGTTACATTCTGTTTCCCTCTGGCTAACTTGCTGCTTCAGCTAAGCTTGTTTATGTGCCCTCTAAATTTTAGCATCATGCGTAACATTGCCCAAGTTAGAGCCTTTATTTGGAGTCAGGAGCCTTGAATTTGAGTGCTGGTCGTATCACATTTTCATAATTCTGTGACTTTCTGAACCTCAGTTTGCTTTCTGTAAAATGGGGATAATAAATACTTGCTCAATCTGTCTCAAATGGTTGTTTGGGGGAGTAAAAGAGATCAAGTCAGTTTAACAAACATTTGTTAAGTGTCCTTTACATGCCAAGCACTGAGCTGGGTGACAGGAATACATTGACAAAAAAATGAAACCATCCCTACTCTTTTTTTTTTTTTTGCCTTTTTTGGGGGAGGGCAATTGGGGTTAAGTGACTTGCCCAAAGTCATACAGCTAGTAAGTGTGTCAAGTGTCTGAGGCCAAATTTGACCTGAGGTCCTCCTGACACCAGGGCCAGTGCTCTATTCCCTGTGCCATCTAGCCACCCCCAACCATCCCTACTGTTAAGCTCACATTCTATATGGAGGGAGAGAGAGAGAGAGAGAGAGAGAGAGAGAGAGAGAGAGAGAGAGAGAGAGAGAGAGACAGAGAGAGACAGAGAGAGACAGAGAGAGACAGAGAGAGAATAGATGTAAAGAAAATAACTGCACATAATTACAATGTAATTGAATAAAAGGTACAAAGAGTGGGAGGACTCCAGCAGCAGGGTTGGGAGATGAGGGGGCAGAAATCAGAGAACGTTTCATGTCAATTCTAATATTGCTTGAGCTGTGACTGAAAGGAAAAGAGAAATTGTTTCATGAGGTGGAGGGGAGCAAGGAGAGCTATGGGGGACAGCCAGTCCACAGGCAGTGAGATCATGGATGAGAAGTGCTTTGTACCTAAAAAGTTCAATGTAAATGTGAGTTGTTAAAGGATATTGGCACTCAATAGGAGGAAGGGAAGGGACTAAGCGTTGCTATATTATACTTATTCTGTGCCAGGCATTGTGGTAAGCTCTTTAGAAATACTATCTCATTTGATCTCATTAGCTCCTCTGATTAAAGTAGGGATTCTTAACCCTTTTTTTGTGTCATACACCCCCTCTCTGAATATTTTTAAATGCATGATATAAAATAATTCGGTTTACAAACGAAACCAATTACATTGAAATACAGTTGTCATTACCAAAATATTTTTTTCAAAGTTCACAGACTTAAAAATAAGAACCCCTAGCTTAAAGACTTGCTGAGCAAACTGATGAAAAGGATTATTTTAAAGGATTGCCTTGGAATTGCTAATATAGTTCCATTACCCAACCATAGACCTCACTACCATCATTGATTATGAATAATTAAGAATTGGCTTTCATAGTAAACATGCTAATGGACACATAAAATTACAGCTACTTAAAGAGAATAAAATGGCTGTTACATATGCTACTTTGATGAGTCTGTGATCTTAGTGATGTGAGTATTCCCTTCTCTGATGTAGATTGCAGCACATCTGGGCAATTCCTGCATCCTCTGTAGGAGATTACAGAAATATAGCAGTTTTTCTGTGATTTCTGTGATTTCTTTCTCCTCTCACTGATCCATCCTTTCCATGCTTGAGTCCAGTGGTTATCAAACTTTTTGATCCTGACATCTTTGCATTCTTAAAAAAAATGAGCTTTTGTTTCTGTTCATTATATCTATTGATACTGTATTAAAAATTAACATGTCTTGGTTTTATTATGAAAATAGTTTTGACCTTATGGACCTCCTGAAAGGTCTCAAGGGTTCCCCATGGGTCCCTGGACCATATTTTGAGAACCATTGTCTTAGTGAATTATTGTGGTTGTTGAATCATTTCAGTTGTGTCTGATTCTCCATGACCCAATTTGGGATTTTCTTGGCAAAGATACTGGAGTGGTATGCCAGTTCCTTTTCCACCTCATTTTACAGATGAGGAAACTGAGCCAAAGAAGGTTAAATGATTTTCCCAGGGTCACATAGTAAGTAAATGAGGTCAGATTTGAACTGTGGTCCTCCTGACTCCAGAGCTCTAGATCCACTGGGCCTCTGTATCCATACACTGCCTATCCACTATGCTGACCTCACTGCCCTGCCTTAATGAATGGTCTTTGTTAACTGCTATTATCAAAAAATTGATTGCTCTGAAGCCAACCTGGTGATGAACCTTTGAACTTCAGACATGCAAGTTGTGACTGGCTTCACATTAGAAGTTGTAACCATTTCAGTTAGACTTTCAAGAACTTGCATTCTAAATGCCTGGCATCATATCCATATCATAATTAAGCATCAGGTATGGTAACTCTTTATAATGAATAGTTATGAATTTACTTGACATTCCTACCTTATTCTTCACATTTCTATTTCTGATTTTACTTGGGTTTGAAAAATTCTACCTTTGTAGCTATTAAATTAATTGCTTAAGGAAAATAATAGTTTATGGAAGAGAAGTATTAACATTACCACTTAACAGTTATCTTTTAAGGAGATTAGTCAGGGGGCAAGAAGGGTCCATTTTCACTGATAAGACTAATATCTTATTCACAAAGTTAATTGTTTTGGGGAAAATGTGTTCCATAAGGCAAAGCCAAATGCAAAAACAATCTATGTGTGCATGCTAACATTAAAAATTAGCTGTCCTTTATATCTAATCATCACCATGAAAGCAGACCAAACCCAGGAAAAGTAACAGACATTTCATTTTCTAAGATATTAATTCCTAAAGTGGTTCACATAGAAAGGCACTGAGCAAACTTAATGGCATTATTTAATACATCATGGAAAATTCAACAGGATCTCACCACGTAAAAGATAAAGTAAAATATTTTGGATGATTCTGTAACCCAAAGTGGAACAGCTAGTTGGGTCGATGGATAGAGCACTTGGCCTGGAATCAGGAAGACCTGAGTTCAACTTTGACATCAGACACTTATTAGCTTGTAATCCTGGGCAAGTCACTTCACCCTTTTCCCTCAGTTCCTCAACAGTAAAATGAGCTGCAGAAGTAAATGGCAAACAGCTCCAGTATTTTTGCTTAAGAAAACCCCAAATGGTGTCAGGAAGAGTTGGAGGGGGGAAGATAGGGCAATTGGGGTTAAGTGACTTGCCCAAGTTCACACGGCTAGTTTTGTGTTAAGTGTGTGAGGCCAAATTTGAACTCGGTTCCTCCTGACTGCAGGACTGGTGTCCTATTGAGGACCATGGCATCAGAGAAATGATGACATGATTTGCATTTGACTTTGATTTGAGTGAGGGAGGGCTGTGCAGGGTCACCAGCCTCACTTTCTCCTCCAGAGCCATCTGGATCCAGTGACCTGATAATTCATCAAGATGACTGGAGATGACCCAGGATGCAATGAGAGGTCCTGGCCCCTTTAAGCTAAAGTCCTGCCCAAACTTAGTTCAGTAAACTCATATTAAACACCTACCTACAAGGGCCTGGGGGATACAAACAAAATGAAAAACAGTTCCTGCCCTTTAAAGGAGCTTACATTCTTCTGGGGATGGAGAGGACACAATTCTTTCATACAAGTACACTTTTTTTTAATCACTGAAAAATCCTAGAGGTTCGATTTCTTTAATCCTAATGGGGAAGTGCTCATGATGTTTGGCTTAAGAAGTGTAACAGTTGGGGCGGCCAGGTAGCACAGCGAGTAAGAGCACCGCCTCCAGTGTTGGGACGACCTGGAGATCGAATCCCGGGCTCAGACACTTAGCACCCACCCAGAAACACCTGGCCATGTAACCTTGAGCAAGTTACTTAACCCCAATTGCTTTTAAAAATAAAATTTAAAAAAAAAAAGAAGTGTAACAGTGTTTCGATTCTGAATCTTCTGACTATGGGATATATATACTATTGCTTTTGACTTTGATATGCAAACCAGTAGTTTAGTTTTGAAAGAGAAAAAAAGACTCTTCTCCTACCCTTTCTTTAAAAAATAAAGAGAAAATTACTCTCTCTTTCTTTCTCTGTGTGTCTCTCTCTCTGTGTATCCCCATTTAAGAACAAAACCCATTAGAGGATCTTATACTTTCAGAAAAGGAAATGTCTCCCTTAAATTATTAAAATGTAATTTAATTTATACAAATTTGTATATATATTTTTATATATAATTTAATTTATACAAATTTGTTATACTTAACAGATGTTAGGCAGTAGACAGATAGTCAGCCAACTTATTCTTTTGTTGCAAGACACCATGTCTTGGACCTGTGGGATACAAATGTGATTCCCTGCCCACCAAAGAGATTTTCAGTCTCATTGGGAAGATGACATAAAACACATTAAAAAAAAAGTTCAATAATATGAGGTAACAATACAAGGAATTGTCATAGAAAATGAGTGCTTTGGGTTCTCAGGGACAGACATCAAGGCCACATTTCAAGTGGAAAAGGGGAAAAGAAAATATCTGAATGATAAATGTATTTGGGAACAGTTGTGTCCTTCAGGGGGGAGAACTGCCCAGTCTTTAGAGTGCTATTATATTTCATATGTGTGTGTGTGTATCTATATATATGTATATATCTATATCTATATGAAATTAGCTTACTTAGATTGAGTTTGAGGACCTGGTTGTGAAACTCATTTGCTTAGTATAGTAAGTGGGACCTTAGGCAAGTCATTTAAACCTCCCTGTACCTCAGTTTCCTCATCTGAAAATCATCTATAAGCCCTTTATAACTTTAAATCTATAATCTCTACTGCTTACTTTTACATAAATAAATACAATATAATTGGCAAAGGGAGGGAACATTAAGAACTAGGGGAAATCAAGGAAGCCTTTCTATAGGAAGCGGCAGTTTTGAAACAGAGTTTTGAAGAAGGCCAAGAAAATTTTTCATGAGCAAAGGACTTGTTGACTTCCATTGAAATGCACAACAAGACCACAGAATGAAATGAATTATTGGACTCATAGGGTAGAGCCTCCATGGTTGACTACCTCCACATAATCATTCTATGTGAAGACAGTGATTTTTTTTTTTAGTATTGCTACTTACCCACAGAATACAGCATCCCTGTCCTTAAGGATCTTACAGTATGTGGTTAAGTTCTCAGCTAACATTTTCACTTATGATATAATATATGCCATAATATATGAAATGATATGATATTATAATATAATATAATATATAAAATTTTCAACTAAATTATAGGAGGCACCATGGTAAAATGTAAATAATGTTGCATTTGATGTCAGAGAACATGAGTTCCTGGCTGTGCTACTTAGGGACTAAGCATGACCTCAGGCAAGTCACTGAGCATGTTTCTTCAATTATAAAATAAATGTTTGGGCTAAATGACCTCAAAAAACTCTTCCATCATTAAATCTATGCCGTGGGGATAGTAGGCCTTTGTAAGCTATTCTAGGAAACTCACCATAATTTATAATTTATCACTCATTTGACAGGAATTAGCATCTAGGAAAGGTATTGGACAGGAATTATGGAAAGAAATCAGCACCAGAGCTTTCATGGTCTTTTAACCTGAGATGCCAAACAAATGCCCTAATCGATAGTTCCAAATTGCCTCCTTGCTTATCAATAGCTTAAATGTGTTCCTAGTTCCAACTTGCTACTTGAGCTATACCAGAAATGTTTCTCTTTTCTCCCCATTCCCCTGGCTGCACTGCTTCTCTAGAGATATAAGAAAGGATTCTTCTACCTTCTCCACAGTGAGGGGACAAGGGAATCCCCATCTGATATTCTCAAGTATCTTAGGGATGATTTTGGACCTGTGTGCCAAAAGGACCATGACAATACAAACACTAATTTAACTAGCCAACAAGGTCTTTTCATACAGGCCTGACCCTTTGCAAGAAAACTTACTACCAAGTTGAAATAAATATTAGGCAAGATGATGTTTGTGGGGGGAACATTTTCTTTGCATCTCCAGTGCCTTGCCCAAGCATACTATGGGTATAGTATAAACATTTGTAGAACTGAATGAATGAGTAAATTGAATTGAATTACCCAAAAACCTTTTGTATAACATCTGTAACCAGAGGTCATCCAGCCCTGTCTCGATGACCTTTAGTAATGGGGAATTTACTGCCTTTGTTCATAGAGGTAACTCAATGGCACAGTAGATAGAGTGCTGAACTTCTAGTAGAGAAGACTTGAGTTTGAATACTGCCTCATACCCTTACTAGTCATGTGACCTTGGGCAAGTCACTTAATTGTTAATTGGCTGATTGACTCTCTTGGCCTCAGTTTCCTCATGTGTAAAATGGAGAAAATAAGAGCCTCTACCTCACAGCATTGTCATAAAGATCAAATGTAATAAATGCTTTGTGCTTTATATAAACGATAGAAAATGGTGTGTAAACTACATAAAATGTTACCCATTAATTCTTGAGTAGCCCTATTTATTAGGAAGTTTTTCTTCATATAAAATCCAAGTTTGCCCCTCTCCATTTCCTACCTATCATGGTTCTATCCTATAGAACAATGCCTAATTAAAATAATTCCTTTTCCTCCTGACCAGCCTTCAGTCCTTGAGGATGGTTATCTTGTCATCCCTGTCTTTTCTTCTCCATAAATAATTATCAGCCCCTCGAGTCAGTCCTCTTATAGGAAACCCTCTACTATTCTTTTTTATGGACTCTCTACCTCGTCAATATCAGTCCCTAAAATGTGGCTTCTAGAACTGACCACTCTCTTCCATGTGTGGTCTCTTTCTGGATGCTTTCCCTTTCTTGGTGCAGTCTCAGGCTACATCAACTTTCTTTTTTTTTTCTTTTTGACAGCCACAGTGGGATGAGCACAGGTTTTAGACTCGGAGGACTTGCTTTCAGATCCTGGCTCTGGCAAATTGCCTAACCTCTCTGGGTCAAATGCATTTAATCCAACTCCCGTTCTATTAAATGACCTCAGAGGTTGCCTCCAGCTCCAAATCTGTGATCTCATGACCTCATGCTGGTGGTTCCCATTTAACTCGAAGGCCACTAAAGTCCCTAGATCTCTTTGAGATTAGTTACAAACTACCCAGTGAACATCCCCCATCTTGTACTTGAGAAAATCTTAGACTACTTAACTTGAACACTAAAATATGGGATATTTCTCTCTATCAAACTCCATCTTCTCAGACTCATAGAATCATAGAATCAAAGATAGATGGGACTGAGTGCTCTGGCCGGCCAGGATCATTTTGGAACATGATTGCATCATTCAGATATTATCAGCCACGTTTTGTGCCATCTGGAAATTTGATAAGCATGTGAACTATGCTTTTATCCAAGTCATTTATAAAAATATTAAACAGTTCCCTGGAGCACTCAACTATCTGACTACACTTTGGATCTGGTCATCCAGTTAGTCTTGAGTCCAAGGTATTCTAGCCTACATATCCATATCTTGGCCACAACAATAGTATTGAGAGATTCTGCCAATGGTTTTGCTAAAAATCTGTATAAACTTTACCGGCAACATTCCCCTAATCAGTCTATTAATGTTGCCAGAAGAGGAAAGGGGATTATTCTGGCATTACCAAACTAACTTAAACTTCTTGATACACTTAAAATTTGGCCTAACACATTTTTGTTGTTCAGTCATTTTCAGTTGTGTCCAACTCTTCATGACCCCATTTGGGGTTTTCTTGGCAGAGATACTGGACTGTTTTGCCATTTCCTTCTGTAGCTCATTTTATAGTTGAGGAAATTAAGGCACAGTTAAGTGACGTGCCTAGGGTCACACAGTTAATAAGTGTCTGAGACCAGATTTGAACTCAGGTATTCCTGACTCCAGGGCTAGCACTCTATCCACTGTGCCACTTAATTGCCTAGTACATAGTAGGTGCTTAATAAGTGCTTGGTGACTTGACTTGGGACTGTGTTGACTCTTTGTGATCATTCCTTCCTTTTGTAGATGTTCATAAGCCATCCATTTAATAAGTCTAGCATTTTTCCCAGAATAAAAGTCAAACCCACTGTACTATAGTTTGAGGACTCCAATCAAAAATCACTCACCTTTAAAAGAAAAAAATCAGAACATTCATGCTTTATTCATACAGTACCTTTCCTTTTTCATTATCTTTCAGTTTCATAATCTTTTGAAGTTCTTCAGAATCCTTCAAAGATGACTGTGACCAGCATTTAGCAATCATCTTCACCAACTAGTAGATTTTAGAACTGGAAGGGACTTTAGAGGTCATCTATTTGAACACCTTCATTTTACAGGTGAGGAAACTGAATCCTAGAAAAGCTGATTGCTCAAGATCACATAGATTGTAAATGGAAGATACAGAATTCAAACTCAGGTCCCAAATAGATGTTCCTCTTGTCTCTATACCTCTTGAAGGATGAAATCATTCAGTTATTAAGATAAAAGTATCATCTCTTTGAAAGGAAAAAAATATAGAAAAAATTATTCAAAAATATTGTATTAAAATTACATATTTACTGTGAGTGATTTTTTTCTATTTGAATTAAAAAATGTTTTATTCATTTTTTTATTGTCAACACTCTCTTTGTCTTCATCACTTTCCTCTTTGCTCCCTTGCTAAGAGTATAATTATAGGCTGCAGTTAATTTTTGAACAAGTCAGATTTGAAAAATAAATGCAGCCTGTATTTTTACCAATATTATAATATCATGAAAGAGTCCACCTTCTGCCACCTGCTTCCCTCTTTGGGAAACTTTATGGGAATGCAGAACAACTGTGGATTACACCCAGGAAATTCTGCTGACCCCTCTCCCCCCCACACATCCATACTCCTTTCTGTGTTATTATCTAAACATTATGCTAAACCACTTTTGCTAGTTATGATACAAGAAATAGCTACACTGATATTATTAAAAGGCTTCCTAGGAAGCTTAGGGGAGGGGGTGGCTAGAAAGCATGTGGCACCAGTCACACAGCACGTGGTTTTTATGTCTAGATTCCTATAGAACCTGTCATCATCCATGAAGTCTCCTTAGCAGGTGCAGTTATAAAATTATAGATTTGTTTTTAATTCTTTTTTTTCCTAAGGAGTGCATGCTTTGTTCAGTAACCAACAAGAAGTCTCTAAATATATTATATACAAATATCCTCAGTGTCTGAGACTCCCAGGGTAAGAAGCTCTTTCTCCTCACACATTTCAACCAGTCTGAAATTTAGATGATTTCTAGGGATTTTGGTAAAGTTCTGGTTCTATCTAGAATTTTGGATAAATTCTTTCTGAAATTTAGGTTATTTCAGTTGCCTGAAGTACATAAAGCTTAAATAATTTGCCCACAGCCACATAGCAAGTGTCAAAAACAAAATTTGACCCTGGATCTCCCTAACTATAAGCCTAGCATTTTATTATTATGCTGCTCTACCTCTGTATATTTTTGCGTGTGCAAAAAAGAAGTGTCCCAAGGGCACAGGATATATGTCTATAATTCAGCATTTCCTGAATGAGGACCATTACATATATGTGTGTGAACATCTATGTATGTATATATCTGTGTATTTTGAAAGCACAGTTAGTACCAATAGTATTTATTAAGCCCCTATTACATGTCAGGCACCATGATAAGCACTGAGAATACAAAGAAAGCCAAAAGACTGCCCCTGCCCTCAAGGAACTCACAATGTACAAACAAGATGTACACAGGATAAAACTGGGCTAGTTCTAATATCATGTGTGTACATAGTATAGTATGTTGTAATGGCAAGCAAAGAAGTAGTTAACACCTTGTTTCAGTTCAAGTTTCTTTTGAAACTTGTATCAAGTCTGTTAAGAAACAGAACGTGGGGGTCGGCTAGGTGGTGCAGTGAATGGAGCACTGGCCCTGGAGTCAGGAGGACCTGATTTCAAATCAGACACTTAACACTTACTAGCTGTGTGACCTTGGGCAAGTCACTTAACCCCACTTGGCCTGCTTTCCCCCATCCAAAAAGCAAAAAAAAAAAAAAACAATGTGTGAACCCCACAACTTGTGAACTTCTGGGGACAAGCTGTGCTGTATATAAGAAAGAGCAAAAGCCGGATAGTTGGAATTTATTGGGATAAGCATCATGGAGGCAGGGCAGCTGCAGCAGGACTGAAGACTGAACTGAGAATTGAGAAGAGGAATGAGAATTGAGGACCAGGACAGAATCTCTTGGAGCAAGCCACTTGGAGGCTGAATAAAGTGATTTTGATTTTGAGAACGAAGCTCATGGTGCTGAAGACTTCTGAGAGCCAGCCAGAGCTGCTGAGGAACTTCCAAGAGCTAGCTGGAGCTGCCAAAGACTAAGGAAGTGTGACTGTGGTGCCGATACTTTGTACAAATGTTGTTGTGACTTTGTTAATGTGTATGAATGTTTTTGTGGCTTTGTTAAGCCTTGTCTTCCCAGGAACAGAGGCTGTGAAGGATTTGATATGGACTGGACACTGTGAGCTTTAGTATGGAATGGGAACTAGACAAGGACTGGACAAGGAAGTGGGAGCTGCCTGCCTTTGAACCCAGGTGACAGTTGGAGCTGGGACCATGGAAGCTGAGAGCCAGCTTCAAGTAAAGCTGAAAGGAGAATTTACTTAGATACTGTGTATTGACTGAGAAGATTATGATTTACTGTACTTTGTTTAAAACTATGTGACCATTTTGGTGAAAACTATGTGGCCATTTTAGTGATAAGTTGTTGAGTTGTGACATGGTAAATGCTGTATTTTGATTTTCTGTGATGAGTTGTAACATTGTGAATGCTGTATTTTGATTTTCTATGAATGTTTTGCTCTGATTTGTTATTGAATAGAGAGCTCACTATACTATGTAATCAGAACCTTGAAAGCTCTTCACAGTAGGAGTCCTCTGGAAAGCTGCTCATGCATGTCTTTACATATATATATATATATATATATGTGTGTGTGTGTGTGTATGTGTATACATGCATATATACATGTATTCTATAAGGAGGAATATAATAATATATAGATGCATATAAAATGGGGGAGTTTGATTATATGATCTCTAAGTTCCTTCTAAGTCCTTATGACAGAGGACACAGGCTGTCCCCATGCCCGTTCTTGAATCCTTTCTAATTTGATAGAACCTGCCAATATTTGAACTCCACTAAAGTAGCCATTGGAAGTACAGGATTACCTCCGCATCACTACAAGCCACCAAAGTAGGACTTCTACAGAGGAACATTTGTATAAAACAGTGGTTCTCGATAAAAGTTCTGCAAAACCTTCTATTAAAATCATGAGAAACATTGGTATAGAACACATAAATCCCAGGCTAAGGCTATGGGAGAAGAATTCAGAGACTTATAGTTTGACTAGACAATGATAAGAAAGAAGGTTTGGTTTTGTTTTTACAGAATTTAGGATCATTGGATTACAGACCTGTACCTGGAAGGGACTATTGAATCCATTATGCATTCTTCCAGAATGACTAGTTTTGTGAATCCAGAAAGGCAACCAGGATAGGAAATGATAAGGTGAATTCCCATAGGATCTTATAATAGGGATAGGAACTAAACCTTTAATTACATTGATATAGGGAATTTCTAGGGTATTTCCTCCTGATATATTTTTTTTGATTGGCTAAACTTTGTATATTCTTTGAATATAGATAAGGGTGGGTGAAGAGGAAGGCAGCTCAGGAAGACCTGAATTCACATCCAGCTTCAAACACTTAATAGCTTTGTGACCCTGGACAAGTCACTTAACCCTTTTTGCTTCTGTTTACTCATCTGTAAAATGAACTGGAGAAGGAAATGGCCAACACTCCAGTATCTTTGCCAAGAAAGCCCTAAATGGGGTCACAAAGAGTCAGACGTGACTGAAATGACTAAGCAACAACAACAACATGATGTATGTTTCACAATGCTTGTCCTTGAATCTTTCCTTCAGTTCCAGGGTTTGTTGACATAGCTCCTTTATTCCTTTTGCATGATACAACCAGAGATCCCCTTGTCCTTTTGTTTAAATCTTTCAAGGAGAGCTTGCAGAGGCATGAGTGCTCTTATAATCTTCATGGCCTATTTTTGTTTATAGTTTATATGTAAACTATATTATTTATAGTTAAAGTAGGCTCTTCTGCCCTATAGACTTTCTCATGGTTTTAGCTCGGCCTCTAAGCATCAGTCAGTATAGTGATGATTATCTCTCTTTCTAATTGCTAGATGGCCCAGCTGATAGCATCCGTGTTGACATCAAATTGTGCTTCAACATGTCTTGGGTGTGTTGTTCTCATCCTCGGTTCATTAGTCAGTCTTTAATTTATGCAATGGGGATGACTTTGACAGTGTAGCAAAATAATAGGAATTATAATGAACAACTCCCTAATACCCAACCCATCATCTGTGATGTGATATTAATAATAAAGTCAATAAACATTGATTAAGTATCTACTATGTGACAGCCCTATCCTCAAGGAACTTATAATCTAATGGGGGAGACAACACATGAAGCTAAAAGACCAAGGGAAGGAGAGAAATGGGAAAGGAGAAAGTTCCCCCTTTGGGGTATGAAATGATGAATTATAGAGCCAGGGTTGGGAGAGGAATGAACTGAGGAAGTAAAGAGTATCAGAGTTGATTTCATCTCAAAGAATGATGAAATTCTGGAGCTGATAAAGTCCAGGAAAGTAGCCAGGTGAGAAATTATATGGAGAATTCCCTGGGTGCTCTCCTTAAATGACAGGATTAGGGAGGAGCTCCCAGATGTCTTCTCCTCCATCCTTTCCTACCAGATTGAGGACGAAGTCCTAGAGGGGGAGGAGGTATGAAGAGAAATAAGTTTCAGAGTTGATTTTATCTTCCAGAATGATGATTTTTCTGGAGATGATAGAGTTCAGAAAAGCAGTCCCTTGGGAAATGATGAGGGGAATTCCCCCAGGATTACGTACTAGGGATAGGAACTAGACCTTTGATTTCATTGGTAGAGGAAACTCTCAGCTAAGGGAACTCCTTCTATAATGTAAACCAGCCTAAATTGCCTAGGGTAACAAGAGGTTAAATGACTTGGCCTGGGATCAGAGCTCAGATTTTAAATCAGATCCTTCTAGCTCCAATACAAGCTATTCTTCACTATACCAAACTGCCTTGATAATATAACTAGAAGGCAGAGAAAGCAAGCTATAATACAACAACAAGTAGTAGTAGTAATTATAATACCAGTAGATTTTACTTTTAGATAACATTTTAAGACTTCACAAACATCTTGTTGTTTCTCCTATAGTATCCTGGCAAGCAGGTTACACTCCCTTTTATGGATGAGAAAACTGTCCCTTAGTGACTTGCCCAAGGCCACACAGCTAATAAATGCCATACATGGGATTGAACCCAGGTTTATTTTAATCCAAGTCTATCCCTTAAACCCTGTGTCAGCATTAAGCTTTTCTTGACATTTTAAAAAATAAAAACCTTTAAATTAGACCAGGAATCTCTGGGCCAGTAATAACCAATTCTTCTCATCTATACCTTCCTGTTCCATAATCTCAAACTGGCCTTAATATTATTTTGGATCACCTTTGTTTCATATGGTGTAACAAATAGCTGGCCAGAAACAACCAGTTCTCACTTCTACCTTCCTGTGATATAATTTTAAACTGGACTTATATTATACTCTAACACCTTTGTTTCATGTGGTATAGCAAATACCATGTTAGAGCTGCCCAAAGACTATTTGACTGGCTAGTTTAATAATGTTTTCATTGACAATAGCTTTTGTGATATGTAGTGGTATAGAGTCTCTAGATTTATAAATATACAATACTTTTATGCACCTGCAGCTATGGGGGACCCTCTGCTTTTGCTATATAGAAAGGATAGGTGAGTTCCTTCTTGGTGCCAGACTTCTGTGAGTTTGAGGGAGGAAAGCAAAGTATCCAAAACTCAAAAGGTCAAATTCTCAAAAATACAAATATGATGAATTGGAAAGGAGGTAGGGAGAAGGCAAAGGTCACTATGAGGACAAAACTTCCAAGCTTGAATGTAAAAAAAATAATAAAACATACCTTTTTTCTCTAATACAGATGGTAACTTATTTTTATATAGACATTTAAAAGGAGAAATTTTAAAGTGCTTTACAAAGCACTTTCTCAACAACAACTATATTAGTTGTAAGTATTCTTCTACACATGAGGAAATTGAGACTCAGAGATGGTAACTTGACCGTGAACAGCAGTGACTTCATAAGTGTCAGAGCCAACCCAGTCTTCCTAACTGAAGTACCTTGCTGTTTCCACCACATAATATCAACTGTCATGCTTCTGGTGTTCCGTGCCCTTTCTACTCTGTCCCTGAAAATGCAACTTGCCTAGCTGGAAGAGATAATTACCCTCTCAAAACTTCTAAGATGAGTGGTTTCTTACTCCTGCTTCTTTCTGTTAATCTTTAAAAAAAAATCAACTCTCATACTCTTTACCTCCTCAGTTCATTCCTCTCCCAACCCTGGCTCTATACACAAAGCAACTATTTCTTCAGGCTTGTATCAACACGTAGGAACGTGACTCGTTCAGCCTTTCTGCCCATGAAAAAGATGGCTACAGCTGCTGGGTGACTAGGAGAAGGCTCAGCATGGCCAGCTTTTATCCCAGGTCATGTCACCATGCAGAGGAGGACCAGAGGCCCTCAGAGAAGTCTTGGTCTGGTTGGGCATTCCAGAGATGGCAGGAGTAAATCTCGAGGGACCATCTGAACAACGTTCCATTTGGAATACAAGGCTTACTTGATTCAGTGAACAATGAAATCAAAGAAAAAGAGGCCTGCTGAAATCATCAAAAGTACTGCTTCTGTTAATATTTAATCTGTAGTACTTCTAAGAAGGGTAACACATTAAGGATAGTAACATATTAAATATGTGTGTGTGATCTAGGATCCTGACTGACCACAAACTTGGTCCTGTTCTGTGTCAAAGACAGAAGTTAGAGAAGTTTTAATTAAGGGGAGGGTAAAGAAAGGAGTTCAGAGACCACTTGAAGAAATTAGGTCTGATTGGGTGCCATGGTAACAAAGGGTCTTTGGTCAGCCTATGAAGAGTTAACCTGAAGCCATTAACACACGGTCCTGCAATTGTTTATGCCCTTTCTGTGCATGCTCTGAGATAGCAAGCCAAACTTCCTATCATCAGGCACTTGGAGAAGAAGGCTCACCCAATGCACATGGCCCCCAAGTCTCCATGTGGGAGGCTTGCTCCATCGTATCTTCTAGTAGGCATTTTTCTGAGATTGACAGAAGAACCCAAAATAGCCCTCATGGCTCTAAATGATGGGCACAGTGTAAGAAAGATCTAGGTTCAAATTCCTCCTGTCACACTTGTTAGATGAATAAGCCTAGGTTATACTCAACCTCCATGCTATAGAGGCAGCTAGGTGGTGTAATAGAACATGGGGCCTGAAGTCAGCAGACCTGAATTCAAACCTGGCCTCAGACTTTTTCCTAACTGTGAAACCCTGGGCAAGTCACTTAACTTCTGCCTGCCTCAGTTTCCTCAACTGTAAAATAGAGATTAAAATAGCATCTATCTCTCAGGGTTGTTGTGAGAATCAAATGAGATAATGTTTGTAAAGTCCTAAGCACAGTGTCTAGAACATAGCAGGTGTTTAAAAAATACTTGTTTTCTTCCTTCCTAAATGGTAATGTTACTATAGCAAAGTAGAAGTAATTTTTCACTGTAGGATAATATAGGAATAGTGGCATATTGGTATACTATAGTAATAATACTATAGTATTTATAGTAATTACACTACACTATAGCAATAGTATGACACTATAATATAGTAATTATACAATAGTATGACACTATAATATAGTAATTATACTATAGTATAGTATACTAAATTGTACTGTAGTATAATAATAGTGTGGTAGTATAATATCAGTAATTGCAATATAATTTGTAGTATATTGTAATGTTAATAACACAATAGTAATATTTTATTTTACTATAGTATAATATGGTAGTAGAAATATATTTTATTGTACAGTGACAAAATATAGTATTATAGCATATTATAATATAAAAACAATAATATAGTAATATAGTATATGGTAATCTTAATAACACAATAATAATATATTATTATACTATAGTATAATATGGTAGTAGAAATATATTTTATAGTATAGTGACAAAATATAGTATTATAGTATGTTATAGTATAAAACAATAATATAGTAATTATAATAACAATAGTAATAAATTATTATACTATAGTATAATATGGTAGTAGAAATATATTTTATAGTATAGTGACAAAATATAGTATTATAGTATAAAACCAATAATATCTATCTTAAAAAGTTTTATTGATAAAATTTATACGTGTATCATGGTCATAATCTGGATATTACCTGGCTGGCCAAACACCTACCCAGATTCACCCCCCCAAAAAAAATCTGGCCTTTCTTATGACAGTGAAGAGAAGCTATGTGGTACAGTGGAGAGAATGCTGGGCCTGGAGTCAGGAAAAGTCATCTTCCTGGGTTAAAATCTAGCTTCAGACACCAGCTCTGTAATCCTGGGCAAGTCACTTAGCCCTGTTTGCCTCAGTTTTCTTATCTGTAAAATGAATTGGAGAAGGAAATGGCAAATCACTCCAGTATCTTTGCCAAGAAAACTCCAAATTGGGCTCCCAGGAAAATGACTGAAAAAAGAAAACCAATGAAGCAAAATTTATTGATATGGTAATCTTTCTGGGATATACATACATACATACATATATATGTATATGTATGTATATTTGTACCTGATCTTCTAGGAAAAGGGGAGTGTTTCTTCCTCCTTTCTTTTCCAGGGCCAAGATTGGTTATCACAATTACTCAGTGTCTCATCTTTTCATAATTCATATTCTTAGTAGCTTGCTGTTTTTCCCCTAATATCTTCAGATATCATTTAATTAGTCATTACCTGTTTGGTTTACAATTTGTGCCCCCTATATATAAGGGACATTGTGGGAGCTTACCAAGTAGTTATCCCTGATTAAACTAGTTGGTAAAGGTCATCATTCTTCTAGGAAGAGTTAAGTGTAATCTCTTCCTGCTGGGAGATAACTCCAGCTGTGCATTTCTGTCTTTTAAAAAGGCATTTTTTCCAGTGAAACATTGGAATGTTGTAATTAGGATACATTTCAGGATTACCAATTCTGGAACAGTAGTATAAATGCAACTTATCACTACTAAAACTGTAACTTTTGATAGGACAATTGCTTGGTGCCCTTGGCACCGCTCCCCTCTTGAATTCTTTCCTGCACCACCCTCTTAATGCTCTCATTGCCCTCTATCTTCATCCACATAGATTGTTCCTTGAGAAGAGAGGAATCAAACTTGACAAGCAAATCTATCTTTCCTGAGTCCTAGCAGAGGCACGAGTGATGTGCAATCTATGCCCAGAGAATCTATCCCATACTCTTCCTGGAGGGGAGGGAAGAAAGAAAGGAGAAAAGTATATAGGGCAAAATCTGAGTTGTCAGTGATCTAGAATGAGACTTTTCCTGGGCCTCCTATGCCCTGTGAGAAGATCAAGGACCAGACCACAAACCACTATCAGGGGCAGCAGAGTGCAGAACAGCACCAGCCCTGGGTTCACATCCTACTTTTGATACTTATACTTTGGGCAAGTCACTTAACCCCCTTGGACCTCAGTTTCCTTAGCTGTAGAGGGAGGTGCTTGGACTAGATGGCCTCTGAGGTCTCTCCTGGTTCTCAATCTATAATCTCACAATTTATTCAAATGAACAATGTCTATCTCATTAAAGTCAGTATACATTCAAACAAATGTACTTCTGCTCCGCTGAGTTCTTCTGTGATCATTTATGTCCTGAGAAGGATGAGGATGGACCAGCCATACTGGCCCTTTGAGCAGACTTGCCCAGACTCTCTCTGGCAGATTATTTCATTCATTACTATTTGTGAGTTTATTAGTATGTATTACTATTTATTAATATATTTTAGTAGCATTTAAAGGATTATAGGACTATAGATTTAGAACTGGGAGGTACCTAAGAAATCATCTAGTTCAACCTCTTTATTTTATAGGAGACTGAGGTCAAGACAATTTAAGTGACTTTTCTAAGAGTCAGGTCATGTGACTCCCAAGTTTAGACCTCTTTCCACCAAGTTGGGCCCAATCCCATCATTCAGCCTTATTAGTTACCCATCCAACTTACCTCCCATGTCTTCCCCGAACCTAATACTCATTGCTAGTCCCACTCCCTATCATAGTATAGTATCATAGTGGCATAATAGACAGCCCAACCCCCTATGATTGTGAAACTTGCCAAACCTCACTGACATGGTGGTATCCACTGTCAAAACTGTAGGTCACTGGAAAATGCCTCTCAGGTCTCAAAGAGATCCCTTTGAAAGGGGAACCTAAGAAGAAAGGAAGGATAGAGAGACAAGTCTTACTGAGATGATTATGAGACCAGACCCACAGTCATGATTCCCACCTAACACCACTGCCACCAACATCATTAATATATTACAAATGAATGCCATGTTAGTGTATCTAAACCCAAAAGAAATATGATTCACTTGCCTGGACTATTTTAATGTTATATTTATGGAATTTACTAACATAAGGGGCACAAAGACCATTTCCCATAGTTCCATGTAACCTGTCAGTCCCCTGGGCCACTGAAAAGAAAAAGGGACCCAAAAGAATATAATCAAGGAAAGAATGGTTAGAAATCACAAACAGCAGAGGAAATAGTTGAAGTGGCTTGTATAGAGTACACTATTAAATGTGCTTACCCCTAACTTCCTCCTAAGTGGAAGATAATATTTACTAGGTCTGCCCCAGGGTGACCAGCACATACTCAGAATATACCTGATTTCTGAAGTATCCCTAGGAGGTTCATCTGTATCTCTTTATGGGCCTTCTGGCCAAGTGATGTTTAAGATATACCAGGGTCTTTCTGAGTCTCATCTGGATTCCCTGTTAAGATCCTCTCAAATGAGATTCTTAACTTTTATTGCGTCATGGATGCCCTTGGCAGTCTGCTGAAATCCATGGACCCTTTCTCAGAATAATGTTTTTAAAAACCTAAAATGTGTAAGATTACAAAGCAAACCGAAGTTAGTGAAAATAAAGATGTCATTTTTTTTCCCCATCCAAGTTCATGGTCCCCTTGAAAATTAGAATCTTTGAATCTTAGGTTATGAATCCTTTACTCTACAGAGTAGACAGAGGCAGATGGTTGCACAGTGGATAGAGAGCTGGCCTAGTCAGGAAGATCTGAACTCCAACTCAGCCTCAGACACTTAAGTAGCTGTATGACCCTGGGCAAGTCACTTAACCTCTGTCTGCTTCAGTTCCCTTAACTATAAAATGGACAATAAATACCACCTATCTCGAAGGATTGTTGTGAGGATCAAATGAGATAATATTTGTTACTTAAAAAAAGAAAAAGGCATGTAGCATAGTGCCTGGCACAGAGTGGAAACTAAATAAATGCTTGTTCTCTTCCCTTCTCCCTTCCCAAGTAAGGACTCAGAATCAGACCAAACTCCCAAGTTCAGATTCAGAACCATGGAATCACTTATGGAGCCTGTGTCCTAGAAAGGGCACAAATCTAGCCATGACCCATTCCAGATACAAGAAGATCTTCAGCCTACAGTCCAGTCCAACAAACATCATAATCTTAGGATTATACTGGGACCAAACTGGCTCCTTTGGGAAGAGGGGGAGAGGGAGGGAGGGAAGGAATGAGGGAGAGAGATACAAACAGACAGACACAGAGAGAGAGAGTGTTCAGTAGGGTAGGGAGAGGAAAGCAAGAATATTCCTTTCAGATTTAGTTAAGGCTTTCTGAGTTCTTAATGTATTTGCACAGCTCAATTCAATGGAGGAAAATCAATACCAACTTTCAAATTTCTACATTGGTAGCAACTTACATGAAAGCAACCAAGGAATTTCATGTTATTTCAAATAACAGAGATTTGTGTGATGTAAGTTATATAAGCAGAACCCACAGCAGGATAAATAAGAAATGTGGAGTGTAAGAAATTAAAAAATCAATTCTGGTTCCAGGGTACAGGTAAGGAACTATAATTCCCTTGCGGAGCTGTGTTTGAGTCAGCTCTTAAAGGTTCTCAAGAGATGATTGTTACATTTTCAGTGGGAACATTTACCCCTGAGAAATCAGTAAGCACTACAAATTGGGGCCTGATGTATTGTTTTGTTGAATGTGTAGACTTAAATAAGTGATGGAGAAAATATTAATAATAGCAAATTAAACTTAAAAGTGTGTTCTGTACATTGTTCCCCCAGAGAACTAATTGTTAAACATTATACCTCTGCAACCCTCCTCTCCTCTCAGTAGAAAGGCCAAGTACATTATCAGAGGTTATCAGTGTTTTGGGTAGTTTTGCTTAACTTTCCTTTCTGACAAAGGAGAGTTCAGGTCTGAGTGGGGGAAGGGGGAGGACAAATAATAGAGGAGGAACAGCTTTCCTGAAATGACGGATGAAAAACCAAAATCAATTAAAGTTTTTCTTTCTTTTAAAATGTTTTTGTTATTTTATACTTGACAAACAAAACTTGAAAAAAAAACGCTTAAATAATACATTACAAGTTACTGTATTTTAATGAACTTTCTGGACCTCAGGTTTAAAATCCCTGTGCTATGAAAGTAGTCATATGGGAAATCCATTTTTTTTTTTAATTCTGAATCATTCTAGGTTTTTTAAATTGACCCACACACATCCCTTGGATCCTCTAGATCAGGGGTTCTTAACCGTTTTTGTCATTGGAAAAGTCTAAGTTAAGCCTGTGAATCCTTTTTCAGATGAATATTTCTTAAGTGCATAAAACAAAATTCATGGAATTACAAAAGTAATCAAAGGTTTCCTTTGACAAATTTTAAACTCCTTCAAACCTGAGGAAAAAACTTTGATATCTCCAGTTAAAGATGTATGAAGAACAGAAATTACTTTCCTAAGTGCTTATTTCTGGCATAAACATTTCAATCTTTGACTTGGGAATATCTTTGCAGGAGTATGTTAACTAACCTTGCACAGCAAGTGCTGAAACATAGTCATTGTACATCCTTGACTGAACTTCTTTTCTTCCTTCCCAATAGGAAAATGGTGGATTCAAGACAATGGACTACTGAACATAACCCAGGTGTCATTTTCAGACCGAGGTAAATACACGTGTGTTGCTTCTAACATCTATGGCACTGTGAACAATACAGTGACACTGAGAGTCATCTTCACCTCTGGGGACATGGGCATCTACTACATGATTGTCTGCCTGGTGGCTTTTACCATTGTCATGGTCTTGAACATCACCAGACTCTGCATGATGAGCAGCCACCTAAAGAAGACAGAGAAAGCAATCAATGAATTCTTTAGGACAGAAGGAGCAGAGAAATTGCAAAAGGCCTTTGAGATTGCTAAGCGTATCCCAATCATCACCTCAGCCAAAACCCTCGAGCTTGCCAAAGTCACCCAGTTCAAAACCATGGAATTTGCCCGCTATATTGAGGAGCTGGCCAGGAGCGTCCCTCTGCCTCCCCTCATTATGAATTGTAGAACGATAATGGAAGAAATTATGGAAGTGGTGGGCCTGGAGGAGCAGGGCCAGAACTTTGTGAGGCACACCCCTGAGGGCCAGGAGGCCGCTGATGGGGATGAGGTCTATACAATCCCCAATGCTCTCAAGCGGAGCGACTCACCCACTGGAGACTCAGATGCCTCATCCCTTCATGAGCAGCCTCAGCAGATTGCCATCAAGGTGTCTGTTCACCCACTATCCAAAAAGGACCATATGGAAGACCAAGAGGGGGTACAGGTAGAGATCAAGGATGAGGAGGTGCTAGAAGCAGCTGTAGTATCAGAGGGGCCAGAACCACCCATTGAGCCTTCGGCAGAAACTGAGGTTTCTGGGGACATAGCGCCTTCAGAATTAGCACCCCCTTCAGAGCCTGTGCCCCCTGTAGAGCAGCTGGCACCTGCTTATCTGAAGCCTACTGAGCCAGCCATGACAAATGTAACGAATACCTGTATTATTTATGAAAGCCATGTATAATACTTAACTCTGAAAAAACTATGCATATCGAGAATATCAGGGGCTGCTCCTTGTAACACAGATATAGTATGTACTTGCCGCTAAAGCCTTACCAGTAGACTTATCATAACATACATAGGAGTGATGCTCTTTTAAAAGGGAAAAGATATCAATGCAGTGTGTGTGTCTGTGTGTCTGTGTGTGTGTGTGTGTGACTGGAATTCCTCCCTTCTGACTTCCCCCTACTAGAAAAGTGCACCAGAGATATCAGGGTGTGGAAGAGATGACATTGGATGGACTATGACCCATAAGTTGTGGGCATAGATGATTTGAGCCATGTTCTCTTCTCGGCTGCTTAACCTGGTGGCAGAAGGCACCCCTATGGTATGTCATTCAGATTTTGATAGCTCCTTTTGCTCTCTGCTGCCAGAAAGTCCCCTCCCCTCTCCCAGTAAATTGTACACTGCATTTCTTTTCCCTTTTAAAAAGCTTGTCCATGGATTATTTGGCACTTTCTCCCCCATTTCAATGCTGTTTGGTTATGATGGAGTAATTGTTATTATATTAATATTAATTGCTCTTTCTGGTTTAGTTGTCTTTGCCCTTTTTGTCTCTCTATATACATATGTCATTTTTCCCCTTGAAACATTTACCTCAGAGGCTTTTTGTATCAGCCTTTGTTCCAGGGCTGACATCTAGTAGCCGTTTGTAGTGCTGCAAAGAGCGACCAGACTTCTAAGATAAGAAGTCGTGTTTCTCCTTCTTTCCCTACCCCTTCCCTACTTTCCTCTGTTGAATTTTGTACAATAACATTGCTGTTGTGAACATGAGGCTCCTGCCCAGGAAGCAGCACTTTAAGAGCCAAATAAAAACTTGTTTACCAATTGGATTCTGAGGACCTTTGGCAAGTCACACTCACGTGTGGAGGGGAATTTTCGAAGGTTAAATGTATCCATTCCCTGACACCCCACACTCCGACCCAGTTTTGTTCACAATTAAACGATGTCATCCCCCATAAACTAAGATCCTGGAAAGAGACATGGCTTCAGAATAGAAAAGCATCAGGCATAATCTCTGAGGAGTCATTTTGGAGAAGCTCCCTGGAAATTGCCAGTAGGTGACTCCGACAGAAGAGGAGATTGCATGACATGAAACTCTGTGAAGGGCTAGGTCTAGGTGTGTTGAAGGGAACATCTAGACAACTCCTGCAAGAAATGAGATAGGAGCCTTCTATTCAAGAGAATACCAGATCTCCGACCAAAACTGTTGTTAGAGTCTGTAGGAAGAAAACAGGCACCTGAGGGGGCAGAGTAGTTTAGTGTCCAAAACAAAAAACTAGAGACCTTGTCTCTAGTCCTGCTTCTGCCACTAACCAGCTTAAGTAAGTGACTCTGAGTAAGACACTTAACTTCTTAGCCTCAGTTTCCTTATCTGTAAAATGAGAAGGTTAAGCATAGTCTCTTAAGGTCCTTCTAGCTCTAAATCTGTGATCCCATGAGGATCTCTTTGTGGGAAAATGGGATTAAATCATCTCTAAAGGTACTTTCAGCTCTAAAAAATTCTATGATGGGATTACTAACTAGCAGGAAAAAAAAAGATGCTGTGGGTGGTAGTGGAAGGAAGGAAGGAAATAAGCATGTAGCACTTATTGTATGCCAGACACTATGCTAATCAAGTATTTCTTTGAGTTTCCTCCTTGGAATCCTAACATTTAAAAACCAAAAGAACTAAAATAAAAAGTAACAAGAAGGGAATCAGCCTTTTTCTCATGCTTTGGAATGTTCTTTGAAAAGGAACTAACAAAGGAATTAACATGACCTGTGTTTTGCTTTAAGAATGAGTAAAGCTGTTGCCTTTCCCCTTTCTGAGCAGTAGGTTACCCCCTCCTTCAAAATATTCAGTGTCCAAATTTCACCAAACAATGAGTTGGGTGGGAATAGCAAACTAAAAATCAGTGCATTTCAGTAGCCTAATCTCCAGAATAGAGTATTTCACTATATACAACCTACAGCCACATTGGAGCAAAAACAGAAAACACATAGACGCATGAATATGCACACACACTCCAAAAAAAGACCCACATCTGTGATTTCCAGATGCTTCTTGGTTTTGGTATGTAAATGTGTCATTGCAGAAAGTGACTGATTCCAGTATCCAGTGACCTGAGTTCAAATCCTCCCACTGAGTACATTTAGAAATCATTCAACCTCCATTTCATTTTCTTCACCTGGAAAATGAGGGTGTCCAACTAGATGGCTTCAGATGACCCTGCCTGCTCTTGATCTATGATCCATTTTTAGCCACAGTAATTCAGTATCCTTAGTTTGTGAAGGGCCTTTGATTTAGGAATCACCTAGAAGGCATGACAGGCTTATTGGTATGAGAGTGCTGATGTCATTCCACTGAGTGAGCATTATAGCATCTGCATGAAAAGAAGTTATTTATTTGAACACACAAAAGCATGTCCATTATCAATTTATCCATAATTTCCAGTGCCATGAAATATGCTGCTTACACCGGGTCACTATTTGACTTGATAAAAGTGGAAGGGGGGGAGGGGTCTAACCCCCACTCTGCAGAATTACAAAATGTCTAACAGATGTGTGGATTTCCTGCCATGAGCAGTGAGAAAAGTGGTATTCCTCCCTAGGAGGACAGAACCATGATCCTACCAATGTGTACGCTTACTCTTTGGTGCAGATCACATCCACAGTTTCTCATTTTGTGCTATTCCTTTCCCATGTCATCTGATAATTCCTCCCAAGGAAACATTACCCAGTATCAATTTGCCATACTGGAGGCCTTCCTAGGTCTTTTAACATTTCATGGTGATGTGATATCACTAAGAATTAACATGTGTATATTGAGTAAGAGATAAATTTATTAAGTACACATCTACATATGAACATTGACTCTGGAGTCAGAGAGTCTAGGTTCTAATCCAACCTCTTATGTTTATTACTTGTGTGACCTTAGGCATGTCCATTAGCCTCTCTGTGTCTCAGTTTCCTCATCCATAAAATGAAGGGGCTAGACTAGATGGCATCTGAGGTACCTTCCAGATATAGATCAATGATCTTGTAATCCTATGATTTAGAATGTTCTCTTTCTGATTCTGAGCTTTTCAACCCTTGTCTCTCACAACCATGTGTGGATTTCCTTTCAGAGGCATCTTACTCCACATTGCTTCTTATTTAGCAACAGGTAGCTAACTAGAGATTTCCCATGAATCAGGAATAGAGATAGGTACTTGAAAGAGTGGTTTTCTTCATTTCCAGCTAAAGGAGATAACTTGATTCTCCTAACCCACTAACTCCTTAAAACATCTAAAATGCTCCTTTGTAACATAAGGTAAGAGGAGTTCTCCCTTCATCAATACTACCCACTTATTTCCCATCTTGGTGGCTTGGTCTGAGTCCTGTGGAGCCTCTCCTGCTGGAGTCTGAAATCTGAAAAAAAAAACCCTCCTTTTTCTTGACTGATTTTTCAAAGATGTCAGAAAAAAAGTGGTACAGAAATTTAAAGCAGTTCAACTGAAGTGCACCCAGAGTGTACATGATTTTTAAAGCTTAACAGCAAATTAATTCCAAGCCATGTCCTTTGGATCTTAGGCAGTCGCCCTAAAATCAGGCAGATGCTCAAGTTTCTGAGTGATGCTTGTCTTATCTCTAAAGACTCCTTGTTTGTGTGCTTCTTAAAAGACTGTAGAAGCCTCAGAAATATGTCCATATTTGGTCCATTTAAATGACCTGTTAGCTTGGTTGACCTTTATTGGGTCCTCTAAGTGGAAAATACAGAATTTTTTTATTGAAAATAATGTGTAATTTATAATAATTCTGTTTTATATATTATATTTTCATATGCTTAGGGCACATATGCTACTGTCCACATCCTTTTGTACATCATAATGAACAGAAATAAATACCAATACTTGACTCAACTTTCTAGGAACCAAATGTGGTACAAGGTGTATCAAAATCTCTCAAATATCTGAATGTTCTTCACCATCCTAAGTATTCTTGTCCTCTGACTTTAACATCCCTAGGAATGTGTATGGGATCCTTATGAACATCCTATTCAGGACAAAAGTGGAGGGGCCTGATATCCTGTACAAAGAGGTAGATCCTTAAAGGGGAAAGAGCACTGGCTTAGGAATCAGAGGACCTAGGTTCACATTCCTCCTCTGATGCTTACTACCTGTGACTTTGGGCAAGTCACTTCTCCCTAGGCCTCAGTTTCCTCAAATGTAAAATGAGGTTAGACTATAAAGCCTCTGAAGTCCCTTCTAGCTCTGGATCTTTGATCCCTTCCTCTATTGGAAATAAATTTTGTTTTTTGGTAGAAGTTCAGACTCTTTTTCACTTGGGAAAATGATTACAAGTATACAAATTTATGTCTATTTCAATTGTGTAAATGTTTCGACGGAAAAATAACATGTCTTAAGTGAGTGCTTCAGTTGTTACTTCATGATTGTAAGATCGGCACGGGCTTCCTATTTCTACATCAGGGTGAGGTGCCAAAAATATTTGGGGGTTATTGATTAGACAAGAGAAACAGTGAGGTATAATGGAAAGAACTCTGGTCTAGCAGCCAAGGGACCTGAGTTGTTATAATAATGTCCTTCTATAAATTTGTGTGACTGTGGGCACCTCATTGGGTCTCATTGCCTCATCAGTAAATTGAAGGGAACTGGATTTTTTCAGAAGTAGCTTCTAATTTTAACATGTTATGAATAAAAAATCTAGACCAACATCAACTAACTTACATGTAGAAGCTCCAACCTAAATCACTAAGGGAACCTGATTTTGGAAATGGAATTCAGACACCTTTTTTTTTTTTAACTCTAAACATATGTCAGACTAGAAAACAGGACTGAATCAGTGCTCACACTTTGAAGTTACAGTCTGTGATTGACTAGATACCTATGGAGGTTTCATATTTTTCACCCCAAGCATTTCATTAATGGGAAGGTTATGTTGTTTTGTGGCCTGCTTTCTCAAAATCTACTTTATGAATGCAATTTAGCTATTTGATTCAGTCTTCAGACAGGCTTTTGCTATTGTTTGGAGACTAATTCCCCTATCTCTGGTTCAGCTTCTATGCTCACCGATAAATTGCCTTTTAAAACTTTATCTTATCTCATTGTTCATTCAATAATTATTTACTGAGCACCTATTGGCTTTGGGATACTCATTACTTTTACAATGATATGTTAACTTTAAAATCAACAGAAAACATTTTGTTGTTGCTGTTAATGCTGATGAAAGGCAGGGTAGTTTAATGGATAGAGAACTGCCCTTGGAGTGGGAAAGACTAAGGTTAAAATCCTGCCTCTTCCATATACTGGTTGTGTGACCCAGAGTGAGTTAACTTTTCAGTAAGGGGCAAATCTCTAAGACTAAGTTGTTGCTGAGTTTTAGCTCTGCAAAGGTGAAAGGGGTTTCCACATTAGGAGTCCTCATGTTTTCACAGGGTCTATACATCCCCCACCCTTCACCCCACCCCCTACAAAAAATGTTGATAGAAATAGGTTTGGATTAAACAAAGTATTATGGAGGGATGGGGGAGGGAGATTTGGATTTTTATGAAGCTATTTTTTATCTTATCCGAAGGTATGAGTGTCCTGAATATTATACAAGTAAATGCTATATAAAGACAACAATGAACAATGAGCTTTTAATTGAGACTTTTAAAGTTAGTCCAAGACTTAAATTGTCAAGTCCCAGAGGGTATTACTGTACTCAAAAAATGAATAGAGCGCATAAAAAGCTGTGAAGCAGCATTTCTACTCAAATGCTGTTGTGACTGCCTTCCATCTAAACAAAAAAATCCGAAGCCTTTCAAGGTATCTTTCAGACATCACAGAGTGGTTAAAAGCTCATTAGGCTAAAAGAAAATGACTCTGGGTCTCATTTGTTATATTTTGGTCATTCTGGGAGTCCTTTGTTACCATGTAATGGGTATATAAGTAAAAGAAAAAGGGGTTTCTTTGAGCAGAAATATCATAAAATTGTCTGGTGATTTTGTGAACTGTAAATGTTCATTTTTGAAGTTCGCAGATGTAAACAAATGGCAGCATATAAGAGGATGTAACAACAGCCCAAAAAAGTGTGATCCGTCCTGTAAACTGATTGTTGCTTAAATAAAGAATTTGCACAGGGTTTGTTGAATGTGTGTGTGTCCCTCCTGAAGGGCAGTTTTTCAGAAAACAAGTGCAGGCCTACTATGGATTTTTCCATATTTTCCCCAACTTGTGTCCACAACTAGTTCTATGAACACATTCTACATTTGTGTAGCCTTTTGGAGGGAGTAGTAAATTGGAATAAGTTTTATAAAACTTCTCTCTCTCTGAATTACGAAGTCTTAACTCTCCTTTTGACATGATTTATATACTTTATCTACCTTGGAATTTAATTTTGGTACAGGACTCTACAAGACAGCAGCCTTAATCCTCTACCACCACCATTACCCCTCCTTAATCCACCCCACAAAGTTTGACTCTCTCAAGCCTAATCTTTAAAGTTCCCCTTTATCCAGAAAACTAAAATAACTGGAATATTTCACTCTCAGTGAAAGCTGGCTCTACCAAAAAGCCCTAAAGAGGAAGCAGATTTCAAGGGGATGCTGTGATTGGTCAATTAGTCAACCGAGAGGCGTTAGTAACTGACTGCTAATACACCAAGAATGAAGAAAACAGAGAAATGAGGATGAACCAAGGAACAAGGAAAGCAGTAAGGAGAAGAAATGGAAAACAAATAGAAGAAGAGAAAAATCAAAATTATTTATAGTAGTGCTCAATACACAAGCAACAGAAGAAAAGTAATAGCTATAACTTGAGTTCCATAGTCCGTAAGTAATAGTGATGTGGCATTTTAAGGTCATAGGTTCACATCTTGGCTCTACCATTTAATACCTTTAGGATCTTGGATTAAATTCTCTAGGCATTAGTTTCTTCATGTGTTAAATAAAGAGATTAGACTAAATGCCCTCTAAAGTCGCTTCCAGCTCTTCAATCTATGATCTAAGGTAAAGCTAGGTTCACCTGAAAAAGCAGAATGTTAGTTCAGAATACAAAATATTATTACAGAAGAGATTTCATGAGAAAACTTGTCCATCATATAATCCATTTTGAATATCAATGTAAAAGCTTCAAAAATGTAATTTTTAAAAGTTTCTCATGCCTGTAATTCATGAAAACTGAGACATTAGGTGGAGCCTCAGTTTCCTAAGGCTAACAGTTTGTCTCAGCTCTCCCATCTGTAAAATAAAGGTAACAATATTACCTCCCAAGGTAGTTGTGAGGATAAAATCAGATATTTATAAAACACTTTGCAGAACTTAAAGCGCTAAATTTTTTATTTTTAAAATAGTTTAGTTTTTTTAAGTATTTATTAGTATTAAGTATTTTAGTATTATTTTTTTAAGCATTTATTAGTATTAAGACTGTAGATACTTGGGGAAGCCAAGTAGCACAGCTAGTGGGAGCACCGGCTCCAGTGTTGGGATGACCTGGGGATCAAATCTGGGCTCCGATACTTAGCACCACACCCAGAAACAACTGGCCTGTAACCTTGAGCAAGTTACTTAACCCCAATTGCTTAAAAAAAAAAAAAAGATTGTAGATACTTAAATGTTTGTTGTTTGATTTACCCAGTTTGCTGTGGGCATTCCCATAATCCATCCCACAAAAAAGGGAGTTGAAGAGCACCAAGTATTAGGAAGGATTGGGCTCCCTAAAAGGTGGATTTGGCTGTTTTCCTACGTCTGATGCCCCAGGAGGATAGATAACAGTTAGCCAAGAAGTTAAAAGTTTTTGGCCAGATATTGAGAGGGAGAAAGGACAGAACAGGAATCCCAAGGGGAAATACCAAGGAGTACCCAGGGGGGAGGTGTATCTAGAGCAGACGTTTGTCTGCATTACCACAGGGGTCTATTACAAGTTATGGGCCTCATTCTTAAAGAGATTACAATCTACCCCCAACCCCACCCCCTCACCCCCTTGTGACACCTGGAATTCAGTTGTTCAGAGAATCAAACTTTTAACCTAGAGTTTATCAAACTACTTTAGATTCATGTTTGAAAAAGTTCCAGAGTTTCTCAAAGGCCTTGGATGATGATAGTAAATTGACTTCTCAAGAAGTTTTAAATACTCTTGTAACTGAAAGTGAAGTAAGTAAAATCTCTCTATTTCTCTTCTGGTATTTCCCACTGTTCACTGGTCACAGGCTCATAGATTTAGAGTTGGAAAGAACCTCAAAGCTCATCAGGTCCAACATCCTTATTTTACAGATCAGGAAACAGACCCAGAGAAGTAAAGCAACTTTGACACTACCAGTAAGTGTATGAGGTGGAATTGGAGTCCACATCTTCAGGTCTAACACTTTATCCACTGTAAGCCTTAAACTTCATCCCATTGCTTTCCCCTACTCTAGTCTTTGAAACTTCCTGCTCTGATTCAGAAGAAACCACTCAGTGTAGCTGGGTTAAATAACACTGGAGGTGGCCATACATGGTTAAACTTCAGGATCCAGGAAAAAATGAATGAGTGCCCTGGCATCATCCCTTATCCCTCCATGCTGAATTCTGATATTAAAATCTAAAGGGAAACTGTGTCTCTTTAATGTATTTCTAGATAAGTAAGCAAAATTTGTAGGACGTCTTTTTTTTGGGGTTACATCTTAATTTCTGAGATCAAAACATTAAACCATGTTGGTGTTTGCTTGCTATATACCATTTTAATGTTATATAAATGGAGGGAACTGACTAGCATTGAGAAAATTGCAAACAGTCACAAAGCAAGTAAGAATCAAAGCCAGTATCATAGGCCCCAGGTTTTGTGTTTTAATTTTCTGTTTCATTTTTGAAGGAGGATAAGTTGGGGATGGGGAGGGATTTGAAGAACAAATTAATTCTATGGCTCAGAATATATAGAAAAATGTGTCATGGACCCCTTCTCAGAATAATTTTATATGCCTAAAATAAAATATATAGCATCACAAAGGACATCAATCGTACTGAAACATTTATCAACAACTCATAGGAACATTTTTAAAAGTCAGACTGAGAACCATTTGCTCTAGGAAGTGTCCCTAATAAGTCATCAGTTGATTCTGATCCACTGTTTTAGACATTGTTACTACTGTAAGACCATCAAGACCTAATTTGGTTTTGTGTCAGACTTATTACCCAGGATGTCTTTGGAAGCTAAAAGGCAGAGGTCACAGGACAGAGTGGTGACATTTCTTCCATGCCCTTTATTCTCAAGGAGGCAGGAAACTGCATTGTTTATCACTCAAAGCTTCCAAGTGGTCTCTCTGGTCCTTCTCAGAAAGAAAAGAAGGTATTGGGTAATTCCCACTGGCAGTCATCAAGTGAGACTCTTATATTATCTTTCCATCTCAAAGCAAGGGAGTATTCAATATACAGAGCCCAGCAAAGAATGGAAATCAACTTTGATGCTGTTTTAAAACCATTGTAGAAGGAAAAAGGTGAGAACTACAGGATTAGCATCATTTATCCTGTAGCCTTTTGGAGCAAGAAGGAAGAGGAGAGGGAACGAGCATTTATTAAGTGCCTACTCTGTGCCAGGCACTTTATAAATATTATCTCATTTGATCCTCACAACCCCAGGAGGTAGGTGTAATTATGATCCCCATTTTACAGTTGAGGAAACTGAGGCAGATGAAGGTTAAGTGACTTGCCTAAGGTCACACAGATATTCAGTATCTGAAGCTAGAATTGAACACAACTCTTTCTAACTACAGGACCAGTGAGAACTATACCAACAAATACCTCCAAGCAAGAAGTTAGTATTTGAGCCCAGGTCTTTCTATCTCTTAGGGAAGTATCCTCCCACTGTGCTGAGATGACAGGGTACAATCCACAGCTGAGTTCCTATTGGGAATGGAATATAATATTGGAGACAAGCACTTCTTAGGGAGGGCAAACTTAGGTGGGATGTTCTAGTGGGAGGCTGAAGTGGAGTACTGATGGTCAAGGGGGTGGTAGAAGAAAGGCCCAAGAAGGAATTGGGAGTACAGTAAAGCTAAAATTCTCAACAATTTTGCCCATGCCCAGCAATATTCCTGAGATTAGTGAATTTTTGATGTGTAACTAAAATAGTGCTTGTGTGTATAAGTCAATAATCCAAGCCAAAAGAAATGTATTAAGTGAACTGCACATACTCATGGATCTTTTCAATTAGTAAAAGAGATTCCTGGGCCAGCAGCCATAAGGTCGGGTTTCTCTTTGCTGAGGATCAGCCACTGGATCCTTCTACTCTATTCTGTCATGGGCTAGATGTGAACTCTAGAGGTCAGAGGTATTTTCTACTGAGTTCACCCAGCTCCCAAGTCCACTTTTTTTTACAATTATTTTTTTCCAATTTATTTATTTTTAGTTTTCAACATTCATTTCCACAAGATTTTGAGTTACAATTTTTTCTCCCTGTCTTTTCCCTACCCCAACCCCAAAATAGTTAGCTTACTGAATATCCCTTTCCCTAGTCTGTTCTCTCTTATATCTTCCACTCCCTCCCCCCCCTCCCCCCCCCCCCAAACCCCACAACTTTCTAGTACAGCAAGATAGCTTTTTATATCCCGGTGCCTGTGTGTCTTACTTCCCCGTTGCATGTAAAAAAAAAAAACAAACAATTTTTTATACACATTTGTTTTTAAAACTTTGAGTTACAGATTTTTTCCCTTCTTCCCTTCTCACCCACCCCCACTAGGAAGATAAGCAATTCAATATAGGTTGTACACGTGTAGTCAGGTAAAACATTTCCATAGCAGGTCTATTGTGAAAGACTAACTATATTTCCTTCCATCAACCTTGTCCCTTTTCAAAAATGCTTGCTTCTAACTACCCTCTCCCTCAATCTTTCCTCCCTTTTATCCACCCCCCCCCTTATCCCTTTCCCCCTATTTTACCTTTAGGGTAAGATACCCAATTGAGTGTGTATGTTATTCCCTCCTTAAGCCAAATTCAATGAGAGTAAGGTTGTTCCATTCCTTTTCACCTTCTTGCTGTTCCCCTCCATTGTAACAGTTTTCTCTTGCCTCTTTTATATGACATAATTTACCCTGATCTATCTCTCCCTTTCTCCTCCCAATATATTCCTCTCTCACCTCTAAATTTTATTTTTTTAGATATCATCCCTTCATATTCAACTCATCCTATGCTCTGCCTATGTATACATGTACATACATATGCACACCCTCACATATATATATTTATATAAACCTACACCTTCCTATATATATATATATATATATATATATATATACATATATGTTTTCTTCAACTATTGTCATACTGAGAAAAGCCTCATGAGTTACACTTATTGTTTTTCCATGTAGAAATGTAAATAGTTCAACTTTAATAAATTCCTTATGATTTCTTTTCCCTGTTTGCCTTCTCATGCTTCTCTTGCTTCTTGAATTTGAAAGTCAAATTTTCTGTTCAGCTCTGGTTTTTTCTTCAAGAATGCTTGAAAATCCTCTATTTCATTGAATTACCATAGTTTCCCCTGAGGCATTATACTCAGTTTTGCTGGCTAAGTGATTCTTGGTTTTAATCCTAGCTCCTTTGACCTCTAGAATATCATATTCCAAGCCTTTTTATCCCTTAATGTAGAAGCTGCTAGGTCTTGTGTTATCCTGATTGTGTTTCCACAACACTCAAATTGTTTCTTCCTGACTGCTTGCAGTATTTCCTCCTTGGCCTGGGAACTCTGGAATTTGGCTATAATATTCAGAGGAGTTTTCTTTCAGGGATCTTTTTTAAGAGGTGATTGGTAAATTCTTTCTATTTATCTTTTGCCCTCTGGTTCTATAATATCAGGGAAATTTTGCTTGATAATTTCTTGAAAGATGGTGTCTAGGCTCTTTTTTTTATCTTGGCTTTCAGGTAGCCCAATAATTTTTAAATTATCTCTCCTGGATCTATTTTCTAGGTCAGTGGATTTTCCAGTGAGATATTTCACATTGCCTTCCATTTTTTCATATCTTTAAATCTGTTTTATAGTATTTTGATTTCTTATGAAGTCATTAGCTTCTATTTCCTCCAATCTGATTTTGAAAGAATTATTCTCTTCAGTGATTTTTTGAAGTTCCTTTTCCATCTGGCAAATTTGGCTTTTTAAGGCATTCTTTTCCTCATTGTCTTTTTGGATCTCTTTTGCCATTTGAGTTAGTCTATTTTTTAAGGTGTTATTTTCTTCAGTCAAGCTGTTGACTCACTTTTCTTGATTTTCTTGCATCATTCTCATTTCTCTTCCAAATTTTTCCTCCACTTCTCTTACTTGGTTTTCAAAATCCTTCTTGAGCTCCTCCATGGCCTGTAACCAATTCATATGTTTCTTGGGAGCATTTGATGCAAGAGTTCTGACTTTGCTGTCTTCCATTCCATGCTTTGATTCTTTTTGTCTCTTAAAAAGGAATCTATGATAGGATTGCATTTCCTCTGTTTGCTCATGTTGCCAGTCAATTACTTGACTTTTGAACTCTTTGCCATGGTAGAACTCTGCTTTCAGAATCGAGAGAGCTTTGTCCTAAATTGCTGGGGTTTTTGCAGCTGCCAGAGCTATTAAGAGGGTGCCCCCTGTACAACCCCCAGAAGATCTGGTTCACTGGTCACACACCCCAGGACCACGACCCAAGACTGTGATCCAGATCCAAGCAGGTCAAAGGAAAAGCAATAGACCTCTGCATGGTCGCTTGGCCCACCTACAATGTGCAGGCCAGGAGCTCTGGAGGCAGCAACGTGGCAGTAGCTGGGGCTGCCTCACCTCTGCCACTTCTTTCCCTGGGCATAGGGGCTGGACTGTGCTCTTCCGATCCCCTCTTCCAACAGAGTTCTGGAATGACCTTTTACTTTCTTTTTGGCATTTATGGGTTGAGAAGTCTGGAAACTGCCATAGCTGCTGGTGATTCATTCTCCTGAAATCTGCTCCAGCCCCTGCTGGTTGGGGCTGCCCTGGGGCCAAAACCGAATGGCTCACATGGGGCTGGGCTTGGGTCCCTTTTCTGTGCAATAGACCCTTCCACCAGCCTGCTGGGCTTCCTTCAGTGGGAGATTTGTCTTTCTGTCACTTTGTGGGTTCTGGAGCTCTAAAATTTGTTTAAAATCATTTTTTTAAAGCAATCAGGGTTAAGTAACTTGCTCAAGGTTACATGGCCAGTTATTTCTGGGTGTGGTGCTAAGTATCTAAGCCCAGATTCGATCCCCCAGGTCATCCCGACACTGGAGCCGGTGCTCTTACTCACTGAGCCACCTGGCCACCCCTAAGCAATCAGGGTTAAGTAACTTGCTCAAGTTTACATGGCCAGGTGTTTCTGGGTGGGTGCTAAGTGTCTGAGCCTGGGATTTGATCCCCCAGGTCATCCTCTTACTCGCTGTGCTACCTGGCTGCCCCAGAGTCATTTTTTACATGTATTGGAAGAGGTAGAATCTGGAGCCCCGGGGAAGACCTGTTTCTCTTCCACCATCTCGGCTCCGCCCCTCCCAAGTCCACTTTTTTTGCCATGATTTCTAGGTCCAGAATCACTCCAGAGCTTTGTGTCAGCATCTGAGGAACAGCCTGGAATTGTGAACCCTGCCTCCTACAGAAATTGTGTTACTTGTACTCTCTTCTTATTCACAAGTACCACAGTTACAGGGGAAGTTAACAAACTCGTACTGTGGATTTCCTAGGACAACAAGGTCCAGATCAATCATATGTTTAGAGGGAGCTTTTGTAATCTGGGTTGGTGCCAGTCACTTCAAGTAGATTTTTAAAAATTTTTTTATGTACATTATTGTAGTATGCAGTAGTGTAGTGAAAAGAGCATGGAATTTTGAGTCAGAAGAACTGTATCTGAATCTCATCTCTGCCTCAAGATAGTCACTTCAATTCACTAGGCTTCAATTTCCCCATCTGTAAAATGAGAGGATTGGACTTGATTTCTAAGATCCCCTTCCAACTTTAATTCTAGGAGTCTAGTTTAAAAATGGAGCAGAAATCACCCCCACCTTACTTAGCCCTAATATGTTTGCTAAGTGAGAACACATCTCATTATTTACTGGCTGAAATTTAATTCCGTTAATCTCACCTGATTCCAAGATAATTTTGTCCACTTCAAAACAGTTTCACAAATTTAAAAAGTAAAGGTGATCTGGAGTGAAAGGATGGGAGTGAAAAGATAAATACAAAGGCAGTCAGTGGGAATAGCTACAGCTTACAGAGAACCAAAAATCAAAAACATTATTACAGCTGAACAGAAGAGATGATTGAGGTGGGTTGAAAGAGGCCCCCTTGTACTATCCATTCACTTATTGATTCTCAGTCTAGTAAATACTATATTCAGTATTCAAACTTTTGTGTCTGCTTCTGTGGAAAGACAGCTCCATTAATGGAAGTTATAGGGGCAGCTAGGTGGGGTAGTGAATAGAACACTAACCTTGGAGTCAAAGGACCTGAGTTCAAATCCAACCTCAGACACTTAACACAAAAACTAGCTGTGTGACCTTGGGCAAATCACTTAACCCCAATTGAAGTTTCATCACGAGGGCTCATTTAGAGATAGAAAATTTAGAAATGGCAGAGGATATGGTCAATATGTAGGGGATCAGAATTAACTGCATGTTCCTCTGAATTACTCACTCACCATTTTTTATAGCACAGCAACATTCCATTACTTCTATATACCACTGTTTATTTAGCCATCCCCTTATTGAAAAACATCTATTTTGTTTCCAATTCTTTCCTGCCCCAAGTGTTGGAATGAATATTTTGGTAAATACAGGGGATCTTTCTTTTCTGTTTTTTGCTATTGGTATACATAAGTAATGGGATTTGGGGGAGGAAATTGTTTTGGGGTTTTTTTTTGGTATCCCCTTTGCCTAGCACATAAAACTCCTTGCACATAGCAAGAGCTTAATGAATGCTTGTTGGATTAGATTAGATTGGATCGATCCAACAGTAAATATCCAAGTTAATGTTCTCTGGTATAAAATCTAGGTTGTTAAAAATCAAAAAAATTCAAAGAAAATATACCCTCTCCTTTCAATGAAACCAGATGGCAACCTCTGAAAAATAAATCCCCATTCCTTCTATGAAAGCCCAGACTAAGATTCTAGTTAAACAGAGGTACTAAAACATCTTAAAATGATTCTTTGTTCATTAAGTGTGGCACATTAAAACAACCCATTATGATCAAGTTCTTCTTACTCTCTCAACATGACATTTCATTAGTGTTCCTGATATATATCTTTCCTCTCAGAGCTATGCCAGTTCTAATGCTCATGTTATTTATATATACTCCAGAGTGGATTTTCCACTTAACTGAAAGTTCAACCCAAGCTCTGTAGAATTGCCTTGGAATGAAAATTATCTACTTCTCAGCCTTAGAGAATGGCATTGCTTTGCCAGGAATAGGGTCTTAGCAGGTTTTCTCTGAATTTAATTTCCCTAATCTTGTCTAAAGGCATTTTAATGGGTCTTATTCTTCCATTCATGAAGGATCTGTGATTTCCTCCACTGTTCCTCCCCCTATCAACAGAGCCAAACCCCTCCACTGCTCTTCAGAAAGTGTCTTGGAGTGCTTCCCTAGCTGGAGAACTAAGCACTCTTCAGCCAACCTAGTTGTGAGTCTCTGGACTCAGTTAGGTTGGCCATCAAACAATAGATTTCTACATCGATCTCTGAAGTTTGAAGCCTTCCCCGATTGGCAGGACCTGGGAAAGTTTATGTTCTGATATGTGTACTGTTGTGAGGATCAAAAGAGAGAATATTATAAGGCTTTTAGCACAGTAGCAGGCACAAAATAGTTGTTTTAAGAGATGCTTGTTTCCTTCCTTCCTTTTTGACAACCATAGGCAGACACAAGCATTTTGAGCTTTGGATTTTTATAACTCCCATCTATCTCATCTCCAGGTTATTGTTGTTTCCCTACATAAATGCCTTCTTTAAATAATAGAGTTGAATTGTCTTACAGTTTTCATCTCCTTTTTTTGGCCACTTTCATCCACTAAGAAAGGGCCTTTGTCCACTTTTGGGTTCTCATTGTCAGACAATTTTGAGTATTTACTAATCAGCACAAAATCCAAAGGAAAGAACTTATGATGTTGAAATTACTTTGTTACCATTACACTGTCATGTTCTCTGCAAGTGAATTTGGCCAGGGGAGTAAAAATGCACCCTTGCCTGAACACAATATCTGCAGCCTCAGCAAATGGATTACAGATAGTCATTACTTCAGTGAATTGTTTTGTCCAAAATGCCTTGAGGTTGCTTCAGATTTCTTTTTTCCTTTGGAAAATAAAAATAAAAGTAGTGAAAATACAGAACACAGAAGTCAGCTCCTGTTAAGCCACAATTCCCTCCCTGAACTATAACTTATGCTATATAGCTGGCTTCACTCTGCCTGAGTCTCATGGCCATATGAGAATTGTGTCAGGTTTTGGCAAAGATGGTCCCTGCTAACCCCAACTCCCTCTAAATCAAAGCTTCCTAACCTAAGGTCCAACAACTCCCAAAAGGCCCATATATAGATTTCAGGGGATCCATGAGCACTTATGGAAAAAAAAATTTCATCTTTATTTAAATATGAATTGGTTTTCTTTGTAAATTAATGTATTTTATTTTATGCATTTAGAAACATTACTCTGAGAAGGGTTTCGTAGGCTTTACCCAATTTCCTAAGAGGTCTGGAAGTCCCAAATGAAGCAAAAGATTAAGGAATGAAAGTGATGAAAATGAAGAATCCTCCTATGAGGTTATTTCCTAACAAAGTAGATATTGCTACTATGGAAAGCTAATCCATAGTTTCTTACAAAGTATTCTCTAATTATCCTATCTCTTCCTTTCATTAATTTTACTCTGCAAATCTTCTTTGTTATCCTTTTCAGGGCACAAATGGATGTGGGAATAACTGAAATGCCACTTTTACACAAAAACTTATCGGAGTTTTAGTGAGCTGCGCTATAGATTGGAAAGCTACAAATGAACAATCACCTGGACCTAGATTAGAATAAGAGGAGGAAAGTGAGCTGAACTGCCTTTGGGAAACTGTGAAATTCCTTTAATGACCCTAAATCAAATGCTCAACTTTTTAATAGCACTGTCCTTCCAGTGTTCTTGTATGCCTGGTGTATGAGTAATGAGACTCTGCAGAGTCTAAAGAATTGAAACTAGGGATCATCTAGAGGATAATGTAGGGGTATAAAGTGTGTGTGTGTGTGATGAGGCTACCACCCCTTACAAGCAAGCATACTATCAAATATAAACAATGGAATCAAAGAAATATAAGTGAAAAAAGTATAATCAGTTGATCAAAAAGCATTCAAGAGCTTACCATGTAGCAGGCATTCTGCTGCGTATTAAGGATTCAAAGAAAGGAAAAAAGCAGTCCCTGCCCTCAAGGAACTTGTTCAATTCTAATAGAAGAGGCCACATGGAAGTAACAGCAATGTACAAAATGTTATCAAAGAAAAAAATGAGGAAAAAAAGAGGTAGGCTGTCCATGTGGTGAGAATGAAGGACAATTGTTGGATAACTATTGGCATCCTCTGTTTAGTATCCTAATTTCAAGAATAAATGAGGAAGGGCTCCAGTATGTTGGGTAGATATGCTATAGCTAACATACGGGAGGTCACCGACAAGAGTCATGCATAACAGGCTAGAGTATTCATGGAGGACTAACACTTGTAGTGTGAGGGCTTGCCAAGCCCTTTCCAGGGATGCTCATTCACCTTTCGTGTCCACCTGGCACTCAACTATCACCTGTGATTCCAAGAAGCTGCAGCACATACAAGGGCCACACCGCAGTAAAACCATCTTATCAGACAGATTAAACAAGATTGAGGGTAATCAACAGCCTTGAGTCTGTTGATGAGTTAGAGGGATGTCTACCCTAAGCATGTGAAGACTTTCCCAGAGAAGGATGGGTAGAGGAGAGCAATTTGTTCCAATGGCCATGAAGATAGCTGAAGCAGGCTCTATGGAGCACTTGGAGCCTGGTCAGATATCTAAGATGCCAAGGTCATCCACTACATCCTAGGCTATCTCCTGTCTCCATGACTTTTGTCTTGCCACTGAACTTCACTGACTCTAGGAGAGAGTGAGACTTTTTGTGCAACTTTGCCTCACTAATACCCAAGTCATGCAAGAATGAAGATATCATTCCATGATTTCATTGATCCTCTTTGAAACAAAGAGCAATCAACTTAATTGGCAGGAATAGATCGATTGTGAGCCACAGCATTGGAAAGAATGCCCACATCGCCGGGATTGAAGATTCATTTGAACAATAAATATTCTGGGTTACTTAAGGTTCAATATGAGTTAGGAGTATGACCTAGACAAAAATAGTTACTTTGCCCCAGCCAGACCATATCTGGAATATTGTATTTGTCCTGAGTCAGAAGATTTGAGCTCAAATCTGGCCTTAGACACTTATTATCTGTATACACTGGGAAAGTTGCTGATCATCTGACTGTCTC
>NW_027185655.1:75002109-75087843 GCF_028583685.1 Petaurus breviceps papuanus
CCCCACCATCAATATAACAATGACCTGGGCTGGCAAAGAGGAAGAAGTACTGATAGGGTTGTGGTCATTTCCATAAATGGAGAGATAAGAAAATTACTACTACTGGTACTGTTGATGAAGGCAGAAAATCTGAGTTCAAATCATATCTCTGGTATTTACTTGCATTATGATGATGGGAGAGTCAGCCTTTCTGGGAGGGCTTCATTTTATTCATTTACAAAATTCTGGGTTTGCATCTGATGACTTCTAAAGTTCCCTTTTCAACTGCATCCTGTAATCTTAAGGTGCCATGTTGCTGGTAGCAAATCACAACCTCACACATGAATGCTGCATGAGTAGTATTTGGCATCATGAAATTATGGTCCTTTGTTCACACATCACACCAACTGCTATCCTGAACAATGCTTTACCTTAGCCCTCCTAATGATCTATCCTCCTGAGCATGTATATTTAATTGATACCCTTAGTGAGGAAGATGGAGATGGATTCAGAGCCAAGATGCAGATGATTAAGCTTCCTCCTGAGCCATCTTAAAACACCCTCTTGAGTTGAGTTTGTTGAGTTTAATAGTTACTTTGAATAAGAAGCTGGGCTATTCTGGAAAGCAATTTGGAATTATTATGCAAGTGACTAAAAAGCCCGTGCTTTTTGACCCTGAGGTTCCACTGATAGGCATATATGCCAAAAAAGCACAGTAACAATGAAAAAAATGTTCTATATCCATCACAATATTTATATTAGAACTTTTTTTGTGGTAGCAAAGAACTAAAAAAAAAGAGCATGGCCATTGATTGGGAGATGTGATACCTGGATGTGATGAAATATGAAATGATGAACATGGTGAATACAGAGAAGCATGGGAAGACTCATGAACTGATGCAAAGTAGAGTAAGCAGAACCAGAAAAGTTTAATAATAATTATAATGAATGCAATAAGGTAAATGGAAATAGCTACACCAAATGATTATAAATGAATGCTGGTAAAGTATAAAGGCCAAGTCTGACCCCAAAGAAGACCTGTGAGAAAGCATCTTGCCCTGGTTTCTTTGCAGAAGTGAAACATTATAGATAGAGTGGCTTTACCTATAATGTCAGATTTTTTATGTATTAGTTAGTTTTACTGAATTGTTTCTTTCCTCTCTCACTCTTTATAGGCTCCCTAGGAGAAAGGAGGAAAGTACATAGGGAAACGTAGGTGATGTAAAAGCAAGAGACAACAATAAAAATTTATTTTTAAAGAAAAATAAAAGCTCTGGAGGCCTGACTTAATGGAGATTAGTATTCAAGGATGAGTTGGATGAAATGGCTTCTGAGGTCCCTTCCAAATCCGATACTGTAATTCTTAGCAATCTGAGAGCTCCATCAGTCTGGTGCTGAATCTGGTTCCCATTTCCTTAATCAACAGTAGCCCTGATCAGTCTGTGAGTAAATCATTTTTGTCCTATTTGTAGATCAGAAGGGATCTGCAGTCACTATTTTTTAAAAGGCAAGCATGCTTTTGAACTTCCTTTCATTACTTAGTCCCAGTTCTACTCTGTTGTTTTCTGGGCTTTCTTTAACCTGTCTACCAGGAACCAGGACAAGATATTTATCCTCTCTGAGTCTCAATTTCCTCATTTATAAAATTAGAGTGTGAATGTGATGTCCTCTAAGTTCTCATCCAGCTCTAAATCTATGATCCTATAATACTATTAGCATGAGCCATTGGATCTGGATGCCCATAGAAGGCAACAATTTTATTTTTCTTTCAGGGGAACGTGGTATAAATTTAAAGTTCATTGTTCCTGCTAATTTTCCTAGAATTCAATTTTATTAATTATACAAGTGATTGGAGTGTAACCTGCACTTCCATTTGCTTAGAAAAAAAAATCATATTCATTGAATTCCTTTTCCTTCCTTGCCGATAACCATATACATCTGTGGAATCGTAATCATGACTAAAATTTCTGTATCACTTTGAGGTTTGCAAAGCAGTTTCCTCTCAGTGAAACTGTGGAATGGATGGTGAACACATTTCTATGCCTATTTTACAAGGTGAGGAAACTGAGTCTCAGGTTTATTGACTTGCCCAGAACCATATAGCTATCACCAGGATTGAAGTGATATACTTCTCATTCCAAGTACTTTTCAGTAGTGGTAAATAGCTATGAATCATGGAATAGCTTGAACTCGGACGAATCAAAATGGCAGATGATTCAAAGAGCTATGGAGAGATTATGGGATTGTCATAAGTAGGCTATAGCATTACTATTGATGACTTGTATGAAAGAGATTACATAGAAAAATGTCACGTAGGCCATGTAGTGTAAAGAAAGTGTCACAGGAGATAAAGACCCTACCCTGCATGGGATACACGAGTTGTAAGAAGGGAGAACTTCAGTTCTCAGATAGTCCCTCTTTGGGGACTCATCATTACAGCATCCCTGGATTCTAACTTTGAGAGAGAAAATGGAAGAGCCAATTCTACTTCAGATTGCTGAAGGAAAAAACTCTGGGAAGATATAAGAGGAGTGGGCAGTTTCCATCATGTCCAGATTCCCAGCCTGGTTCTCTAGAGACTTCAGGGACTTTCCTCTTAGGTGAAATCCAGAACCATCTGTCTTTATTGAGCTGAGTCACCTCACCCTCAATGGGAGTTTTTGTTTTGCTACTAATTTGAATAAATAGATGAGAGGAAGGAAGGAAGGAAGGAAGGAAGGAAGGAAGGAAGGAAGGAAGGAAGGAAGGAAGGAAGGAAGGAAGGAAGGAAGGAAGGAAGGAAGGAAATATGCCACAGGCTCTGAAGGCAATTCAAAAACTCTTTCAAGTGACAAGATCACTGGGAAGAAAGAGACCAGTGGAAAGAATACTGGACTTGCAGTCTAAGGACCTGGGTTCAAATCCCATTTCTTCATTTATTACCTGTGTAACCTTAGTTAACTCATTTAAATCAATCTGGACTTTGCTTTCTTGAATTGTAAAGGAAGAGTATGACTAGATGACTCTTGAGGTCTCTTCAAGTTGTAAATATGTGATCCTATGACTGCCCTGTTCTGCATGAAAATGAAGAATATCTTCTAAATGTTTTTCCTTAGAAGCATTGTGGCATTATGGCTAATGTTTGAGTTGGTATCAGGTAGACCTGGGTTCCTTTGATATAACAATCACTTAACCTCCTTGCAAGTCAGTTTTCCCATATGTAACATATGAAAGTAACACCTGGACTGCCTGTTTCACAGAGCTGTTATGAGGCTCAACAGAAGTAATATGCTTTGACAACTTTAATTGGACCTATAACTTCTTTGGTATAGGGAACTCCCAGATGAAGAAACTCCCTCTACCAATTCAGGTTGGCTTCTTGTCTGCCCTGAGAGATTAGATGATTTGTCCTGGGTCACATAGTCACTATGTATCAGAGGTAGCATTTGAACCTAGATCTCCCTTGCTTCAAGTCCAACCCACAAGCCACTAGGCCATACTGATTCTCAGACTTTAAAGTATTATATCAGTTTGTTACTATTATATTACATATGCTACCATTTTGCTTTATGCTTCAAATTTAAATTATGTAGGAGACATGAAGATAGGAGAGCATAAAGGGAAATCTCTGATTTGCTCCAAGGCTATTTCAGATTACTATTATAGATTCCCCCATATATATATTTGCCACATTGCTTATATTTGGATCCCTGAAGTTTCCTATTGCCTCTCTCATGATGGTTATTCCAATTGTTAATGAGGTAATTATCCATCTAATCATGACACAGGTAGATGAACCACAGCATACTAAACATGATGCACAGAGAATGAAGTATTTCCAGCACAGGAAAGAGGCAGATTTCTCAGTTCTCAAAGAAATCTTTGCCATTCTGCTAGACAATTACATGTAATGCCCGCAATTTTCTACAGACAGGGATATTCACTGGATCAAAAAAAAAACCCACAAGTCTTTTGTTATGATGAAGCATGAGCTAAATAGGTCAGAAGTCAGAAAAGAGAGTCATGTCTTGGAAATTTTTGCATCCAGGAGAAATTCAAGTGAGCAGAAGAGGAGTCTTGAAGGAACTTGCAAAAAAAAAAAATGGACCATCCCAAATATAGTTGCTCCAGGAGAGGCAGAAGCCTATAAACCAGAGAGTCTGGCCTGAAACCCTGCAGCACAGTCAAAGGTCCTAGATGTCCCAAATCTTCAGAAGGAGACTGGAGGGTTGGTGGAACAAGGAGGGATGATGGGCCCAAAAAGAGGCGCACCACAGAATTGGGCCCTGGGTATATGGGCCCCAGAACAGGCAAATGGCAGGGGTGGTAGCCCTGGTAGAACAACAGAAGACCAAAAGACATGTGCACAGCAGGCTGGAAGACTGTCTTAGGCATAAACAATCCCTTCTAGTCTGTCAGTACACTGAGGTAAAGTCCCATTCATTCTGACCTATTTATATCTCTTTGAACAGAAGCTCTGGAGGATAAATTCTGGGGCATAGCTGTCATTCAAATTCTCCTTTAGATGTGGAATGACTTCATAGCCCTCCCTAGAAATATTTGATTTATTTTGCAGGTGACAGCCTCTAAACAAATATCTCAATATCCCTTCCCCATGTGTCATTGCAACATAACTATAAATTCTTTTTTGTTTGTTTTTTGTCTTTTTGGAGGGGGGAAGACAGGGCAAGTGGGGTTAAGTGACTTGCCCAAGGTCACACAGCTAGTAAGTGTTAAGTGTCTGAGGCTGGATTTGAACTCAGGTCCTCCTGACTCCAAGGAGGGTGTTCTATTGACTGTGCCATGTAACTTCTCTTCCTTTTTTTTAAGCCCTCTCATTTTTTTAAATGTCCTCTCCATTTTGTCAAATTTTGCATGGTGAGAGCCTTCCAAGTTTTGGCCTCAAACTGTAGCAGCAAGCACCCCAAGCGTCCTCGGGGTTTGCAGCTACCACAGGTTCTTGGATCTGCTTTGCTAAAGGAAAGCAACTCAAAATGGGTTAACAAGCTTACTTTAATCAGTCAGACATATATCGTTTACCTTGTTCAGGAGAAAAGGTCAGCACCCTGAACCTCAAAGTATACAGGCATAATTATCAAGACAGAAACATCAAGTAGACAGATTTCCAAACTGTCCAACCATTACATCCATACCCAGTCAACATCTGGGTTTCCACATTCTGGGTTTTTCAAAGCCGGGGGACTCTCAACAACGGCTTCCCAGAATTCAGATCAAATCACAGAACACTTCTCAAAGTGAGTCCCAAAACAAAGCTACACATCAGGGCTTATATAGCCTTCTCCTGGCTCAGAGAATGTAACAACCTTATTGACCCACTGGCCAATCAAAAAGTATCTACTGAAAAACAAGCCTCCCACCCCAGGCTCCAGGTGCACGTTAGCCTAGGGGCAGGGAAGATCTTTAAATCTGCATTTCCATTACACAAACTGGAGCCATAAATTCAGCCAATTATGTGGCAGGTCGTTCCAAACTAAAACTGACAGGTAGGAAATACACAAAGGCTTAACTTGGCATAATATTGATAAGACAAAAACGCTCCACTCATATTTTTCTTCCCATATCACAGGAGCTAACAGATGTGTCCATTGTCAAGACACTTTCTCTGTCATGGCAGGACCTTTCAAAAGAACCCAATGAGATATAGAAATGAGCAGGAACACTTCCTATCCTCAAGATAAAGATAGATATAAGCCTAGCAGGCCCCAGAGTTTATGCCCATGAAGCAGCACTTCTTTCTCCATCAGATACAGTGCCTCTTTGGCTTTGACTTAGGGTTGAATTGTCATCAAAGAACTTTCATATATATATATATATATGTATATATATATATATAAAACCACAAATTACCAGGTGTGGAGCAGAGCAAGAGTTATGTCAAGGCATACTCTGCAAACTTAGAGAAAATGACTCTTCAGCCACCCTATCAGGCTGCTGTTCTTCATTTTTCAGCTGCCACAAGAGACCACAGCTCACAAGAGAACAAACTTTTCAACTTTCTGTCTCACTGAATTAAGAAATTGAGAAAATCAGCTCCTTTTAGCTGTGGCTGGTTCAGGAGGAGTTCTGTAGTCATAGAAACTGGGACTGATCAGAATAAAGTTCTTGGCCACTCTAAGCACAATCCTCAGTTGGAAAGAACTTGAAGTTGCCAGAGATCTGAAATGTATTCTCTAGGGACTGTGAAAGGAAGGTCTTCCCAGACTGCCAAGCTGGAAGGAACTTGGCTCTGCCTGTTCTTTTTCAGACGAAGGGTACATAATAAACAAGCAGAGAGAGAAAGCTTAAATTCTAAATACCCTCTTGAGGAAAACCAGAAAGTAGTTCCTGGGAACAATGCACAAAGACTGTCATAAAAAGTGAAGTCATTGGTTTCTATAATGAATGACTTATGATCATTACAGTGTGGTTAGAATAGAGATTCAACTTCCACTGCCTAAGGAATTACTAGGTTCCATTTACACTCACTTGATAAAAGCATCCCTATAAATTAGACCATCTCTGTTTTGTTTAAACCTATCCTTCTCAGGCTCATGAAAGTATTTACCCATGAATACCATGCCCATTTATGTGTGCCTTTGAAATTTTGTTCACTCTGTGAGGAAGGCATGATGCATGTTGAAGGTTTGGGTTAAGATAAATATTGCATATTGCCCAGCTTTGGTATTTTCATGTCAATATATGTGATTCACTAAGCATGAAGAATAAAGAGTTCTGTGCACTTTCCAGACAGCATGAAAGCCTTGAAGTAATCCACTGCATGCCAAATGCATCCCAATCCAGTTTATCGGCAATCGGAACCTGGCACTGAACTAGCGAAGGAATTAGTTAAAATATCCAGGATATCAAACTTATACATGTCTAACAAGACCAGAGATGGTGAGCCTAAATAAACTATCTAAGCAAGTGAATGGCCACATTCCATTCTCTTCTAATAATATTTCAAATCAAAATAAATGTAAGCTTATGTATAAAATTAAAAATTAAATCTTTTAAAAAATATTAAACATCAAATTTAAAAATTAAGCATTAAATATTATTATCACGAACAATGATAATACAGGACCTTCTTATGCTCATAAGAAGTGCTATAAAACAAATTTAATAATATAATTATGATAACTAATATTTATTTAGTGCCCACTATGTATAGGTCACACACTGTACTAAGTACTTTGTAAATATCTCCTAATTTGATCTTCACAATAATTCTTTGAGATAGATGCCATTAATAGCTCCATTTTATAGTTGATAAAACTGAGGCAATGCACACACTAAAATGTGCTGTGCTCCCTTATCCACATCTTTTCAAAGTCTGAGAAGGTGTAATGTAATGCCAAGCAAAGGCAACTTCCCAGGTTCAAAATACCAGCATAGGTGCTCTCTATTTTATTCAGTGACAAACCAAGAACAGAGAAGATCAAAACATGACATCATTCAAAATACAGCATTTACTAAGTGTGATTAAATAATCTCCAAGTACTACCCCACCCCCAGGACCTTCCAATCATTCAATCAATTACAAAGTCTCTGTTCTAAATACTTCTCCACCCCTAGGCTATACCTTAATTAAGTCCACCACAAAGCCCCTCTTCTCAAATGGAGATTAGTTTCCAAACATAAGGTCAAAAGTTCCCCACCCCTGGATCACAACTGAATCTACCCCAGAGTTACATCAAGTTTAAACACAGCACTTAATACCCAAATGGAGGTCTTTTCTTCATCTTGACAGGAGGCAAGTTCTCAGCAATCTTAGTTCCTGGGAAGACAAGGCTTAGCAAGGCCGTAAGATACATTGCCAATCCCTTCATGAATTTATCCTCTGTCTGTAGAACAGTCCTAGAACCCCTGAACACATTAGCAAAGCCCTCTCCCAGGATTTCTGTAAACATACAACAAGAAAATCCTTCTTCAGGGCTTCTGAACCAATAGAAAGGCTCCCAGACCCCTGCAACAACAGCACTGTCCTTCACCAGTGGACAGTATTCACTCTGTCTGCAGGACAGTCTCCAGACCCCTGCAACAACAGCACTGTCCCTCACCAGTGGATAATTATCAAGACAGAAACATTCACTCTCTGTCTGCAGGACAGTCTCAGGGCTTCTTAACCAAATGCCAGGTTCCAGGACTTCTTCAACAGGACAGTCTTTCACCAGTGGACAAATCTGGCAAAATAACATCAAAACAGACAGACAAAGTACCAGCAAAACAGCCATGTCTCCTCAGTCCTTGGCAGCTCAGGGGGCAGGTCTCAAAAGTCCAGGGCAATTCAAAGCGGCCACCAGCAATTCTCTTAGTCTCTCTCTCTCCAGGAGGTGCTGCTTCCAAAAAGATCTTCCGCCTCTCTCTTGTCTCTCCAAATCTACGTCACCAGCTCCTCCCAGTTCAGGACTTTCTTTTCACATAAAAAAGTCCATCCCACAGGTGGGATTAACAAGCTCTGGGTTTTAACACAATCAATTTGAAAACCAAGCCAATACAGGGGAATCTTTAATTGCCATTACTATCACAGAAGGTCAAGGTCAATGCTTTGGTTCACAATAATGACCTGTTGTAGGTCTTATTGAGTTACTATCAATCAATCAATAAACATTTATTAAGCACCTACTTTGTGCCAGGCACTGTACTGCTACTACTGCTACTGCTGCTACTACTACTACTACTACTACTACTACTACTACTACTACTGCCACTACTACCAGACCATAAGCTTCATGAGAAGAGAGTCCACATCTTATCTTCTCCCAACCTCCATCAAAGTCCTACCCTGATGTCTCATTGTGGCATTCACAACACCCAGGGTTTTCAAAGTTTATGACAGAAGAACACAAATTTTAATAGGTCCTATCATGTTGAAAAGGGTTCCAGTTGGGGCTCAGTAATGAAATGTACGTCTTCTGTCCAAGAACCAGCCTCACTAAATCTGGAGAGGCTCACCATCAGGTTGGTCATGGGTTGGTGAAATTTTTAATCACAGGAATCCTTCAACACTATCTACTAAGTCATAGAGGAGGTTATAACATCTGCCGATAGAATAAACAATAACAACAGTTAACAATCCAAAAATATTTTGCAAAGCACTGTGTCACCCAGCTTTCAAATTAATCTTCCCAAAGTACACATTTGACCATATCACTTCCCTGTTCAAAGAGCATGATTAATTCCTTGTCACCCCTAGAAGAGAAGATTTAAAGCTGTTCATGCTTGGGTTCTAGGCTGTCCTTCCAGGATGATGACACTTTTCTCCTAATCATCATGCCTTCTATGTATGCGCCAACCAGCTGGGTCTCCTTTCTCCCTGTCTTTGTCATTCCTCAGCCTTTTTTAAATGCTCTCCCTCCTTTCCTGTTCTTGGACCTATAACTCCCTTCAAAGCTCAATTCAGGATATATAAAGGGTTCTGTATTTGGAGTCCACGGATATGAATTTGAATCCCAGAACTGCCACGTAATTTTGTTTTGTTGTTGTTTGTTTGCTTTTGGAGACAGTCAGGGTTAAGTGACTTGCCCAGGATCACACAGCTAGTAAGCATCTGAGGCCAGATTTGAACTCAGGGCCTCCTGACTCATATGTTCTATTCACTGCATTGCCTAGTTCCTCCAAGTCATTTAATTTCTACAGGTCTCGGCTCCACATCTAAAAATGGAAATGCTGCATGGCATGGCCTCAGAGGTCTCTTCAAAATCTAAATTTAATCTAATCTAGAAACACTAGGGTTAAGGTACTAACAACTGGGGGATAAGGAAAGGCCTCTTGAAGGAGGTAATACTTGAGCTAAACCTTTATATGTATATGTATGTATGCATAGAATGTTCACGTGTGTGTATATTGTGTATAAACACACATATACACTTTTCCCCCTGGTTCTGTGATTTTTTAGGTGTAGATGGGTGACTTCTAGTGTGGAAATTCCTTCCACCAGCATAGGTCAGCAAAATCATCTATAACTCCCAATCTTACAGAGTTGCTTAAGACACTGAGAGGTTATGACTTGCCTGGGGTCACATCTTTAGCTTGTATTAGAGTCAGGACTTGAAATCCAGGTCTGGCTCTGAGACTAGTCTTTTATTTGGTACCTCATGCTCACACACATGTTATATATGTGTATGTATAAATAGATACATGTACATATACAAATATATGTACATGTATATGATATGTGTGTTTATGATAATAACTGTGGCTGTTATTAATACATGATGCTAAAAAGTATCTTCATTCCAGACTAAATGGAATGCTTGAAAATCAGTCAAAAATTTGATTTAGGAATTCAAAATATTTCAAGAGCTGAGAAATATACCCATACATTGTAAAAACAAAAACAAAGGCAAAGGCAAACTACATTAGGCTCAATCATTTTTAACTAATTCAATAATTGGAATTTGTGCCTCATCATACAACCAGACAGATTAACAGTTTTCAATCTTAATATGACCATAAATCCATTTTTTCTCTTGTTCAGAAGGTGTCAGTTGGTTGCATCATTTGGAGATAGCAATCAGTGCCTGTCTGGACTAGTTGCTTAGGTTCTGTGTGAGTCATCTAAACAATGCACCCCTAGTTAGGAAAAAGCTCTTAGAGAAATTGAGGCTGAGAATAACTTTCTGTGTATGCTAATGGAAACCATACTAGTGAAGCAAATTTCTGGAGATTTATGAGTTTACATTAAGTAAACCCTTGACTGCAATATTATGGAGTAATATAATTGTATTCTGCTTTTCAGAGTGAGAAGGTCTTTCAGATCTCTTAAGGCACTTTAGGAAGACGACAAATGAGAGGGTCAGGAAAACTGGTCTGATTACCTTGTCTCTACTTCTATCTCAGTATACATCCTCCAGCCTCTGCCAAGCCTATCAAAAGTGATGAAGTAAACATAACTGATGTTATTGCAAAGTGAACTCATATTGTTTTTGAGCTGTTCTTAAAACTCCAACTTTGTTCCTGATACCCCCACCTTTCCCAGTTGCCCCTGTTTTCAAATCTTTTAATTTAGTCAGCTATCAACAATCCTCAGATAATTGTTCTCTGCTAATATTTGTATACCACATCATGGTGGTACAGTGGTAAGAGTCCTAGGCTTTGAAGTTAGAAGATCTGGGTTTAAGACCAATGTGATCTTGGGAAAGTCACTTAACCCCTTGTAGTGTCAATGCAATATTTATAGTACCCACAATCATGATAAAGACCGTGACTATAAGTATCTCATGACATTCAATCACAAAATATACCAAACTCTCTAGATAGTGGATAGAACTGAAGCATTTATTTAGACACCAGAAAACTGAATCCCAGAAGGATGGGGTGCTTGTGACCAAGCCCCCACCTTAAGCTATTGCCTTATGTGCAAAGTCTTTCTATTATCCTGTTATATTGTTGCAAAGTTCTGTTGACACCAGTTTTCCACCAGTTATTCCTAAACTCTCACTTATTGTTAATGTACTTTTGCTATGTAAGGGATTTGAAAGATCTTGGGGTTGAATGTAATGAGAATGGTAATTTGAAGATCTTTCCTTCTGCTTAATAGACCTAGGAGGGAGTTTGAAGACCTCCCCTTCTTTGAAAGTAAACTCTGCCCCCTAATAGGCTGATTGTAATCACATGGAGCCTGTGATGGAGGGAATTTGCTGAAGTGTGCAGCAGAGCCCACAGGAAGCTTCCCTGCTGTGAAGATAAACTCTGTTCGCTAATAAGCTAAATATAGTCACATGAAGCCTGTGGTGGGAGGAGTTTGCTGAAGAGCAGCAGAGTCCATAGGAAGCTGGTAGTCAGAGTAAGTGAGATGGTGGGGGAGAGAGGATGCTCAGGCAAGGAGTCAGATAGGCTCCTGAGTAGATATTGATCTTGTATTGGTTTGTGGGAAGGCTGAAGGATGCTGTGGCTCTCAGTGTTGTTATGACTTTTTAATGTCTTTGGAACTATGATGGAATCAGCTTATTGGTTTTGGGATTCAGTTCTTTGGTGTCTAAATAAATGCTTCAGTTCTGTCCTCTATATGGAGAGTTTGGTATATTTTATGATCAAACATCATGCGATATTTATAGTCACAGTCTTTATCATGATAGTGGGAACTGTAAATATTGTATTGGCACTACACCCCTTAATCTCTTAAATTTCTAACCCTCAGATGTCAAATGAGGACAGTGGACTAGTTGATCTCTAAGGTCTCTTTAAATACCCAACATTCTGTGTTTGAATAACTGAATAACATTCAGCTATTATGCATCTTAGGGATATTTTCATTTTTAAGAGGTGACTCTTGAAGCCTATAAATATCTGCAAGACCAAAAAGCATCATTCTTTATTCTGTGCAGGGGGTTCTGGTTAGTGGGAGAACTTGTCTGGACTGGGACACTGCCCAGAATCCCTAGATTCAAAGCAGTAGGTGTTCCCCTATAATTCTTGTTCCTAAATTCAAACCTTCCCATCCCTGAGGCTGGACAAGTCAGGGATCAGGAATGTTGAAAGTATGAAAGGGAGGTAAGGAGGAAGGAGGAAGAGAGAAGGGCGGGGAAGAAAGAGGGGGAAGAGAGAAGGAAAGGGGGAGAGGCAGGGAAAAGATAGAGAGAGAGGGAGAAGGAGAAGAGAGATTGGGAGGAGGGAGAGAGAAACAGAGTGAGAGAAATACAGAGAGAGAAAAAGAGAGACAGAGAGAGAGCCACAGAGAGAAAGACCTGAAATTCTGATTTTTCCCTGTCACAGGTTCCTCCTTTAGAACCCACACACAGAGCTTTGAAAATGGGCAGGTCTTAGACCTAGACATCATTTTGACCATCCTCACTCTGCCAATAAAAATATTTTTAAACCTATAAATATCATGGGAAGCAGTTACTTGAAAATGAGTTCCATTTTATAAGGCAACTATTTAAAATTAGATCACATTGAAGTATTGACCAAAGCTAGTAAAATGTTTCAAAGCAACAGGGATGGAGAGGTGATCAGAAGAACTGGTATCAATAAAGAGTAAAAAATAATCCAAGAATAGCCTGGATTTTTCATATATAAAGGATTCACTTTAATAGTTAGCTTGAATTCATTCCAAATATTTGAGACATGAATAATCTCTTCCTAGCCCCACTTCCTCAACAATAGTTTTTCAGCTTGGAATCTCCATGATCATCAACATGTTTTAATCCAATATAATTTCCTCACTTTAGAATACCTTCACTGAAGATGTCTACCTACCTGGTGCCAGAAAAAAGGCATAAATTTGAGTCATTTGTCAATGCTGTACACCAGCATTTGATGTCAACATAAGTAATCATTTGTTTCAATTCAATTTTTTAAGGATCTGCTAGGGGCACAACACTGTGCTACGCCCTAGGGATTAAAAGATGAGATGACAAAGTTCCTGCCCTTAAGGGGCTTACAGTCTAATATAATATGCACAAGTAAGTATAATACAAGCTAGAATGTGATTAGGGAAAAGGATAAATTCATTCAAAATATTTTAAGTAACTAAGAAAGTAGAGAACACTTTCATAATAAGTTAAAACTTCGCATGAGTTGGTCCTAAGAGGAAAAGAAAAAAAAATATGGAGATCAGAGAGGGCAGGATGTAATCAGGGAAGCAATGATATGGTAGGATAGAGAATTGATTTCTTTTAATCTGTCAAGGCATCAGGATACACCCTATTTTCCAGACCTAAGACCCAGCAAGCAAGTTATACCTTGAGTTTGACATAACTACAATCCTTTCCACTCATCCTCTGGATGTTCTTGCCCTGTGGCAAAAATCACATGTCTATGTATAACTGTACACATACCGTGTTTCCCCAATAATAAGACCTATCCCGAAAATAAACCCTCCCCTTACTGTGTAAGATTCCTCTAAAATAAGCCCTCCCCCGAAAATAAGCCCTATTGAGATTGCTACTGTAGTGAAGGTGATCCCCTGCGCTACACACTACATTACGGTACCCTCTGTATACACCGTTACCCCCCCCAAGTGAAACGCACGCCACACTCCAAGCTGCATCCAATCAGAGCTGCAGCAGTGAGCACGTCTTCCTGTTCTTTATTGAATTCATTATTGAATAAAGGTACATTTTTTTGTTCACATTTACCTGTTTATTAAAATTTCTGTCAATGTTCATTAAAATAAGCCCTCCCCTGAAAATAAGCCCTCTGGTGTTTTTCTGTCCAAAAAAATTAATAAGACAGTGTCTTATTGTCGGGGAAACATGGTATTGCTTTGACCAGAACAGGTGTTCTTTGAGCTCAGATATGCACCAGACACAAGTTCTGGTCATGAAGCCCTGCTAGGAATCAAATTTGGCACATTGTTGCTGTTACACCTCATTGTCAGGGCTACAACATCGGTATAAGTATTGAGATCTCTCCACACTCCTTGGTCCCCCCCATGAGGGATGGGCCCCTGGCTCGTTTGTTCTTGCTTGCAAGAACAACTTGCAATCTGTTTCTCTCACTTTGAAATTAAAACTTGTGTTTGATTCCTGACTCTCTGGTCTCTAACCTGCTCTGTTTGGCCCTGGCTAGCCTCAGGTTAGAGACCAGTTTGGTCCAGTTGACAAATTCTATAACGATTAGGTCAAAACACACAGGATTTATTTTTATGAATACATATTTTATGAGGCAGCTAGGTAGCACAGTGAATAGAGTGCCGGACCTCTAGCTGGCAAGACCTGTGTTCAAATACCCCCTCAGAGATACTTAGTAGTTATGTGACCTCGGACATCATTTAACCCCAGTCTCAGTTTCCTCATTTGTAAAGTGGTGGACCTCCCAAGGCTATTGTGTGGATCAAAGGAGATAATATTTGTAAAGCACTTTGCAAACCATGAAGTCCTACAAAATGTTAGCCATCATTTTTTTTATGCCTCTGTGATTTTCTCAAACAGAAATGTGATATTCTCTGGCAGCTAAATTCATCAGTAAGAGAGCTATTATATTTTATTTTTTAATGTTATTGATGCCTTTTGCTTTTTATAACACAATGATTTCCTACCATCCATCTAGTCACCCCCACACTAGAATGAACCGTCTCTCATAACAAAAGGGAAAAAAACATCCATCGAGTAAAACCAAATAATACAGTCTCATTTAGCACTTCTCTACCAAGAGAAGGGAGGTATGCTTCACCTTCTGTAAGAGGTACCTAATTTAGAGGAAGTTCTGGGCACTGCAAAACAATTAATATCTATGGACCTGACTAGCAATCTTGTAAAGAAGAGTATTGGGAACCCTGGTGTGTTTTATTGAAGTTATTCAAAAAAATCCTCTAAATTCTTTTACAACGCTTTTCACTGGATAATAGGTTGGGAAAGAATCTCCAAAAATTGGAACCAATTTGATGGGTGATGTGGAAAAATACACACTTTTTCAGTTAAAAAAAAAAGAACTAAGGAAAAAGTACGAGAACTATACATTTGTGGTTTCAGCCTTCTTTTACCAACAACAAAGCACAAAATAAAATATGGGGGCTGGTGGTGGGGTAGGGATGGGGGGTGGGAAGAGAAGAATAGTCCTAGGTAGAGGATCCTTTATGCCTAAGATAGTCAAAACTAAAACTTAAAAAAAAATACAATCTGTGAATTTTCATCAATGAAAAGCAATCAGTTTCTGTGATCAGATGCTAGCCAAACCAAGCAAATAATAGCCAGCTGTCAAACTGGTATTCTGTTTAGCTAGAAAGCTATACAATAGAAAATCAAATTCCAACTTCTCCACTCCCAGTCAGACAAAGGAACAAATAGAGTTGATTTCCAAAAAAAAGTTAAGTAAACATAGAATATGGTGAACAATAATTGCTTACAGTTATATAATTCTGAGAGATTAACAAAGTATTTTGCTCACAATAACCTTGAAGCATAGACAGTGTAAATAGAATTATCCTATTTTCCAGATGAGGAAAATAAATATCAGAAATGTTAAATAACTTGCCTACTGTCCCCTAAGGAGCAATAGTCATAGTTAGAATTTGGACTTGAGCCTGTTGACTACACGCCCAACATTTATAAAGTTTGTAAAGTAATGGACATCATTCCTTTGAAGAGTGGTACAACCTTTTTTTTATTGGTAATCTATTTGATGGGTACCCAGTGACCTGAAAATTAACACACATTTTAGGAATCATCAAAATAAATAAATTATCACTTACAGCTTTTAAACATCATGGGATACTTTTTGTAGGGTTAAAAGTAGGAGGCCTTGGCTCTTACCAAATATCAGAGTGTGTAAGTTTCTGGGAATGAACTAGTGCTGACCTTTTAACTCTGTGTTATATGTTTATCTGCTTCACATTTAAATTATGACCTTGTTGCTTTGTTTTTATTAAACTATCAGTGATTTGCTTTTTGGAAGTTACTGGACAAATTTATTACCATCTGTTGGAACTTTTCTGGGTGAACTTTGATGAAATGAAGATATTATATTCTTTTTGTTGTTGTTATTATAGTTTTAAAAATGATTCCTACCACTTATTTTTTTGACGTTCAGAAGGTTGAAATTATAATAAAACAAAATATTTTGAGTGGTATTTTCCTCCTCCAGAAAATACTTAGCATAAAGGTCATCTAAATTAGCCTCACACCCTTAAATTAAGCAGCCAGGCCTTCCTATCATAGTTTCTGAGTTCCTCTGATACAATGAGAATCTTCAGTTTTACGATGAACACCCAAGGTAGTTAGAGAGCTATATTAGACAAATCTTACAAAGAATCAAGTGAGGGATTAATATTCTTTTACTCACCCAGTACCCAGCACTAATAGTCTCTTTGCTGATATAGCTATCTTTCATTTTAATAATGTAATGGTGTTTCATTCAGACATATAGCTTGCTTTAATGCTATCTGCCCTAACATGAATGTGTATATTTAAATGGCACCAAACCATGTCAGCAAAGTACTATGTTGGCCACAGCTCATGGATAATATAGTGAGGCTGGATTAATAAAGACAATAAGCCCCTTCTAATTGTTTGCTACGTTATGGCTTGATGAGTCAAGCTACAGAAAAAAAAAATTTCTGACAGGCAAGATTGTTCTTGAAGCTACTCATTCAGGCAAGTAAGTTGATATGGTATAAGCAAATAAAATCATATGCACAAAATCTGAATAGTGAGATTGATTTTCTGATCCCCATAGAATTATATAGCATCACAGATTTAAATCTAGACAGAATCCCAAAGGCCTTTTAGTTCTGCCCCCTCATTTTATACATGAAGACACTTAGGTTCTGAAATGATCTAGGCTAAATCTAGGCATTCAAAGACAGTGATATTCCAAAAGACTGCTCTGCACTCATAAGAGGGACAGTATAGGACATTCAGGTCATGTGACCAACAAGATGGCAGACTAGACACTTTTTCTGATCCTGATGCCCTTCAAATCCCTCCAAAAAAGGAGTTATGCTCAAGAGAGAGAGAATTTTCAGCCTCTCTCCAGGGTCTTAGAGAGTGTGTCAAATTCAAATAGAAATAGAGGCCATACCTAAACCACGCATAAAGATCCCTGCATGCCACATATTGTCTTAGAAAAACCACATACTAACATTATCTATGTTCTGTTGTATTTTTATTTATTTTGTTAAATATTTCCCAATCACATGTTAATTTGATTCCAACTGTACTTGGATGGAGTAGGGGTAGTTAGCCTCTGTGTTTGATATTTCTGTTCTAAGACACCAAGAACCCAGAATTAAAAAATCTTATGAATTAAGAGACATAATGTGGGAAAAGCATTGACTCTTTAATCTAAGGACCCTGGTTCATACTCCAGTTCTTTTATTAGTATCTCTTAATATCTATTAATTACATAGATTATAATAGATTATAGATTATAAAAATATATAAAATAGATAATAGATTATAAAATATAATAGATATCTGTTAATATCTATTAATTATATAGATTATAATAGATATTAATATCTATTAATAATCACTTAAGCTTAATATCACTTAAACTCTTTATGCCTCAGTTTCCTTAAATGCAAAATGAAAAGGTTGATTTAGATGACCTCTAAGGTCTCTTCCAGCCCTAGATCTATGATAGATAGATGGATTCATTTCTGCTACATAATATTTGACTTTTCAGGCTGCAATAGACCACTTCACTACCATCAAGGTTTAATAGCACAGTAATATTTTTTTTCCTGGCTTAACATGACATATGAAGGGTTCGCATTGGGAAAAAGCCATAAAATACAGTAATAAGTGAAAATCCATAAGAACTTAAATTCTTTGAAAGGTAGAAACCCAAACATGGTGACCTGTTTATAATCGTAGCTTAAACACTGAGTCGTAACTTAAGATACTATGACCTATTAAAGCCAAAGCAAGAATATCATGACCCATATATGACCAGTACATGATTCATACACAAACTTACATTTGGACATAACAATGGCTTACCTCCCAAGCTTATTATTAAGCAGAAAACCAAAAATATCCACCAATCAGTAGTGATGCATTCTCTAGCACCTCCTACTTTTTTCTGTTTTCTCTAATTACCATGGGGATTTGGGGGTTCTTTAGCCAAGATCCACAGAATGGTCTGGCTGCCACCTCAGACCAAAGATTGCCCATTTATAAGTATTCATAATGATTGATTAAACTACTACCTATAATCAATCTAGAGCTCCATGGTCTCTTCCTTTGGTATTCAAAAGAACACTCCATGGTTATTGAAGAGGTACAGGATTTCTTAGCTAGGGAAATTCTGGACATTATAATTGGCATAGTTAGGCAGAAAACCCAAAGGAATGCTAAGGGAGTAGGGGATAGGGCAGGGGGTGGGGAGTGGGAATCCCTGGAAGGCCTCCATGTGGGGGGTTTTGATTAGGGAAATGTCCTGAAAATGCAAAAAGGCCTAGAGTCTTTTCTGATGGAAGTATGTTTCATCAGGTTGGGAAAAGGAGGAAAAAACTCGTGGCAGTATGTTTAGCCCCTTCTCACAGCATTAAAATAAAAGCCACTACCAAGTTCCTAGACTCAGAGACTGAGAATAGAAAGGAATTCAATTTAGAAGAAACATGTCACTTAACCAGGTTGAAGGAAGTTAAATATGTCGACAGGAAAGATACAAGGCATGTAATTGTGAAAGTCTTTCTTCTTCTCTCTCCATCTCTGAATAATTAGGACATTTTCTCCCTCACATGTTATCTTCCCTGTAAGTAAGGTATAATTTCTCCTATTCTTAGGAGAATGTTATTTACTACAGTTAAAATACTTTTAAGATGGTCATCAATAACTCTTTTCCTTTTACATCTGAGTGACCAGTATGCAATGCCAATGGTGATGAGATGCCCAATTTTCTGTGTAAGGCAATTTAGAAAATGAATTCAACAGAATTGGAGTCACCTGACTGGTAGTGGGTTTGTTCCAAGTTTCAAATACATAATGTTGTTTCAAACTGGTTATAGTGTTTTGTAACTGCCATTCAGAAAATTGGATATTTTCATCTTTGCTTAAAGTTAAGAAGAAGTTACAACTAAAAAATATTTGGCTGTCACTTATGAAAGTTGTAAGGTTGTTAACTAAGTTATTTGGGGTTACTGTTTTAATTCTAAAACCTAAAACCAGTAATTGATTATTGTATGTGGAAAGGAGATGAGGTGAATGCCTTATCTGAACTGGTTCTGTCCATTCAGAGCAGTCCTCCTTGGGATATAAGAGTGTGCAGCAGGGTTAGTCTATCCCATCTTGGGGATGGGGAGGGCTGTCAAAGAATACAGCCCATAGCAACTCTAAGGGTAGATGGGGTGGATACACCCTGGCTCCCCTCCCTTATAAAGATGGCCAACGTCACCTCCAATGTGAAGCTAAAGGGAGTGACCAGAAGCCCCATAAGCCAGCTACCATTTACTGGGGTACTAAAAATAAACAAACGATATCCACTCTGGTAGATACTAATGCAAAATGCATGATGCTATATGGGAATACCTAAAGACAATATGGTGAGTGGGTAACCATGGAACGATACAGGGGAAATTCAGAGCAAAACAAACTAAATTAAGACTAATTTTTTGATTAGTGTTGATGTAAACCACATACTTTCTTATTAATCAAATCTTCCTTAGGCTTAAGCCTGAAGGACCATTTTGATGCTGATATAATCATTTTTATATAATCATAATAATTTTTCCTTTTACAGCAAATTTCTATAATCAGAGCAAGTGGTCAGTAAAAGATATAAGCCCAATGCAAGTATGTGAGACCTTGCTATTTTCAATCTGAATGTGTAGTAATTCCATATCCCAAACAACTAAGAAAATTAGTAATCAGGCTTGTCATCTGCCTGCCTGCATAGTCATGTGAAGGATCAAGTCCCTGAAATACTTCATCCTTTCCAAATAATATGGGAATAATTAGGCAAAGATAAAGTAAGGTTCTTGAATGTTTCAAAGTAATGTAAGAATAGCTGGGTATTGCTACAACTGACTGAAGGACATAGCTGTTATTTTGTTAATTACTGAAACTAAATCAGAAACATTTTCAGTTTGGTTTGGGGAAGAGAATTTCAATATAATCAATTTTCTTGGAGGTAACTTATATTTTGTGTTATAATATTTTGTGTTACATTAATGGAAAAGTCAATTATGTTCAAGTTTATTACTAATGTGGAAATAACACTTGTCTGTATTGTGTGCCCTATGGTACAAATATGTTTTATTATAAATAATTTATTGATATACACTGTGTTGGAATTATTTACTTAAGTATCCTCCTGAGTCTTTTATTATTATAATTGGAGTAAATTCAGTCTTTTATTAGTAAATTCATTTGTACAATTATTGAAACGAGGGCTGGAAAGCTTCTATCTGCAAGAATGTTATCACTTATATTTTCATGTATAAGACTGAATCCTCATAGCATTCAATCCTCCTAAAGGAACTGGAATCAGAGTGGAAACTTTTGAGAAAGTAACAAGATCAGACCACCCTGTATATCAAATACAAATGATTCTAATGGAGCATGTAAAAAAAAAAAGAAAGAAAATCTAAATTTTCTGAAGCTTCAAGCAAACTCTGGGTTCCTACTTTGATGTTTCCTTCTTATAGTTATGTTGTTAAGATCAGAATTCTAAGATTTGAACTGATCTTCACAATATGAAATAGTTATTAGAGAAGTAAAATTTGAGAGGCTATACTAAACTTGTATTGAGATCTGTTTTATAAAAGATATTTAGTAGGAATATCTAAGGAGTCTCTACAAGTAACCTGGAACCAGAAAAGCAATTCTATTGGAGAGCTGCCCCTGAGGACAAGAAATTTTCCAGGTTGTCCCCAAGAAAAGATGTTCCAGAACATGGGATGTCTGGATTCCATGATAAAATTTGCTGATTAAATAGACATTGGGGGTGGGTGATCGTTATACAAGTCTCCCCTTCACAAAAAGGGGAAAATTGAGAAAATCAAATTGTTCTGATCCCATTTTGTAATTGATTCTATTCTGTCACCCCCAATATGTTGTAAAACTGTTTGAGCCAAGTTTATGTGTCTCTGAACCAAGTTCAGAAATTAAGTTCACCCCTTAATCCAAAAATATCATTGGTTCTTCCTTCTCTTCCCCAGGGGCGGGATGGAAGAAAATTGTAAAAATTGTGATAATTTTCTTATTGGTCTTGCTGGTTTATTATCTGTGCTTATTTTGCCTATGTGGCTTATGCTAATGAATGAGATCATCCTGGCTGTACCCAAAAAAGTTCTAAACACCCTAATATAGAACTATCCCAGGGACACTGTGGAAGATATTCAGAAAGAATGTTTGGGAGGCTTTCCAGGGGTGGATTTTAGGGTTCAAATTGGGAAAAAGTCATAAAATAAAGTAATAAGTGAAAAGTCATGAAAACTTAAACTCTGTGAAAGGTGGAAGCCCAAACATGGTGAACTGTTTATACTCATAACTTGGACTCTGAGTCATAATTTAAAATACTATGACTTATGAAAGCCCAAACAAAAATATTGTGACTCATATGTGACGAGTACATGATCCGTACACAAACTTATGTTTGGGCATAATATTGGCTTAATTCCGAAGCTTATTATTAAGCAAAAAAAACAAAAATATCTACCAGTAAATAGCAATGCATTCTCTAGCTCTTCTTGCTTTTGTTTTCTCTAATTACTGTGGGGATTTTGAGGTTCTTTAGCAGGGATCCACAGAACAGTCTGGTTGCTGACCCAGACAGAAGATTGACCCCATTTGTAAGTATTCAAAATGATTGATTAAACTACTAACTATAATCAACCTAGAGCTCCATGGCCTCTTCCTTTGGTATTAAAAAGAACACCCTAAGGTTATGGAGGAGGTACAGGGTTCCCTAGCCAGGGAATTCCGGACCTTATACACATCTCTGGTTATTTCTTCCCAACCTGGTGGCAGTTGTTGCTCAACAAATGGACATTTTACCCACACCATTTTGATCACCCCTATCCCCTTCTCAGATCCCTGAAGGAGCTCCTGGTTGCTTTCCAGAACAAAATGAAATTTCTTAACCACTGACTTCCTCCACTGTTTTTTCTCCTCTCTCTAATCATTGTTAGTCATTTTATCCTGGAGACATTCATGTGACTTAGTCAACCTTGCCATTTCCTACATTCACAAATTCATGAAATACCAGAATTGGAAAGAAACTTAGTCTTACCTCATCGTTTTATATATGAGGAAACTGAGGCCCAGGGAAGTGAAATAACAGTCCCAGGCTCATACAATTAGGAAATGTCAGTCAGGACTCAGATTCAAATCTTTCTTATGACTCTAAATCCAACACTCATTCTACTGTGTCGTTATGCAGTTACCCTTCCACATCATTGGGATTAGTGTTTCAGTGCCTCCATAATCTGGAAGATATATGTTAAAATTTTTACCTTTCTTTTGTACCAGAGAAAATGTCTGAGTTATTATGGTATTAAAAGATATTGATATTATACAATACTATACATATTTTTTTTGTGTGTTTCTGAATTTCTAAACTGTTTTCTGTGTTGTCTTGCTGGCCTTTGTGTATCATCTGCAGTTTCCACAAAATTTGCCAAAAATTCCCATTTAATTTTTTATGCCGATCCATAATATATTCAAATTGCCATGGGGAAAATCATGTTATAGAAGGGATAGCTGTGCTGTACTGTAACTTGATTAATGCGAGCAAGACCCAAGTAATAATTTTAGAATGGACCTTTTATTAAAATTTCATGTTGGCTGATGAGGCCACATGATGGGCTGAGCAGGCACCACCCCATGTCTCAGGTACAGCAATAGCAGTAGCAGCCAGCAACAGCCCCAATCTGGGGCAGAACCTCAGCTTATAAAGGGGGCCTTATGTAAGCAGTGATTGGTCAGTACACACCTTGAAACTACCTCCCCTGACCCAGAAGCCCGCCTACTTCTCTGCAGGTGAGCTGACTGGGGGAAAGGGCAGAGACCCTGTGGGAGAGGGCGGAGCTGACCTGGCAGTCTGCTCACTTCCTTGAGGTAGGGGGGGGTTGTGGGGAAAACCAGGCACAACAACTGTATACTCCTTCCTCTTTGGTCTTCACACCTTCCCTTCATCTGATCTAGCAATGGAACAGCTTGTCTCTTCCCACACATTGCTTGACGATCTGTTTGTCCTTCCTAAAAGCCAGCTACCTCTATATGTTACCCTTCCAAATGTAAGCATTAATATGAAGAACTAAATAAGTACTTGTGAACTGAATTCAGTTGCCTACCACCACTCCTGCTCTTCTCCATCCCTCTCTCTCTCTTTCACACACACATACCCCCCCACCACCACTACCACCACCACCACCACCACCACCACCCAGGCATGCATATATACACACACTAACCAGGACCTCTAAGAACATGTGGATATGCAGGGTGTAGTTATAAAGCAATGAAGCTGGTTTATGAACTCAGTCTCAGGACTTTATGTTCATATCTCTATGTCTGTTTTAGTGTCTCTTGACATTATCATCAAAGCTCTATTCATAAGAGGAAGGTAGGCATAATGGAGAGAGAGTTGGCCAGGAAGCCAAGAAGACCAAGGGTCACACCCTGACTCTGAAACACACTAGCTATGAATCAGTCAGTCAACAATAATTTATCAAGTATTTACCACATGCCAGATACCGTGCTAAGGGTTGGGAATACAAAGAAGGGCAAAGACCACACCTTCCTTCAAGGTATTACATTCAAATGAGGTGACAACATGTAAATCACTAGATACAGACAGGATATTTGTAGAATAGATGGAAGACAGTCTGGGAGGGAGGGTATTAGCAGCTGGAGGGACTAAAAAAGGCCTCCTGCCGAAGGTACAAATTGAGCCGAGTCTTAAAAGAAAAGTCAGAAGCTAAGAAGCTGAGGTGGTAGGGCAGAGTATTCCAGTCTTGAGAAAAAGCTGATATGAAACCATGTTGATAGGCCATTGAGGGTAGCATTCCAGAAAATGTGAGTAAGCCAACATCGTTCCACTCTAGAATTTGTGAAAGGGAATAAAGTATAAGAAGAATGGAAAGATAGGAAGGGGGTTGATTATGAAGAGCTTTTAAAGGCAAAGAGAGGCATTTATATTTGATTCTGGAATAATGGAGAGTCACTGGAGCTCATTGAGCAGGAGAGGGACATGGTTAGTCCTAAACTTTAGGAAAATCACCTTAACAGCTAAATGGATAGTAGATTGGAGTAGAGAGACTTCAGGCAGTGAGATCAGTCAAAAAGCTAACGAAGTAGTCCAGGCAAGAGGTAATAAGGGCTCACAATAGACTAGTGGTTTTGTGATTGGAAAGAAGGTGACACAGTGGATAGAACACTGGATCTGCAGTCAGGAAGATCAGAGTTCAAGTCTTGTCTCAGATACTAACTACCTCTGTGAGCTTGGGCAAGTCAATTAACTTCTGAATCCCTCAGTTTCCTCAACTGCAAAATGGGCATAACAATAGTGCTTACTTCCCAGAGTTGTTGTGAGGATAAAATTAGACATCTGTAAAATGCTTTACAGACTGTTATGGGAATGGGAATTTAAGATCTTCCCTGCCTCTAGGCCCTTTGATAGGCTTAAGTGTACCTGGAACCTGTGGCGGGAGGCTTGGTTTTCAGGAATGCCCACACCTTGGTGCTCTCTGATTGGGCAGCGGGTCAAGAGGGTTGTGACATTCTCTGACCCAGGAGAAGGCTATATAAACCATGATGTGAGGCTTTGTTTTGGGTCTCACTTTGAGAAGTGTGTGATTTGACCAGACGAGACTCTGGGCAGCCATTGAGCCCCCCCAGCTTTGAAAACCCAGATGTTGGTGCTTCCCTCTCTGGAAACTGACTAAGTATGTATGTAATGGTCAAGACAGTTGGAATCCTGTCTGCTGAACTATTTCTCTGTCTGTTTGTAACTTCTGCATGTAACCTCTGTATTCTCTGAAGTTCAGAATGCTGACCTTTTTCCCCTGAACTAGGTAAATGATGTTTGATTGACTAAAGCACAATTGTTAACCCATTTTGAGTTGTTTTCCTTTAGAAAAGCAGATCTAAGAACCTTTGTTGGCTGCTACCCTAGATAGGCTGGGGTGCTTGCTGCTATGCAAACCCTAAAGTTCTCCATAATTGTTTGTTGATTTGACTTATCCCATGCTCAACTCTCCCCTCCCACTTTCTCATCAGGTTTACCCAGTGGGACTATACAGACTTCCATATACCACCGTCTCCTTCCAACTGGTGTCTAGTATGACCTAATCCAACTGGGGTACATTGTCCTCCACAATAAGCCTTAACCCAAGAGAATCTGCTCAGGATGACAGACTTCCTGGTTATAGATCTTACTATTCTGTAGACCAGCTGTAGACTCTGGGCTATAACACTAATTATATAAGTGCTCAGTGACAAACAGAATCCAAGTAAAAGCAGGTCTTTTACTTGCTAGCCTGACTATAGAATTCTTCTCAGGTTTATGCATAGAATGTGTACACACCCATTAATTAGTGACAGCTTGCATCCTCTTCCTTCCATTGTAAAGAATTTCCTTATTTTCCCAGAGCTTAGGTATGAGATAAACTATTAAAGAGTATAACATATGTCTTTATTGTCAACTTCAGCTGAGTATACATACCTGTGCAAATATATACAAAGATTATGTGGGTCTGCATGCATGTGGCGTTTATTTATGTATTTATATACACATACAGATCTGTTCTTGGCTCTTTCTCTGCCAGCTTAGTAGGCAGCCTCCACACCTCTCTGTTTTGAAGCTTTGGATAATTCTTGCATGAATGTTCTTCCCTTGATGACTCTATACCCTAAGGAGAAGAATGGTGCCAGATCTGCCTAAGTGCCAAGGAACCGGCATGTTCTGATTTTATTCATTTGGTTAGTCATTGGATAGATCTTTGATTCAGTGTCAGTAACAGTGAATAAAGTGAAGGGACTCAGTTTGCATCCTTTTTGTACCTAAAATAAAATGTCTTACCTTTCAAAATAAAAAGTGAATAAAGCCATTTTGCCAGCATCTAAATTCATTGAATGCTTTATGCTTATATAGCAACTTAAGAATTTAAAAACCACATTCACATGCATTATCTTATTTGATCCCCACAACAACTTGCAGAATTAAAATTATGCTTATTTTGCAGTTGAGGAAAATGGGACTCTGGGAAGATAAATACGTTGCCCAGGATCACACAGACAGTAAGTGGAAGAACTGAAAAAGTAATCCAAGGACTTTGGAATTTTTGCTTTTGGGGCAAAAGGCAGAAAAGGTGTCTTCACTGGAGTAGACAGAGATAGTGTGAGTTCCTGAAACATTGGTGTGAGGTGAAGATAGGAAGAAGAATTCACTTCTCTGAAGATTATCTGTTAACTTCCAATTCAATCCAATTAACATTTATTAAATTCCTACTATGTGCAAAGCACTGCAAGAAAATATTTAAAATTCTAATTTAATTTTCATGCTTTTTTAAATCTCATAAACATGAATTTTGTTACCAATTAGGAGAAAAGAATCCATGGAGTGGAATAAGCAGAAGTGAAAATGGTATGTTGCATAAGGTATTTGTAGGGTTGGTTTAGCGTGACAAAATAGGTAGAATCATTTTGATTGTGTTGAATAATAGTTTTTAAAGATGTAAATACTTGAATTTGTACCACTGTAACTAAGATTTAAAGATTGTGATTTTTCTTTAGGAAGTCAATTATGTAGATTTAGAATTAAATAAAAATTTGTTGGAGTTTTAAAATTTTTTAACATTTTTAATTTAAAGTTTTGAGTTCCAAATTCTATCCTTCCTTTCCCTCCCTCCTACCTTAGGTGGTAAGCAATCAGATATTGGTTATGCATATGCAGTTATGTAAAACATTTCTAAAACTAGCCATGTAACCTTGGGCAAGTTATTTAACCCCAATTGCCCTCCAAAAGGCAAAAAACAACAACAAAAAAACCATTTCTACATTAGTCATTTTGTTCAAGAAGATTCAAATGAAAGAAAGAAAGTAAAAAATAGCATTTTTCAATCTAGATTCAATCAATATCAGTTCTTTCTCTGGAGGCTCATAGCATGCCTCATCATTAGTCCTTTGGAATCATCTTGTATCATGGTATTGCTGAGAATAGCTAAGTCATTCATAGTTCTTTATCAAATAATATTGGTGTTGCTGTGTATAGCATTCTCCTGGTACTGTTCACTCCATCATACATAAGTTCGTGTAAGTCTTTCCAGATTTTTCTGAAATCATCCTGCTTGTCTTTTCTTATAGCATATTCCATTGCTATCATATACCACAGCTTGTTTAGCCATTCCCCAATTAATGGGTATCCCTTTGATTTCTTTTTTTTTAAAGCAGTTGGGGTTAAGTAACTTGCTCAAGGTTACACGGCCAGTTATTTTGTGTGGGTGCCAAGTATATGAGGCTGGAACCGATCTTGGGTCCTCCTGACTCCAGGGCCGGCGCTCTTACTCACTGCACCACCTGGCTGCCCCGCATGCCTTTGATTTCAAATCCTTAGCCTCCACAAAAGGAGCTGCTATAAATATTCTTTTTCCTTTTTTGAGGGGGATGTCTTTGGGATAAGGATCTAGTAGTAACATTAGTGTATCAAAGGGTATGCAGAGTTTTATAGCCCCTTGGGCATAGTTCCAAATTGCTCTCCACTCAGAGTTGACAGCTTTGATTTCTCTGTCATAAAACTGCCTGTTCATATCCTCTGACCCTTTATCAGCTGGAGAATGACTTGTATTTTTGTAAATTTTACTCAGTTCTCTATTTATTTGAGAAATGAGGTCTTTATCAGAGATACTTCTTTTTAAAAATTAATTTTGTTTTGCTTTTTGGGGGGGCAATTGGAGTTAAGTGACTTGCCCAAGGTCACACAGCTAGTTTTGTGTGTGTGTGTGTGTGTGTGTTAAGTGTTTGGGCCTGGATTTGAACACAGGTCCTCCTGACTCCAGAGCTGGTGCTCTGTTCACTTCGCCACCTAGCTGCCCCCAAATTAATTAATTTTTAATTTTTGACATTCATTTCCACAAGATTTTGAGGTACAATTTTTCTCACCATCTTTCCCTTACCCCCACCCCAAAATAGCAAGCCTACTGAATACCCCTTCTCCCAATCTGTTCTTTTTTATATCCTCCCCTATCACCCCCCTAACTTTCTAATAGGGCAAGATGGGTTTCTATACCCCAGTACCTGTATATCTTATTTCCCAGTTGCATGTAAAAAAACAAATTTTTAAACATTTGTTTTTAAAGCTTTGAGTTCCAGGGGTGGCCAGGTGGCTCAGTGAGTAAGAGCACCGGCCCCAGAGTCTGGATGACCTGGGATCAAATCCAGGCTCAGATACTTACCACCACACCCAGAAATAACTGGCCATGTAACCTTGAGCAAGTTACTTAACCCCAATTGCTTTTTAAAAAAAACTTTGAATTCCAGACTTTTTCCCTTCTTCCCTCCTCACTTACCCCCACTGGGAAGATAAGCAATTCAATATAGGTTGTATGCATGTAGATACCCAAATCATTTCCATGGAAGTTATATTGTGAAAGACTAACTACATTTCCCTCCGTCTATCCTGCCTCCCACTTATTCTATTTTCTACTTTGACCCTATTCCTTTTCAAAAATGTTTGCTTCTAACTACCCTCTCCCCCAATCTGCCCTCCCTTCTATCCTCCCCCCTCTTATCCCCTACCCCCCTATTTTCCTATAGGATAAGATACCCAATTGAGTGTGTATGTTATTCCCTCCTTAAGCCAAATTCAATGAGAGTCAAGTTGTCCCATCCCCTTTCACCTTCCTGCTCTTCCCCTCCATTGTAACAGTTTTGTCTTGCCTCTTTTATATGAGATAATTTACCCTAATCTATCTCTCCCTTTCTCCTTCTCCGACTTCGCTGTCTTCCTCCTGCTCCATGCTTTGATCTTTTTTGTCCCCAAAAAAGGATTCTATGATCTGTTTGTGCTTCCTCTGCTCGCTCATCTTGCCAGTCAATTACAGGGGCCCGACCATGCTCTTGGTCTCCCTCTTCCTACAAAGTTCCACACTGACCTTTTACTTTCTTTTTGGCATTTATGGTTTGATAATTCTGGAAACCACCACAGTGGCTGGTGATTCTTTCTCTTAAAGTCTGCTCCTGCCCACTTCTAGTCGGGGCTGCCCTGGGACCAAGAATCACGTGGCTCAAGTGGGGCTGTGCTCAGCTCCCAGCCTGGTGCGATAGATCCTTCCTGTAGGCCTGCTGGGCTTCTTTCAGCAGGAGCTTTCTTTCTCTTTGTCTCTTTGTGTGTTCTTTAGCTCCAAAGTTTATTTAGAGTAATTATTTTACATATATTGTAAGTGATTGGAGGGGAGCCCACACCAAGTTTGTGCTTCTACTCTGCCATCTTGGCTCCCATGACTCTAATTTGGGTTTTTTTCAAAAGTCTCTCTTAACCTTGTTAGAAACAGCTAGGTGGCACCATGCAAGGAATGCTGGATATGAAATTATGAAGACATGAGTTCAAATTCAGCCTGAGACACTTAATAGCTATGTAACCCTAGACAAGTCACTTAAGCTCCGTTTAACTCTCTTTCCTTAACTTTAAAATGGGGATAATAATAGCACTCCTAGAGCTCTGGTGAGAATCAAATGAGATAATATTTATAAAGCATAGTGCTTGGGACCTAGTAGATGTTTAATAAATACTTGTTACCTTTTCTTCTTCTTCCCTTTCTTTTTACTCTCTATAGTTTTGGTGAAAAAAAAAACTAAAGAAATTTTCTATAATTAAATTGAATCATTGGTACCCACAAAATATTAGAAGCATCACAAGAAGGCATCCAGCAGGAGATGGAGCCAAGATGGCGTAGTAAATATAGGGGTTTGCCTAAGCTCTGCCCCAAGCCCCTCAAAATACCTTTTAAAATGACTCTAAACAAATTCCAGAGCAGCAGAACCCACAAAAAGACAGAGTGAGACAAATTCCTATCCCAAGACAACTTGGAATGTCAACGGAAAAGGTCTGTTGCATCAGAGTAAGAGAGGAGCACAGTGTAGTGCAGGCCATACATGCACAGATCAAGCCCCAGAAAACCAGGAGCAGGCCTTGGGGGAGACTGTATCATTGGCAGCAGTGTAACTTCCAGAGCTCTCAGCCCACAGACAGTAAGGAGGTCAAGGAACTGGTCAGAAGGAGATCACAGGGGTCTTTTTTCTAGCACTGAGGGAGGACTTTGTTGTTTTGCCCATACTTGGATTCAGATTGCAGTCCTGGCTGGAAATCCCAGGTTGAGGAAGAACCCTAGTATAGCAGAGGGTCTACCCTCCTCACAGCTTCAGGGCAGAAAAGAGTACTTGTGGTTGCTCACAGACTAGAGCACAGGCCAAGAGATGAATAAACACCTCTCCTTAGATCATACCACCTTGGAAGAACTGAAAACTTACAAAACAGCTGCATAAAACCCCTGAAACTTGGAACAGTGCACCCTCCACCCTGGAAGCAGAGCCCTACTTTAACAAAGAATTAAAAGTCAAATAACAGGCTGGTGAAATGAGCAAACAATAGGAAAAAACCTCTGACTATAAAAAGTTACTATGTTGACAAGGAAAATCAAAACACACACTCAGAAGAAGACAACAAAGTAAAAGTTCCTACATCCAAAGCCTCCAAGGAAAATATGAATTGGTCTCACCTCAAAAAGGATTTTGAAAATCAAGTAAGAGAGGTAGAGGAAAAACTTGAAAGAGAAATGAGAGGGATGAAAGAAAATAATGAAAAACAAGTCAAGGACTTGGTAAAGAGGACACAAAAAATACTAAAGAAAATAACACCTCAAAAAAAGAGTAGGTCAAATGGTAAAAGAGGACCAAGAAACCAATGAGGAGAAGAATGCTCTGAAAAGCCTAACTAGTCAAATGGAAAAGGAGGTCCAAAATATAACTGTAAAAAATAATTCCTTAAAAATTAGAATGGAGCAAATGGAAGCTAATGACTTTATGAGAAACCAAGAAACAATCAAACAAAACCAAAAGAATGAAAAAAATAGTAAACGATGTTAAATATCTCATTGGAAAAACAACTGACCTGGAAAATAGATCCAGTAGAAACAGTTTAAAAATTTTATTGGATTACCTGAAAGCCATCATCAAAATAAAAGAATGTGACATCTCTTTCAAGAAATTATCAAAGAAAACTGCCCTGATACTCTAGAACCAGAGAGTAAAATAGAAATGGAAAGAATCCACCTCCTGAAAGAGATCCCAAAATCAAAACTGCCAGGAATATTGCAGTCAAATTTGAGAGTTCCTAGGTCAAGGAGAAAATATTTCAAGCAGACAGAAAGAAACAATTCAAGTTTCATGGGGCCATAGTTAGGATAACACAAGATTTAGTATCTTCAACATTAAAGAATCAGAGGGCTTGAAATATAATATTTTGGAATGCAAAGTTAGAATTGCTACCAAGAATAACCTGCCCACAAAACTGAATATAATCCTCCAGGGAGAAAAATAGATATTCAGTAAGACAGAGGACTTTCACACATTCTTGAGAAAAGACCAGAGCTAAATAGAAAATTTGACTTTCAAATACAAAACTCAAGAAAATAAAAAGGGAAACAGAAAAGGGAAATCATAAGGGACTTATTAAGGTTAAACTGTTTACATTCCTGCATAGGAAGATGATTTTATAACTCACAAGACCTTTCTCATTATTAGGGTAGTTAGGAAGAGTATATATAGACAGAAGGCACAGATGTGAGTTAAATATGAAGGGATGACATAATAAAGTTAAGGCGTAAGAAAAGAGCATACTGGGAGAAAGAGAAAGGGAGGTATAGAATGGAGTGAATTATATAAAAGAGGCAAGAAAAAGTTTTTACAATGGACGGGAAGAGGGCAGAGGTGAGAGGGAGTGAGTGAACCTTAGTCTCATCAGAATTGACTCAAAGAGACAACAACATATACACTCAATTAGATATAGAAAGCTATCTTATAATGCAGCAAAGTAGGAGGGCAAGGGGATAAGAGAAGGGGAAAGGGTGATAGAAGGGAGAACAGAGTGGTGGAGGGAATAGTCAGAAGCAAAAGAGGCACAGAGTGAAAGGAGAGAGAATAGAATATACTGGGTGGGGGGAATAGGATGGAGGAAAATACAGTTAGCAATAGTAACTGAAAAAATTTTGATGCATGTTTCTCTGATGAAGACCTCATAAAATATGGTTTCTAAAATAACAATGAAATGGATACTGAATAGATATCTATTTGTTAGTTTAAATCATTTTTATTGATGTTTTTGCATCACCAAATTTCCCCTAGTATCTCTCTCTCTTCTACCTAGAGAACCATCCCATAAACAAATAATATTTTAAAGAGAAAAAAAAGCGAAAATGAGCAAAATTGATAAATATCACAAAAGTCTGAAAACATGCACTATGTTCCACAGCCACAGATGGACCTCTCATCTCTGCAAAGATGAAGGAGTTGAGGACATCATCTCCCATCTCTTCTTTGGGGCCATGCTTGTTCTTTGTAATTTTACAATATTCACATTTTATTGTTCTTTCTGTTTACATAGACATAGTCATGTATATTGTTTTCATCACCCTTATTACTTCATTCTGTATCAGTTCATGTAAATCTTCTCATGCTTCTTCCATATGTTTATTATATTTGTCCTTTCTTACAGCATAGCAATATTCCATTATATTAATATACCACAATTTGTTTAAGTATTCCCAAATCAATGGGCATGCATTTTGTTTTCAATTGTCTGCTACCACCAAAAGTACTGCTATAAATGTTTTGATGTATGTGATTTTTTCTTATTAATGGCCTCCTTTTTCTTATTAATGCCTAGAAGTGGAATTTCTCAAAATGTAGGGATGATATAGTCACTTTGTATAATTCCAAATTGCTTTTAAAAAAATGGTCGTACTGATTCAAACTCTATCAACAATATATTATGTGCCTAATTTCTCATAATCCCCCCAACATTGACCATTCTTATCTTTTTTCATCTATGCCAATTTTCGGGGTGTGAAGTAAATGTTCAAAGTTTGCATTTCTATTATTATTTGTGATTTGGAGCATTTTTTTTCAAATATCTATTAATGGTTTGCAGTTCTTTTGAGAATTGTTTTTATCCTTTGACCACTTATTTATTGGAGAATTGCATATGGGAACAATTTGTTCCAAAGGCCATGAAGAGAAGAAGATGACTGAAGGGCTGAAGCAGGTGTTATGGAGTGCTTAGAGCTTAGTTGGACAGCTAAGACACCAAGGCCATCAACTGCATTGTGGGCCATCACCAATCGTCTTGACTTTTGTCTTGCCATTGAGTTTCTACGACTCTGGAAGATGGAGTGAGGCTAACGACTTTGCTCAATTCTGACTCACTTAAATCCAATTCACATGAGTCAAGACATCACCTTGTCCTCTTTAAAACCAAAGGACAAATCCGGGCTCAGATACCTAGCACCACACCCAGAAATAACTGGCCTTGTAACCTTGAGCAAGTTACTTAACCCCAATTGCTTTTAAAAATATATATATAAACAAAGTACAAATAATAATAGCATTGGAGAATGGCTTTTGGTCTTACATACATACATATATTAGATGTTTGTTGAACTGTACCAGATCTATCCTATAGATAAGTATTTCTGGTAGGGCCCCCACTGCTCTGTGGTTCTCAAACTTCCTATTTTATCCCAAATACCCAGGAAGTAAAAACATGTTGCTGATATACTTACATATATAAATCCAACAAATAGGTTTGGAAAATCTGGGGTCCCTCTACTTTTTAATGCCATTGTCTCTTGCAGTTGACCTGTCCTCACTCCTTCTTATCCCTTACCACATAGCTAAGTTGAGAGAAAATATTAATTACCTTCAGAAAAAATGTTTTCTACCAAACACAAATACTTAAAAACAATGATAATAACATGAACCAAAACAATATCTTACACCTGTACAATGTTTTGTTATTTATGAAGCATTTTTTTCAAATTACCCCCTATGAGCCAGCAGTTATCACAAAATCATCATAAAATTATTTTAATTCAGCACAGAGCAATAACTAGGGATGAGTGACCATGGCTTCTCCCCAGGGTAACAAAATTTAATGGGTACTCCTAGTACATTCAATCCTTCCCGCATAAAAATAACTGGACTTAGCAAAATAGATAAAATCAAAAACATGAGCTAGTATGCAGAACCCACTGAGTCATTTGGAGCTTGAGTATTATAGGATCATGGACCTAGCACTGAAAGAGAATTCAGAGCCATCTAGTCCAAAACCCCTCCTTCCCACTGTAGAGATAAGTAGAGTCAGGGCAAGATATAGTAAGTGATTTATCCATGGTCACATGGGTAATAATAACCATCAAAAGTGAGATTTAACCAGGATATCAGATTCCAAGCCAGTACTCTTTCCATTGACTCATACCACCTCCCATTTGGTGACTAAAAATAATTTCAGCCAAATCAAATCCAAAATCTTCTGCCTGACTTTGAAGTCTTTATCTATCTTTATTTCTCCTAAGTCCCCATGAGTTCCAACATGAGTAGATCTCCTCAGAGTTCCAGCTTTATTTCTGTCTCTGTGCATAATAATCATACTGCTTAGAATACCTTTTCCAACTTCTTTCAAACTTTTTGATCCTTTAAAGTTTGCCTCTCTTCCATTTACTCTCTTCCATGAATTACTACCCATTCCTTGAGCCTCCACAGATCTCTCCCTTCTCTGAAATCTTATTGTACTTGGAATCAATCCTATATAGTTTGTGCCTTATTGTTCTGTCTTATTGCTCCATTGACTAGGTTCACCAACCTGCTTGGAAGTTCCTGAGGACATAATACAGTATACAGCCCTCTCTGAAGTTCCAGTCACACACACACACACACACACACACACACATATATATATATATATATATATAAACTCCATTACAAATTCATAGTTGAGAAAGTTGTGCCTCATTGATGGTGAAGCTATGAATTGTTCCAATAATCTGGAAAACAATTTGGCATTATGTCCTGAAAGTTACTAAACAGTACTTTACCTTTGGCTCAGTGACAGCACTATGAGTTATGTGCCCCAAAGAGATTCAAGGATAGAGGAAAAGGTCCTATATGGACAAAAATATTTGTAGTTGTTCTTTTTTTGTAATGACAAAGAATTGGAGACTGAGGGGATGACTATCATTTGAGGAATGACCGAACAACATATGGTAGAGGAACAAGATGGAATATTATTGTGCAGTAAGGTGTGAAAAAAAGAGATGATTTCAGAAAGACTTGGGAAAACAGATAAAATTTTGTACAGTGACACAAGCAGAACTAGAACACTTGGTACTATTAATATCAATATTGTATGTGTTCAGTTATTACAGTCATGTCCTGCTCTTCATGACTCTATTTGGGGTTTTCTTGGCAAAGATACTGGAGTAGTTTGCCATTTTCTTCTTGTAATAGTAATGACATTTAAAGATTCCCCTGTATTGGCTTAGTTTTTGGTTTGGTTGTGTTAAAACCCAGAGTTTGTTAATCCCACCTGTGGGATGGACTTGTTAACTTGAAAAGAGAGTCCTGAATTGGGAGGAGCTGGTGATGTAGATTTGGAGAGACACGAGAGAGAGGCAGAAGAACTTTTTGGAAGCAGCACCCTCGTGGAGGCAGAGAGAGACTGAGAGGATTGCTGAGGGCCACTTTGAATTGCCCTGGAATTTTGAGACCTGCCCCTGGAGCTGCCAAGGACTGAGGAGACATGGCTGTTTTGCTGGTACTTTGTCTGTATGTTTTGATGTTGTTTTGCCAGATTTGACCACTAGTGAAAGACAGTCCTGTTGTTGAAGAAGTCCTGGAACATGGCTGTTGGTTAAGAGCTCCTGAGATTTCTGCAGACAGAGAGTGAATACTGTCCACTGGTGAAGAACAGTGCTGTTGTTGCAGGAGTCTGGGAACTTTTCTGTTGGTTCAGAGCTACTGAGACTGTCCTGCAGACAGAGAGTGAATACTGTCCACTGGTGAAGGACAGTGCTGTTGTTGCAGGAGTCTGGGAACCTTTCTGTTGGTTCAGAAGCCCTGAAGAAGGATTTTCTTGTTGTATGTTTACAGAAATCCTGGGAGAGGGTTTTGCTAATGTGTTCAGGGGTCCTGGGAAGGTTTTGCAGACAGAGGATGAATTAATGAAGAGACTGGCAATGTATCTTGTGGCCTTGCTAAGCTTTGTCTCCCCAGGAACAAAGATTGCTGAGAACTTGCCTTGTGTCAAAATGAAGAAAAGACCTCCATTTGGGTATTAAGTGCTGTGCTTAAACTTGTTGTAGCTCTGGGGTAGATTCAATTGTGATCCAGGGGTGGGGAACTTTTGACCTTTTTGTGTTCTATGGTTGAACAAATGAATGTACTTTATTTATGATTGGAAACTAATCTCCATTTGAGAAGAGGGGCTTTGTGATGGACTAAATGAAGGTACAGCCTAGGGGTGGAGTGATATTTAGAACAGGGACTTTGTAATTGATTGAATGAATGTAAGGTCCTGGGGTGGGGTAGTACTTGGAGATTATTTATTTATTTATTTATTTTAAAAGCAATCGGGGTTAAGTAACTTGCTCAAGGTTACACAGCCAGTTATTTCTGGGTGTGGTGCTAAGTGTCTGAGCCCAGGATTCGATCTCCAGGTCTTCTCAACACTGGAGCCGGTGCTCTTACTCGCTGTGCTACCTGGCCGCCCCACTTGGAGATTATTTAATCATACTTAGTAAATGCTGTATTTTGAATGATGTCATATTTTGACCTTCTCTGTTCTTAATTTGTCACTGAATAAAATGGAGAGCACCTATGCTGGTTTTCTGAACCTTGGGAAGTTGCCTTTCCTTGACATTACATTACACTTCTCCAGTTCATTTTACAGATGAGAAAACTGAGGCCATCAGGGTTAAGTGACTTGCCCAGAATCAACACAGTAAGTATCTGAGTCTGGATTTGAACTTTGGTCTTCCTGGCTCCAGGCCCAGCATTCTATTCACTGTGCCACATATTGTAAAAATGAACAATACTGAAAGACTTTAAGTCTTTAACTATGATCAGTTAAATAATCAACAGGGATTCCAGAGATCTAATGAAGAAGAATGCTGCCTATTTCAATACAGAGAGAGAAGAGACAATATGCAGAATGAGAAATGCATTTGTGGACGTGGACAACATGAGATTGTGCTTTACTTGACTATGCTTATATGATACAAGGGCTCTTCCTTCCTTCCTTCCTTCCTTCCTTCCTTCCTTCCTTCCTTCCTTCCCATATAGACACAAATATACATACACATGTATAATCATATAACACATACATGTGCATATACATGCTCATGCAATACATGTATAAATATGCACACACGTGTGTTGTGCACATTGATACATGTGTGCATTTATATGTATAAATCACACAACCCTCTACCTATGCACATACATGTAGCAAATGCAAACCATATATGCAGACATGGAGATATTGCTCATGTGCATGCACACATATGCACATGTGTATAATCACACATTTACATGTGCATGTATATAGATTACAGTGCATGTGAATATGCGTGTATACACATGCATATGCATGCACATACACACATTCATTCCACATATATAGACATAGACACATACAATAAGAAGCAGCCTGGTGCAATGGATAGAGAACTGGACTCAAGTCCAGGAAGACCTAGGTTTAAGTCTTGCTTCTGACACATACTAGCTGTGTGACTCTGAACAAGTCACTTAACTTCTCAACACTCTTTAGGAAATACCCCCAAGATGTAAGTTGCAGAGAAAGTGTAGATCTGGAAGATGTGTCCTCTCCCAGGAATTTCCTACACCCATAAAATCACAGTTCCCCTCCCCTTTGTATGCTACTAATTGCACATTTCTCAAGTACTTTATGTATATTTTTCATTTGATCCATTCACAAGGATAGATTCAAAGTAGGGGACTTAATACATCAAAGGGGATGTTTGATATTTAATCTTAGGGATAAACAAGTGTGTGTAAGCACAATTTATGACCTCAGGGCAGCGTGTTAATATCCCTTTATAATGATATGTGCCATATTATCAAATACATTTCTGGCAGAAGCCAGATGTATCCACAAGAGTCCCCTGCATAGTAGTTAATGTCACTGTGTGGAAACAGACTTCGATTTTCAATCAGATGACCTGAGCTCTAATCTCAACTCTTCCACTTAACTGTGATGGGACCATAGGTATGTCATTCAATTTCCTTTGGCCACAATTCATTGTCTGGAAAATGGGCATGATATTATTTGCACTACTTACCTCTCCAATTTTTTTTAATAAGGCTCAAATGAAATAATGTATATAAGATATTTTGTAAACTCTAAGACTATAGTTAATGTCAGCTATTAAGAACAGTCTACTACTTTGCTGATTATTAATGGACATTAGTACTTATATAGGTTATTTATGAATATATCTTTATACAGACAAACATATATCTTCATTGGTTCTAAATTCTTCGCTTATCCATAAATCTGAAAGATAAACTATTCTATGCTCTTTTTCGAAATTAATTAATTAATTTATTTTTAGTTTTCAGCATTCACTTCCATAAGTTTTAAATTTTCTCCCCATCCCTCCCTTCCCCCCTCCTCAAGATGGCATGCAATCTGATATAGCATCTACACATATATTCCTATTAAACATATTTTTCACAGTCATGTTGTATAGAAGAATTAGAATGAATGGGAGAACCCATGAGAATGAAAAACAAACAAAAAAAGAAAATAGTCTGCTTTGCTCTGCATTCATATTCCATAGTTTTTTCTTTGGATGTGACTGGCATTTTCCATCATGAGGCTTTAGGAACCATTTTAGGTCCTTGCATTGCTGAGAAGGGCTAAGTCTTTCAAAGTCAGTCATATTATTGTGTATAATGTTCTCCTGGTTCTGCTTACTTCACTCAGCATCAGTTCATATAAGTCTTTCCAGGTTTTTCTGAAGTCCGCCTGTTCATCATTTCTTATGGAACAATAGGATTCTATTATATTCATATACCACAACTTGTTCAGTCATTCCCCAATTGATGGGCATCCCCTCAGTTTCCAGTTCTTGGTCTCCACAAAAAAGAGCTGCTATAAATATTTTTGTACGTGTAGGTCCTTCCATTTGGATGATCTCTTTGAGATACAACCCTAGCAGTGGTATTGCTGGGTCAAAGGGTATGCACATTTTATAACCCTTTGGCAAAGTTCCAAATTGCTCTCCAGAATGGTTGTATCAGTTCACAATTCCACCAATAATGCATTAGTGTTCCAATTTTCGCACATCTTCTCCAATACTTATCATTTTCCTGTTTTGTCATGTTAGCTAATTTTTTAGGTGTGATGTGGTACCTTAGAGCTGCTTTGATTTGCATTTCTCTAATAATAGTGATTTAGAGCATTTTTATATGACTATAGATATCTTTAATTTCTTCCTCTGACAACTGCCTTTAAATATCCTTTGACCATTTATCAATTGGGAAATGACTTGTATTCTTATAAATTTGACTCAGCTTTCTATATATTTTAGAAATGAAGCCTTTATCAGAGACACTGGTTGTAAAAATTCTTTTCCTGTTTTCTGCTTCCTCCCTAATCTTGGTTGCATTGGCTTTGTTTGTGCAAAAACTTTTCAATTTAATATAATCAAAATTATCCATTTTGCATTTCATAATGTTCTCTATTTCTTGGTTGGTCATAAATTCCTCCATTCTCCATAAATCTAACAGATAAACTATTCCTTGCTCCCCTAATTTGTTTATAGTATCACCTTTTATATATAAGTAATGTACCCATTTTGACTTTATTTTGGTATATGGTGTTAGACGGTCTATGCCCAGTTTCTGCCATACTATTTTCTGGTTTTCACAACAGTTTTGTCAAATAGTTCTTATACAAGAAGGTGGGGTCTTTGGGTCTATCAAACTGTAGAATATTATAGTCATTGACTACTATGTCTTGTGTACCTAACCTATTTCACTGATTTAACTCTCTATTTCTTAGCCATTACCAAGTAGTTTTGATGATTGCTGCTTTATAATACAATTTAAAATCTGGTATGGCTAGGCCACCTTCCTTGGCATTTCTTTTCCTTAATTCCTTTGATATTCTAGTTCTTTTGCTCTTTCAGGTGAATTTTGTTATTACTTTTTCTAACTCTGTAAAATAATTTTTGGTAGTCTGATTTGTAAAGCACTGAGAAAGTAAATTAATTTAGGTAGAATCATCATTTTTATTATATTAACTCAGCCTACCCATGAGGAACTGATGTTTTTCCGATTATTTAGATCTGACTTTATTTGTGTGAAAAGTGTTTAGTAACTATGTTCATATAGTTCCTATATTTGTTTTGTCAAGTAGACTCCCAAATATTTTATATCTTCAATAATTTTAAATGGAATTTCTCTTTCTATTTCTTGCTGTTGGACTTTGTTAGAAATACATAAAAATGCCAATGATTTGTGTGGATTTGTTTTATATCCTGAAACTTTGCTAAAGTTTATTATTTCAAGTAGTTTTTTCACTTGATGTTCTAGGATTCATCATCATATTATCTGCAAAGAGTGGTAACTTAATTTCTTCTTTGACTATACTAATTCTTTCAATTTCTTTTCCTTCTCCTATTGCAATAGCCAGTGTTTCTAGTACCATATTGAATACAGTGGTGATAATGGACGTCCTTGTTTCACCCTGATCTTACTGGAAATGCATCACTGATCATTTTAAGGAAGGTTCCATTTATTCCTATGCTCTCTATAACACCCAATATGAGTGGGTGTTATATTTTATAAAAAGTTTTTGTGCATTTATTGAGATAATCATATGATTTTTGTTAGTTGTTTTGTTAATATGATCAATTATGCTGATAGTTTTTCTAATACTGAACAAACCCTGCAATCCTGGTGAAAATCCTACGTGATCAAAGTGTATTATTCTTGTGATAAGTTGCTGTCATCTTTTTGCTAATATTTTATTTAAAATTTTTGTATCTATATTCATTAGGTAAATTGGTCTATAATTTTCTTTCTCTGTTTTGATTCTTCCCAGTTTAGGTATCAGCACCATATTTGTATCAACATTTGCATAAACAGTTTAACCTTATTGAATTTCTTATGTTTTTCTGTATTTTTTTTTACCTTTTTATATTTTAGCCTTGTATTTGGAAATCAAATATTTTTGTTAAGCTCCAGTCTTTTAATTAGAAATGCTTGAAAGTCCTCTGTTTCATTAAATATCCATTCCCCACCCCTACCCCCCCCCAAAAAAAAAAAGATTATATTCAATTTTGCTGGGTGGGTGATTCTTGGTTGTAATCCTAACTCCCTTGTCTTCTGATATATCATATTCCAAAGCCTCTCTTTCTTTAATGTGGAAGCTGCCAAATCCTGTGTAATCCTGATTACAGTAATTCTCAACTGTGACTCCACAATATTTGAATTGTTTCTTTTTTAGCTGCTTGCAATACTTTCTCGTTGATCTGTGAGCTCTGGAATTTGTTCCTGGGAGTTTTCATTTTGGGATCTCTTTCAGGCAGATTCTTTTGATTTCTATTTTGCCCTCCAGTTGTAATATAGAAGGGCAATTTTCTTTGATAATTTTTTAATATATGTTGTCCTGGCTCTTTTTTTTAGTGGCTTTCCAGGTAGTCCAATAACTGTTATACTTTTTATACTACATATATAATATATTCACTTATATGTATTATATATATATTTTCTAGATTAGTTGTTTTTCAAATGAGAAATTTCACATTTTCTTCTTTTTCTAACCTTTTTAAATTTTATCATTTCTTGACATCTCATAGAGTCATTAGTTTCCATTTGTTCAATTCTAGTTTTTAAGTAATAATTTTCTTCAGAGAGCTTTTGTACTTCCTTTTCCATTTGGCCAATTCTTTTTTTAGACAGTTATTCTCCTGAATAAAGTTTTATATATCTTTTCTCGTGTTATTGATTCTTTTTTTCCCATGATTCTCTTATGTTACTTTTATTTCTTTTCCCAATTTTTCTTCTACTTCTCTAATTTGCTTTTAAAAATCCTTTTGGGGGGCAGTAAAGTGGCACAGTGAATAGAGTACTGGTCCTGGAGTCAGGAGGACCTGAGTTCAAATCCGGCTTCAGACACTTAACACAAAAGCTAGCCATGTGACCGTGGGCAAGTCACTTAACCCCAATTGCCCTGAAAAAAAAATCTTTTTTAAGCTCTTCCAGGAATTCTTTTTGAACCTGAAGTCAAATTACACTCTTTTTTTTGAGCCTTCACATGTAGTCATTTTGGCCTCTTCTGCATTTATGCTTTGTTCCTCCTTGTCATTATAGTCAACTTTTTTGTTTTTGTTTTGTTTTTTGCTCATTGTTTTTTGCCTTAATGTGTGTGTATGTGTGAGAGAGACAGACAGACAGACAGACAGACAGACAGAGACATGTTTTTATGTGCAAGATAGGCTCTGGTCCTACAATGTCCCAAGCTTTTTGTGCTGGGACTCTAGGTCTTACTAGGTCTTATTCTAGGTCTTTTTTTTCCCTCTGGGCTTCAGGACTTAGCTGCTTGTTTTCTCTAGAGGTTAGGCTTCCCTTCTGGTTTGTACTGGGGTGTGGGATCTCCCTGTTGGCCTCCCTTGGGTGTGGGGTTTAACTGTTGGCCTGCTGCTAGGAAGGGGCCCTATTTGACTCAATTCTCTGTATATTTTAGAAATGAGGCCTTTATCAGAGACATTGGTTGTAAAAATTCTTCCCCAATTTCCCATTTCCCTCTTAATCTTGGTTACATTGGCTTTGTTTGTATAGAAGATTTTCAATTTCATGTAATCAAAGTTATCCATTTTGCATTTTATACTACTCCCTAATTCTTGTTTGGTCATGAAGTCTTCGCCTCTCCATTAATCTGACAGGTAAACTATTCCTTGCTTTACCAGATTAATTACAGTATCATCCTTTATACCTGGATCATGCACCCATGTAGACTTAATTTTGGTATACAGTGTTAGATAATGGTCTATGCCTAGTTTCTGCCATACTATATTCCAGTTTTCCCAGAAGTTTTTGTCAAATAGTGCATTCTTATTCCCAAAACTGGGGTCTTTGGGCTTATCAAAGAGTAGATTATTATAGTCATTGATTGCTGAATCTTGTATAACCAAACTATTCCATTGATTCACTGCTGTATTCCTGAATCAGTACCAAGTAGTTTTGATGACTGCTGCTTTATAATACAGATTAAAATCTGGTATAGCTAGGCCACCTTCCCTAGCATTTCTTTTCATTAATACCCCTGATATTCTGGGCCTTTTGTTCTTCCAAATGAATTTTGTTACTATTTTTTGTAGTTCTATAAAGTAATTTTTTGGTAATTTGATTGGTATGGCACTAAATATGCAATTTAATTTAGGTAAAATTGTCATATTTATTATATTAGCTTGAACCAGCCATGAGCAATTGATGTTTTTCCATTTAGTTAGATCTAACTTTATTTGTGTGAAGTCCTTTGTAGTTGTGATCATATAGGTCCTGGGTTTGTTTTGGCAGGTAGATTCTCCAATATTTTATAATGTTTACAGCAACTTTAAATGGGATTTTTCTTTCTATCTCTTGCTGTTGAATTTCTTTCCCTCTATCCTATTCCCTCCCCTGTTTATGCTTTTATTTTTCTTCCCTTCTCCATTCCCCTCCTTAAGAGTTTTCCTTTTGACCACCACCTCCCTCAGTATTGCCTTCTTATAAACCCCCCTCCATTTTCCTCCCCTTCCCCTTACTTCTTCCCTCCCTTCTAACCATCCCCCCCTTTCTTAGCCCTTCCCCTCTCCTACCTGTAGAATATGATAGTTTTTTTTTTCAAATCAAATGCTTTATTAACTTTGGGTTTGCATCATTCATTTCCACCAGATTTTGACTTACATAGTTTCTCCCTGTTTTTCCCCTACCCACCACTACAAAATAGCGATCCCACTGGATATCCCCTCCTGCAATCTGCTCTCTCCCATATCTTCTCACATACCCCCTTCAACTTTTCAGTTAGGGCATGGTGGATCTCTATGCCCCAGTGACTATATATCTTATTTCCCAGTTACCTGTAAAATTATATTAATAACAGTATATATGTATATATATATTAAACATTTGATTTTAAAACTTTGAATTCCAGATTCATTCCTTTCCTCCCTTGTTACCCACCCTTACTGGGAAGATAAGCAATTCAGTATAGGTTGTACATGTGTAGCTATGCAAAATATTTCCATACTGGATATATTGTAAAAGACTGACTATATTTCCCTCCCTCCTATCCCACCTCCCACTTGCTCTGTTCTCTACTTTGATCCCGTCCCTTTTCAAAAGTAGGTGCTTCAAACTTCCCTCCCCTGCCCCAGTCTGCCCTTCCTTCCATCATCTCCCCTCTCATCCCCTTCCCACCTACTCTCCTGTAAGGTGAGATACCCTATTTAGTGTGTATGTCATTCCATCCCTAAGCCAAATTCAATGAGAATAAGGTTTAGCCATTCCCTTTGGCCTTCCTTTTCTTCCCCTCCATTGTAACCATTTTCCCTTGCCTCTTCTATATGAGATTGTTTGCCCCATTCTGTCTCCCCCCATTTCCTCTTATTATATTCCCCTCTCACCTCTTAATTTCACCTTTTAAGTATCATCCCTTCCTATTAAATTGGTTCTGTGCCCTCTATCTATGTATACCTATAAACATATATACACACATTCACATATATATTCATATGCCCATATACCCTCATATATATATATGTATATATACATACACACATTTCTACTCCCTTCAACTATTTTCATTCTGAGAAAAGGTTCATCAGTTACAATTGTTGTTTTTCCATGTAGAAATGTTAATAGTTCAACTTTGATAAGTTCCTTATGATTTCTTTTCCCTGTTTACCTTCTCATGCCTCTCTTGCTTCTTGTATCTGAATGTCAAATTTTCTATTCAACTCTTGTTTTTTTCATCAAGAATGCTTGAAAATGCCCTATTCCACTGAATGACCACATTTTCCCCTGAAACATTATACTCAGTTTTGCTGGGTAGGTTATTCTTGGTTTTAATCCTAGTTCCTTTGACCTCCAGAACATCATATTCCAAGCCCTTTGATTCCTCAGTGTAGAAGCTGCCAGATCCTGTGTTATCCTGATTGTGTTTCCACAATATTAAAATTGTTTCTTCCTGGCTACTTGTAATATTCTCTCCTTGATCTGGGAATTTCAGGATTTGGCTATAATATTCCTAGGAGTTTTCTTTTTGGGATCTTTTTCAGGTGGTGATTGGTGGATTCTTTCAACATCTATTTTGCCCTCTGGTTCTAAAACATCAGGGCAGTTTTCCTTGAGAATTTCATGAAGGATGATTTCTAGGTTGTTTTTTTGATGAAAGCTTTCAGGTTTTCCAATAATTTTTAAATTGTCTCTCCTGGATCTATTTTCCTGGTCAGTGGTTGTTCCAATGAGATATTTTACATTGCTTTCTATTTTTTCATTTGTTTGTGTCTATTTAATAGTATCTTGATTTCTTATAAAGTCACTGGCTTCCATTTGCTCCAATCTAATTATGAAGAAATGATTCTTTTCAGTGAGCTTTTGAGATTCTTTTTGCATCAGGAAAATTCAGCTTTTTAAGGTATTCTTCTCCTCATTGCCTTTTTGAGCCTCTTTTGCCATTTGAGTTAGTCTATTTTTTAAGGTGTAATTTTCTTCAGTCAGGTTGTTGACTCTCATTTCATAATTTTCTTGTATCACTCTCATTTCTCTTCCCAATTTTTCCTCCACATCTCTTATTTGCTTTTCAAAATGCTTCTTAAGGTCCTCTATGGCCTGTAACCAGCTTGTATTTTCCTTGGAGCTTTTGGTGCTGGAGTTCTGACCTCACTGTCTTCCTCCTGTTCCATGCTTTGATCCTTTTTGTCCCCAAAATAGTAGTGCAAAGTTGGGTTGCTCCGTTTGTTTTGCTTCCTTTGCCTGCTCATTTTGCCACTCAATTACTTGACTTTTGGGCTTTTTGCCACAGTAGGACTCTGCCACCAGACAGGGGAGCTTCGTCTCAAATGCTGGGGTTTTCTCAGCTGCTGAAGGTATTAATTGGGTGCCCTCTCTGAATCCTCCACATACTCTGGCAAGCTGTTTGCACACCCCAGGACCTCCATCCTTGACCGCAATCCAGATCCAAGCAGGTTAAAGAGCGATTACCCCTCAGACTAGTCGCTTGGTCCCCCTACAATCTGCAGGCCAGGAGCTGAAGCAGCCATGTGTGGCTGCAGCTGCAGGGCCACAGTGCCTCAGCTTCTTCTTGTCCTAGGGACAAAAGCCCACTCCCAAGTACTAGATCCCAAAGTCCACACTGCACTGACCTCTCACTTTGTCCTTAGCATCTATGGGTTGATAATTCTGGAAACCGCCACAGCTGCTGGTGATCTGAAGTCCCTCCAGCTGGTGGTTGGTCAGGCCTGCCCTGGGGCTAAAACCTCTGGTTAGTTGGGCTTGGCTCCCAGAATGCTGCTCTGGCCACTTGCTGCCAGCCTGCCTGGCTATCCTCAGTGGGAGGTTAACTTCTCTGTGTCATTTTGTGGGTTCTGTAGCTCCAAAATTTCTTCAGAGTCACCTTTTACATGAATTGGGCGAGGTGAAAACTGGAGACCCTCAGAAGACCTGTTTCTCCTCCTCCATCTTGACTCCTGAATATGGTAGATTTTTTACTTAATGTAGTATGTTATTTCTTCTTTGAACCAAGATCAACAAGAACAGATCTCATGTAAAGCTCCTTTCCCTCCCTTCTTTCCCTCTATCATGATACATTTTGCGTCTCTTCTCGATAGAGTCCTATGTTTAACTGTTTGTGTTATTCCCTCCTTGCACCAGAACAAATGAGGGAAAAGCTCATATAATATTCATCTCCCTCCCTTCTTTCCCTCTGCTATATTAATTTACCCTTTTCCACTTCATTCTTTCCTCTTCTTCCACTGCAGTACCTTTGAAGCCCTTAATAAGGTTTTTTTTTAATCATCATTTTGTGTAATTTATACCCATACTCTCTACTTGTCTATAAACAATTGCTCTTATTAAATAACAGGGTGTGTGTGTGTGTGTGTGTGTGTGTGTGTGTTTCCCTTGTTTACCTTTCTATGTCTCTCTTGCATCTTGTAATTGGAGATTGAATTTTCCATTGAGCTCTGGCTTTTTCATCAGGAAGGTCTAGAAATCCATTATATTGTTGAATGACCATCTCCTTGCCTAGAAACATATGTTCAGTTTTACTGGGTAGGTGATCCTTGTTTGTAACCCGAGCTTTTTTGCCTTGCAGAAAATTGTATTCCACTTCATCTGATCTTTCAGTGTAGAGGCTGCCAAATCCTGTGCGATCCTCACTGTGCTTCCACGATATTTGAATTGTTTCCTTTTGGCTGCTTGTAGTATTTTATCCTTTAAGTGATAGTTCTGGAGTTTGGCCACAACATTTTGTGGACTTTTCAATTTGGGATCTCTTTTAGAAGGTCACTGGGAGATTTTCTTAATTTCTATTTTTCCCTCTGGTTCTAGTATCTCAGGGCAGTTTTCCTTGATGAGCTCTTGGAAGATGTTGTCCAGGCTCACTTTTTCATCATGTTTTTCTGGTAGGCCTATGATTCTCAGATTATCTCTCCTGGATCTGTTTTTCAGGTCAGCTGTTTTTCCATGGAGATATTTTACCTCTTTTTCTAATTTTTCATTTTTGATATTTTGTTTGACTAATTCTTGGTTCCTCATAGAGTCATCAGCTTCAATTTGGTTGATTCTAGTTTTTAGTGAATTATTTTCCTTGGTTAGTTTTTGGAGCTCCTTTTTCATATCACGCATTTTTCTTTTTAAGGAGCTGTTTTCTTCATTGTAATGTTTTTCTCATTTTGCAATTTTGATTTTAAAAGTTATTCATTTTATCTTCTATCTCTCTCATTTGGTTTTCAAAGTTCCTTTTGAGCTCATCTAAGAAAGCTTTCTGTGCCTGAGACCAGTTCCCTGTTGAGGCTTTAGCTATGGGTATGGAGTCATCATTGTCTCCCTCTGAATTTGGTTCCTCCCTCTCATGATAGTAGGACTCCAGAGTCTTTGTCTTTGCAGTCTGCTTTTCACCCATTTTGAGGCAGGGTCCTAGCCATGCCCTTCCTCTAAGGTTCCCAAGCCTTTACTGTTTAAAGTTTTGCTTTGGGGCAATAATTACTATGTTTTCAGGGTCAAAGAGGGGGATTGGAACAGCTGGGGTTCTCTCTGCCATCCTGGTCCCTGGAAGTCCAGATAGGGGCTTTTTAAATTTCTAGGCTGTGGATTGGTAGTCCCAGGAGTAGCTGCTGCCCCTGGCAGGGTCCCTGCATTTGACTCTTACCCTGCTCCGTCCAGTTCCAGCCCTACAGTGATAGGCCTTGCAATGGCCCTTGTGGTTGGTGGGTCAACTTGCTGCCAGGTTGATGAGGCCTTTTCCGGGCCTCTGCGCACAGTGGCAACCAGGCCTCTGTGCCACCTGGGGTCTTCCTCTGGGCCTCTGCTGGAGAAGAACTTTTTAAAAGGGAAACCTTCTGTTTTGGATATATACAGTTCATAAAAGATAAAGCTTTTTAAAAGGATTTTAAATTTAAAATTTTAAATAAATTTTTAAAAGGATTGTACAAAGTTATAACTTTACACTGATGGGTTATAAACTCCTTAAGGACAAGGTGAATTTCATTGTTGTTTTTGTATTCCTGGCACCTAGCACATAGTAGGAGCTTAATAAATGCTTTTTGATTGATTGATTCCAAGCAGAACAGGGATATCAGCAGATTTATGGTTTTTGTCCTTGTTATTCTGAACCTGTGATTTGTTGGTGTGGGGGAATTCCTGGTGTGACAGCTACTAATTCAGACCAGTAACTTGTCTGCAATGTAGAGTCACAGAGGGTTACCTGGGGAACTGAGGGGTTAAATAACTTCTAATCTGAGGCAGGATTTGAACCTACATTTCCCTAATCCCATGATGATGTTCCTACTGCCAGACAAACCCTTCATCTACTATTCAGCTCTGCCCTTTTGCATAAAAAACATCCATCTGGCAGGAGTTTGAAGGATGGATTATACAAAGGATACACTGAATACTCTCTGGAACTTACAGATGGACCTGTTAGGAGACTATTGCAATAGTCCAGGCAAGGTATGGAGGCTCCATTCTGAGTAACAGCAGGAATGAAGAAATAAAAGTTATGAGAGATATTGCTGAGGCAAAATCAGCAACAAGTTAACTAGTGGAACCATGGACAATTCATTTCATATCCCTGGGCCTCAGCTTCCTCATCTAGATGTTCTTAAGATTCCTTTCTGGGGCGGCTAAGTGGGAGTCAGGAGTTCAAATCCGGCCTCAGATACTTGACACACTTACTAGCCGTGTGACTCTGGGCAAGTCACTTAACCCCAATTGCCCTCTAAAAAGCAAAATTATATATATATATATATATATAATTTCTTTCTGCTCTCAGTCTATGATCCTAGGAACCTATGAACAGGACTTGTTGATGGATTAAAATACAAGAAGAGAGAGAAGAGTCAAATATATCCCTAAAATGTCTTTTTTGTTTTTAGGCAATCAGGGTGAAGTGACTTGCTCAGCATCACACAGTTAGTAAGTGTCTGAGGCCAAATTTGAACTCAGGAACTCCTGACTCTATGACCATTGCTTTATCCACTGTGCTACCTAGCTGCCTTTAATAGCCCTATATGTGGTATGGCCACTGACAGAAAAAGTTAGATCAGAAGAAAGTTTTAGGAGGTTTGCAAATTGCTTTATGAATATTATCTTATTTTATCCCCACAACAGCCCTTGGGAAGGGAGTACAGGTAAGAACTATTATTATCCCCATTTTACAGATGGAGAGACTGAGACATGATTTGACACAAGTTAGTGTCTGAAGCACGATTTAAACTCAAGTCTTCCTGACTCCAGGTCTTACACTCTATGCACTGGGCTACCTGAGGTATCCTAAGTGTATCAAACTGAAATCCTCGTGAACCTCCTCATGGAAGTGGTTGCAGTTTTTGCAAAACAGTTGTGCCGAATTAGGGCACCAGCATCAAAGGAGAAGCAAAGCACCTGCTGGTAGCCATTTGTTCATGGTATTTTAAGCCTCAACAGGAGGCAAATAGTTCCATGTGCCATACTCATCCCCTTTCCTTCCCACCCTCAGCACTAAAAATACGTCTTCCAATGAAAGCTTTGTCTTGCAGGTGTTCTATATACACACTATAGTTTGTATTTTATGTAGCTCGAGAAGAAGGGAGCTGCTTCTAGCAACTCTGGCTTTGCACTCAGCAGTCTTAGAAGGATGCATGTCACAAGGGACATGTGGAATTTCTATTTCAATGAGGAAAATGAATTCAACTCAAGTAAATTCTGGTCACAAATGAGGCAGAGACATCCAATAGGAGACAATCAGAAATGCATGCCATATTTTTCTAAAGCACTCCCAGGGGAAAGAAATTTTAAAAAAAAGAATTTTAAAGTAGGCCTTAACATAATAATGATACCCGCACTGCACCATTCTTCAAGTCTAAAGCTATTTAGTGACCCATTATTGACAGAGGAGGCAGCAAGACTTGGCAGTAAAAACCATATCCTGGGAGTTCTAGACTAGGTTCTGCTATTAATTTATTATGTGGCCTTAGTCTTCATCTCTCTGGCCCTCAGTTTCTTTAGCTGTCAAACCAAGGGGTTAGGGTAGATCACAAGTTCATCTACTAAGAGTTGGAAGGGACTTTACACTATCTGAGGCAGCCAGGGTACAATGGATAGCACGCTAAGCCTAAAGTCAGGAAGACTTGGGTCGGCTGGTGGTGGAGTGAGTAAAAGCACCGGCCCCAGCGTCAAGGGCCCTGGGATCGGTTCCAGCCTCAGATACTTAACACCCACACAAAATAACTGTCCGAGTAACCTTGAGCAAGTTACTTAACCCCAATTGCTTAGGGACAGCCAGGTGGCGCAGTGAGTAAGAGCACTGGCTCCAGGTTCCAGCCTCAGACACTTGGCACCCACACAAAAATAACTGGCCATGTAACCTTGAGCAAGTTACTTAACCCGGATTGCTTAAAAAAAAAGTCAGGAAGACTCATTTTCCAGAGTTCAAATCCAGCCTCCAACATTTAGCTATGTGGCCCAGAACAAATCACTTAACCCTGTTTGCCTCTGTTTCCTCATCTATAAAATGAGCCTAGAAAAGGAAATGGTGAACCACTCCAGTTGTCTCTACCAAGAAAACCCCACATGGGATCATGAAGAATCAGATACAACTGAAAAATGAAAGAGTGATGATAGTTAGAGACTTTATAGTCTGCCTCCCTCATATAAGGTATTAAATGTCAGAGACAGGATTTAAACACAGGTCTCTGTACCTCAAATTCAGCACTCTTACCATGACACTGTCCTTTCAACTTGAAAAAAAATTGTAGCAGTGAATAGAGCACCAGCCCTGGAGTCAGGAGGACCTGAGTTCAAATTCAGCCTCAGACACTTAACACTTACTAGTTGTATGACCTTGGGCAAGTCATTTAACTCCAATTGCCCTACCTTCCCCCCTCCAAAAAGCAAAAAAAAAAATTGTGATGATTCATGATTTGTATGTTTTGAGTCATTTTGTTTTGTTTTTTTCTGAGAAGGGGAAATGGGTAATACTTGACCAGATATACCCTCTAGCTTAATCTTTTAGGGCTAATGACACATTTGTTAGTAGAGAGGTGATGAGTATATTCCAGCAAATATGTAAAATTAATTAGCTTTTGTGGAGAGTAAACCTTTGATCTTGCCCTCATTAACATCTCCAATCATTACCAGGCTGCTATGAAAGCTTTATAGACAATTGCCAATTGTCCACTGGGATACTGGGAAATATGAGTTCCCCAGCAGAACCTAAGTGCTTTGCTATAATAAAAGCTGCTTGACAGCCCCAACTGTTTGGGACTTTTGATTTTGTGTCATAGATTTAAAGTTGGAAGGGACCTCATGGGCCATCTAGCACAACTCTGTTATTTTACAGATGAGGAAGTTAATTGTATGCTCAAGTCTATCATAATACCTTGCACATAATAGGCACTTGATAAATGTTTATGGAGGGGTGGCTAGGTGACACACTGAATAGAGTAACAGCCCTGGAGTCAAGAGGACCTGAGTTCAAATCTGACCTCAGACACTTAACACACTAGCCATGTGACCTTGGGCAAGTCACAACCCCAATTGCCCTGCCTTCCCCCACTCAAAAAAAATGCTTATCAAGTGCACATTTTTAGTTGTGTTGTTACGTTTGTCCTTCATTCTTGAAGAGGACCATGACATCAGGGAGATGATGGCATGATTTAAAGTTGACTTTCATTTCAGTGAGGGAGGGCTGTGCAAAGTCACCAGCCTCACTTTCTCCTCCAGAGCCATCTGGGTCCAGTGGCCAGATATTCACCAAGGACTACTGAAGATGGACGAGGATACAGTTGGATCTTTTAGGCTAAGGTCTTTTCAGGTTCTCATTTTGAGTGAGGTATCACATTCAGTGAATAGGCCTTTTTAAGAAGTAAGCCAAGGGATGGCCCCTTTAATAATAATTTAAAAAAATCAAACTGGAAGGGGAAAACCCTTAGGGTTGCTGACCAAAAGAGAAACAGTTACTGTTTACATTCACTCTGAGCCAGAAGGGCACAAAAAAAAGTTAGAGGCTGGCAATCAGAGTTTTTTATGAGCTCAAATTAAAGTCTTAGTCTATGTGACATTGGTGGGTAGACAGAATGAATGGGTGAGAAAAGTTCACCTATACTTGTCTCATTTAGACAGGGTGAATGGGTAAAAAGGATTTACCTACACTTATTTCATTTAAAAACTCCTGTGGGTATTCACAGAATACTAATCCACCCACCAACTTCTACTCTTTTCCCACCCCAATCATCCTTTCACATTTCCCAAAATACTTGCAAATTTTAAAATGTACAGAGAAGATTTCTGGTAATCAGTTCCAGCATATTTTGTTTGAATGTAATGGATGACCTTAATTCATTTAATTTCTCTTTCTTAGAGACTAGTGACTATGGTATGTAAATTTATTTAAACAACATAGAATTGTGGGAGGGACTAGAACAAACTAACAACTTTAGTACTTAGTTTTGCTTAGCTCTGAGCCCTGCTTGTAGCATGAACCCCATGAAGGCTTACTGTTTCTGGAATTCAATTGAATCACTGGGTTAAGCATTTTGAGAAAAATTCTACTTTGAATATTGCCTTGGGAAATAATTCTCTTGGTGGGGGGCGGGGGCAGGGAACTAATGGAAGATGACTCAGATTTCTCAGAAATGGATTTCTCCTCGGCCTCAAGCGATACTTTTCATTTCATTTTGTATGAAACATTAACTTTTCTCATGCAATGCTGTACTTTGAATATTGACTAGTTTCATTGCATCTCAATACATTGAGAAACAGCAATAAGAACTGCAGGAATATAAGGCTTGCCCCACCACCACCACCACCACCACCACCACCACCACTACCACCACCCCATCCCTTGAAGCAGCAGCTGCTCCAAAACTTGGACACCCAGCCTTTCAGGCCTTTCAGACTGAACTACTCGCAAAGGAAGCAGGCTTCCTATTTTGTTGAGTGAATGTCCAGTAGAGCCAAAACAAACATCTAGGAAGTCTGTCATAAGATCAACAGTCTCCTATTAAGTACTTCAGTCCCAAAGAGAGCTAAAATTTTAAAATAAATCCAATGTTTTCAGCGTACTTTGAAGATGTAGTCCTCTTCAGGCAGCTTGGTGGCCCTTCTCTCCTAAGGGGTCACGACATTGGTAGTGCAGACGTCCAATCATTTTTAGCCCTACTGTACCCCAGAACTCCTGAATTCAAGGGATCGACTAGCCATCCATCCTTAATAGAAGGGATTACAGGAATGAGCTACCTGCCTTGACGTTATTTCACCATTCTAGGATCAGCCTTGTGAGGTCAAGGAAAGAGTAAAGATTATTTTCATTTTATGAAAGCATTAAGTGCCTTTCAGAAGCTCAGATGCACAGAGAGACTTCAGGATCAGGTTGGGCAAATTACAGTCATACACCAAGTTTTTAGATAGAGCTTCTGCTGAGTGTGGAAGTCTTGTGTAAATATAAGGCAGAATGAGAGGTAGCAGGGTTCAGTACATTTTCTACTCTTCCTCTGTTGCTTTTCTTGTCACCATCTCCTTTTTATCTCCTCCCCGGCTTTTTTTAAAACAGAAAAACTAATGAACATGACCTCAAAGGCCATTGGAAAAGAGTAAGTACAGAGAATCATGGATCTCAAGCTGGAGAAAATCTGAGAGACAACCCCTAGAAATTCTGTCTAGTGGCTTGGGAGATGGTCTTGGCCTGCTCGTTGGAGGCCATGGCAATATCAATAACACTCAGATATCTATAGACTGCTAGAGATCATTTAGTATAAATTCATCATTTTATAGATGAGGAAAGTAAGGCCTAAGGTCACACAAACAGTTCATGGTAGAACAGACCCTATAATCCAGGTTTCCTGGCTTTTGTGATGGTAGAAGATCCTTCAGTTGCTACATACTTATTATCAGTAACTGAGGAAGGAAGGCCTCATTACACAGAATTCAAATGCCACATTCTCTATGAAATCTTCCCTGAGCGCCTCAATTTGTTTTGACTGAGCACCCATATTTTTTACAAGAGTTTTCTTTTTCTTCTCCAATGGGAGGAGGGAAGGTGGGAGTGAAATAATGTATATTTTTGTTCATTGAACTTACTTTTAAAAAAGATACCAATGGAAAATAATTAAGTCTACCAAGACACTTATTTTTCTGTAAAGGATGGAAGGAAGAAAGAAAAAGAAAAAAAGAAAAAAGAAAGAGGAAGTAAATGAGAGAAAAGGAAGGAAGGACAAGAGAAAAAAAAGAAGAGAAGAATGTGCTGAGAAAAGAGCCCAAACATTTATTGCTTATTCAAGTACCAGTTCTTCCATATACTAGCTATGTAACCCTCACCAAATCACTTATTTTAGTGCCCTAAGCAACTGTTTAAGGACAAGAAGTTGCAGAGCAGGTGCTGAGTAAATAGAGGAAGTTTCTAACCAGGAGCTTCCTCTTCAAATTAAATCACAAGACAAATCTTACAAAACAAAGCAAAGCAAAATTCTGACATGGCACTTGGGTTACCACATATTATAGTTAGAGTACAACTGTCTTCTCTAAATATGTGTGTGATTTCCTTTAGTTCCCTATTGGCCTAAAGATAGGCTGTGTCAGACTCTGCCCACTTTAATCAAACAAAAACTCTTTTTATACACTCATATGCAGCTACAAACTAGAAAATATTGAATTATTTCAATACCTCAATGATAACAGGTTTTGGCTAGTGTTGTTACTCCCTTCACCAGCACAGATCACAACTTGTCTGTGGTCTTCAAAGGTTGCTGCTAAGTCAGGAAAATCTCATCATCCTGACTGTCACAGCCTATCTTTCTAATCACATTAGATGTCACTCCTCCTGCACTCTGGAATCCAGCCCACCTGGCTTTCTCTCTGTTCCTCCTTCACTCACAGTTGATCTTCTACCTCTAAGCCTTTGCACTGATTTTGATACACACCTAGAATGTACTCCTTCTGACATATGCCTTTATACAATCCCTCTTTACCTTTAAGATGCATCTCAGGCATCATCTTCTGCATAGTCTTCGCTGATTCCCCCCAACTGCTAGTGCCCCTCTCCCAAATTACCTTCTATTTAACTATTTTGTTTATATTTGTATTTATTAACTTTATGTTATATATTTTATATGGACTTCTTGTCTCCCTTATTAGAATGCAGCACTTTTCATGGTTGACAATGACTCTTGAGGACCAAGTATGAAGAATGGTATGCTCTTCCACCTGACCCAGAAATGTTGGATTCAAGATGCACAGGGAGACATATATTTTTGAATGGGGACAATGTGGCTATTTTTGTTGTCTTTTCATATTTGTTACAAAGTTTTTTTTTATTCTTTCTCAATAAAGGTTGAGGTAGGTGAAAAGAAAAGAAAAGAAAGATGTATCAATTTTTTAAAAAGAACTTTGAAAAGTATTCAACCTCAGTGCAAATACAGATTGTTTCCTTCTTTATATTTGTATTACCACTGTATTGCAATCCTTAGCACATAGAAGGTACATAACAAATACTCATTGATTAATTGATTCATTTTAGATCCTGAGACTCTAAATTCAACACTCTTCACACGGCATCACCTTGGGCCAGGCCTCAATTTGGAATAGATTAATTGAATCATTCTAACTACTCACATTGTACAATGAAACTGCTATTTTTGTTCAGTTGTGTTAGACTCTTTGTGACCCCATGGACTTGTCCATGGGGTTTATTTCCTTCTCCAGTTTGTCTCCTTTTTACAGATGAGGAACTAGAGCAAAAAAGGGGTTAAGTGACTTGCCAAAGGCCACAGGGATAGTAAGTGTCTAAGGTTGGATTTGAACTCAGTTATTCCTAACTCCAGGTCCAGTGCTCTCTCTACTGAACCACCTAACTACTCCTATCACAGAATCACAAAATTTGAGAGTTGGGATGGGTCTCAGTGGCCATCAAGTCTAATCAATAAAGAAAAGAAGCCCTACAAATACTCTTCCAGCCCAAGCAAAATAACTATAGGATCTTATTCCTTGATTCTTCTCTTCCCTTACCTGCCTCTGCCTGTACTCACATGGGCAATACAGCCACAGTGGAGTCACAGAGCCAAGACATGAAGAAAGAGGCAATTTCCCCCACCACATAAACTAATCCCTCCCTATGAGCACAGGCATTCCTCATCCAAACCAGCTCCCTCAACTACAACACAGTAGGGACAATTGGGTTCATTATTTTGTTGTTTTTTTCCCCCAACTCAAGGCATGTGAAACAAATGGTATTTCACTGCATCTAGCTGTGGAAAACATTTTTTAAAATGACTCATCTCTGTTAATAAAAATCAGTTCTTAAAGAAGGTGAAAATATCTAGTTAGAAATGGTCACTTAAAGCTAGAGAATTAACTGGTCCAATGGGAGCCCCTCCAATCCCTAAATTTCATAGACTCATTCTGGAGATGGATTTCTGATTGGTTTTCCTTTTGCTAGGTTTGCTGGTGTCCATATTGTGTGCTCAAGTAATAGGAAAACAGTTCTTGCTATTTGATGTTCCACATCTGAGCCCTGTAGTTGGTACAAATACTAGTTCTTCAGACAAATAGACCAGTACTGTACAATATCTTTTAGGTTGGCCCTGTCTAGAACCCAGGTGCCAGGACAAAGAACATGAAGTAAACAACCCAAAATTGGGAACTTGGCCAGTTGAAATACCAATACCCTACCTATAGTGCTGTACTGCTAATCTATGGAACACCATGTTCTCAGGAGATGAGTTACATTTTAGTAACTACTAGAGGCCAAAGCCTGACATCATCATCAACAGCTTCTCATTTCCCACTCTCTAATTTTCAGCCTTACAATTCTATTATGGTCTTCATTTCCTTTTGGGGGAGGGGCTTCATAAGAAATTATAGCCTAGTGTCAGCATGGTGATTAGCTGGTCAAAATGGGAATGAACTGAAAGATGGTGGAAGCTTTAACATTTTGATCCCAGACAATGTCAGCTCTGGCCAGCTCTTTCTACCAACAAATTAATTTTCTGGCTCTCTTCTTCCATCCTTCACCACTGTGCCCCCATTCTCCCCCTATCTTGGTACAACTCACAAATGACTATTTCATTGGACTGGGAGCATTCAGAACTCAAGGTAGCTGCAAATAGGTGTTGGAACTGCACCAAGAACCATCTTCTTTAGTATGCAGCACCACTCTCTCCTACCAAAGAGAAGGCAGGGGAAGAAAAAACCTCAGAAACATTAGGAGGAGGATTTAAAGGAGACCAAGAGAAGAGGGCATATCTCTTCATAGTGCTGTGAATGGTCTTTTTAAAGTGTACCACTCATAGTATTTGGTATTTTGGATTATCATTACATCAAATCACCACAGCAATGGCATTATAATCCGCATAATGTCCAGAAGCATTATTGTCAGGATACAGTTATTTTTGTTATTTTTACTAGATGTGTCATTGCATCATCACCACATTCCCCTAGCTAATCTGCACAATGTGTTTTGCCCCATCACTTCCCCCACAGACTCAGGTCAAACAAGTAGAAGCATAAGTCTTTCATGACCAGAAGTACAGGAAATACAAATTCACTACTCTATAATGTATCTATGAGAGAGACAGAAGATGGAAAGAGAGAGACAGACAGAGAGACTGAGATAGAAAGAGAGAAGAGAGAGGGAGAGGAGGAAGAAAGAGGAGAAGAGAAGAGAGGAAGGGAGGAAGAAAGATATAGAGACAGAGTGGGAGATGGGGGAGAAAGGAGAGGGGGGGAGGGAGAAAAGGGGAGGAGAGGGGGAGGGAGAGACAGATAAACAGAGACAGAGATAGACATAGAGAAAGAGACACAGACAGGCATAAATAGAAGGGAGAAGAAGTGGGAACAAGTGTGAGAGTATATAAAGCCAAGGGGTATATGGGGAGTTCAAGGAGGATTAGAACCTCTGGTGTGAGAGTATGGTGGGTTCATCCACCTTTGGTGTCAACCTGTCACTCAACTCAACTATGGTTCCAAGTGGATACTATGGTATCCACTGCAACATTTACAGTGGCCATGCTGGGCAGACAGGCTAAACCAGGTTAAACATAACCTCAAACCCATCAGTGACTTAGAGGAATGTCTACCTCAAGCGTGTAAAGATTTCTCCCAGTGGAATGAACAGATGAGAACAGTTTGTTCTAGTAGCCATGAAGGCAGCTGAAGCAGGCACCATGGAGCACTTAGAGCTTAGTCAGATGTCAAAGGCAGCTTAAGTAATCCACTGAATCTAGGGCCATCTCTAGTTATCCTGACTTTTGTCTTGCTGCTGGACTTAATTGATACTGAAAGAGAGAGACTGACAACTTTGTGCAGCTCTGCCTCACTTAAATCTAATTCACGTACAACTCAAGACATCACCCCATGATGTCATTGGTCCTCTTCAAAAATGAGGGATGAACAATACAAAGCCAAAGAAATTGAGGAAGAAGTAGCCTAACTTCTCTCATTGGATTCCAGGTTATCAAAGAACTGAATTTGATAATTTGTTACTTGGGGTCCATAGAAGGTCTCTCTTAGTTGAGAAGGTGTAGTGTCCCAGCCCCTTGGACCCATCATCAGTTAGTAGTGTTAGAAAAGAAAAATGAGAAATAGAGAGAAATGAGACATAACAAAAAAAGACAGCCCACAAAGAGAAAGGAAACAGAAAGATAAGAGGGAGATGAAAGAGAAAAAGGAAAGCAAGAACATATGCAGAGAACAAAGAAAGAAATAGAAATAAAGGAGAAAGAAAAGAGAGAAAAGGGGAGGAAAAGGTAGAGAGTAAGGGAAGAAGAGGGAGAGACAGAGTAGAAGGGAAAGGAGAAAGAGAAGTAAATTAGAGAAGACAGAAAAAAGAGGGGCGGGAGGGGAAAAGAGGAGAGAGGAGGAATAGGGAGAGAGAGAAAGAAAAGAGACAATGAAGAGAAAGAAAGAGAGATGAGAAGGGAGAGGGAAGGAAGAAGAAAAAGGATTCTCAACTTCAGTAAAGGATGGTCTCTTGGAATTCTTCAAAATTTTCCAAGGTAATGACTCACCTCAAGAACCCCTATACTCATTGTTTTGTGATTTTAACAGTAGTCTTCTCCCACAGTGCACAAGGAAAGTCCTCTGGTAGCTTGGAGGAACATAGAACTGTATAACCTATTCACATTCTACTTCCCTTGTTTCCTCTTTTCAAATTCTGGTACATGTACAAGTACAGGGAAGGCAGGCCTCTATGAATCTTCAGAGAGAGAAACTCACTGTATCCCTTCACAGATTTCTGTGGAGCTATTCTATCTGTTATTAGTGGCTGAATGCAGTTGTTACCAATTTGCAAAAAGCACACAGCAAGAAGAATGAGAAAGTGTTTCACCAGGGTTCTCCGTATTGCTCTCACTGGCCCCACTCTCACTCTCTGGAAGACTTTCCCTGGGTGGACAGAAAAAGTGAATATAGGGGAGCTTGAGTGAGTTACCTTGAAGAATTTGGGAGAATGACTTCACAATTTTTCTTCCCTTTGGGGTCACAGTTAAGAGAGGAAAATATTTTGCCACAGAAGGAGTTGACGACTAGAGCACATATACTGTGGCCTCTATAGAGGGCCAGAAATACAATAAATTTAAAAATGTTTTTCTGAAGAACTATATTTGGGAAATTGCTTTCCCTAGGCGCTAATTTACTATTCCATTCATGCAACAGTTTATCCAAATTGGTCACTGCAGCTGCATTTGTCACCCATTCTTATCATATATTACTAAATATAACCTGGTAGGAAGAACTGTGCTATTGTATTTACAACTAAATATATTCAAAGAATGTCTTAAAGACCATTCTTTATCATCAGCACAGTTATTATGTTAGAATGTCATAGCTTATGGGTAAAAGTGTGTGAGGGTATATAATAGACATTATCAGAAAATCCAATTAAGAAAGCTGTTGTAATAATCACGTAAGAGTTGATAAGATCCTCAATCAAGGTGTCAGGCCAATGTTGAACAGAAAGATTTAAATGGGAAATGTGTTGTTGTAGTAGAATATCCAAAACTTGGAAATTGAAGTGGATTTTGGAAGAGAAAGAAAAGAAAGAGTCAAGAATGAGGACCTTCTCCTACTTTAAAGAAAAAATAGAGGCCAATAATTCTTAACTTTTTCTTCTCTACCCCCCACCTCAAAATCTATTGACGTCACTCTCATTCTCTCTTCCATTATTCAAGTCGTTGACAAACAGGTTGGTGGCACATCTTGTCAAGCCCACTGCTTCTATTTTTGCCCTTTGAACTTCACCATTTAATTGAAACTGTGATCTCCAAGGTTAAAAGTGAACTCTTAATTGCTAAGTATGATGGAAGTATGATGGCATTTTCTCAGTCCTCGTCCTTCTTAGCCTCTTTGCAGCATTTGACTGACTGTTTCCTCCTCCTAGAGACCCTCTTCTTCCTGAAGTTCTGAGACAGTGTTCCCTTCCACTAGTCTCAGTTCCAAATCATTATTCATGTCCCAACCAACTAGCTATGGGTTACACCAGGTCTTTTCCCCTGGTCTTTCTTTTCTTCTCTCTACGTTCTCTCTGTGATCTCATCAACTACAGCCTCAGTTATTATCCCATGATATGATGGAAAATGTGCTGAATTTGGAGTCAGAAGACTCGGTTCAAGTCCTGCCTATACAACTTAATAGCTGTGTGAATCTGGGTAAGTCATTTAATCAATTTGGGCCTCCATTTCCTCACCTTTAAATTAAAAGACCATAGTTAAGTGGCCTCTAATGTCTGTTCCACCTCTAAATTTATAATCTTTGATCTCTAAGTAGGATATTCCCAGAAGGTAATGAAAGAGTATTGTGATAGTAATGGAATGTATCCCCCTGTATTGGCTTGGTTTTCAAATTGATTGTGTTAAAACCCAGAGTTTGTTAATCCCACCTGTGGGATGGACTTGTTGACGTGAAAAGAGAGTCCTGAACTGGGAGGAGCTGGTGATGTAGATTTGGAGAGACACAAGAGAGAGGCAGAAGAACTTTTTGGAAGCAGCACCCTCATGGAGACAGAGAGAGACTGAGAGGATTGCTGAGGGCCACTTTGAATTGCCCTGGAATTTTGAGACCTGCCCCTGGAGCTGCCAAGGACTGAGGAGACATGGCTGTTTTGTTGGTATTTTGTCTGTCTGTTTTGATGTTGTTTTGCCAGATTTGTCCACTGGTGAAAGACAGTCCTGTTGTTGAAGAAGTCCTGGAAACTGGCTGTTGGTTAAGAGCTCCTGAGACTGTCCTGCAGACAGAGAGTGAATACTGTCCCCTGGTGAAGGACAGTGCTGTTGTCACAGGGGTGTGGGAACCTTTCTGTTGGTTCAGAGCTACTGAGACTGTCCTGCAGACAGAGAGTGAATACTGTCCACTAGTGAAAGACAGTGCTGTTATTGCAGGGGTCTGGGAACCTTTCTGTTGGTTCAGAAGCCCTGAAGAAGAATTTTCTTGTTGTATGTTTACAGAAATCCTGGGAGAGGGTTTTGCTAATGTTTTCAGGGGTCCTGGGAAGGTTTTGCAGACAGAGGATGAATTAATGAAGAGACTGGCAATGTATCTTGTGGCTTTGCTAAGCTTTGTCTCCCCAGGAACAAAGATTGCTGAGAACTTGCCTTGTGTCAAGATGAAGAAAAGACCTCCATTTGGGTATTAAGTGCTGTGCTTAAACTTGATGTAACTCTGGGGTAGATTCAATTGTGATCCAGGGGTGGGGAACTTTTGACCTTTTTGTGTTCTATGGTTGAACAAATAAATGTACTTTACTTATGTTTGGAAACTAATCTCCATTTGAGAAGAGGGGTTTTGTGATGGACTAAATAAAGGTACAGCCTAGGGGTGGAGTAGTATTTAGAACAGGGACTCTGTAATTGATTGAATGAATGTAAGGTCCTGGGGTGGGGTAGTACTTGGAGATTATTTAATCACACTTAGTAAATGCTGTATTTTGAATGATGTTATATTTTGATCTTCTCTGTTCTTAATTTGTCACTGAATAAAATGGAGAGCACCTATGCTGGTATTCTAACCTTGGGAAGTTGCCTTTGCTTGGCATTACATTACAAATATAAGGAAACTATTTGAATCATAGACTTTTCTAAGTTTATTTTAAGAATTCCAAACTTAGGGGGCGGAGTCAAGATGGCAGAGTAGAAGCAGGACCTCTCTGCTGCTCTGGCTTCCACCTTCCCCAATCCATGTAAAAAGGGGACTCTGAACAAACTTTGGAGCTGCAGAACCCACAAAATGACACAGAGAAGCTAACCTCCTGCTGAGGACAGCCCAGCAGGCATGCAGGAATCGGCCAGCACAGTGCTCTGGGAGCCCAGCCCAGCCCCATGCAAGGCTTTAGCCCCAGGGTGGGCCTGACCAGCCACGAGGGACTCCAGATCAGCAGCAGCTGTGGCCGTTTCCAGATTTATCAACACATAGATGCAAAGGACAAAGTGAGAGGTCAGAGCATTCTGGACTTTGGGACCCAGTAAATGGGAGTGCATGGCTTTTGCCCCCGGGGTGAGAAGCTGCTGAGACTCCAGCACAACCAGCCAGCACCATGTGGCAGTTTCAGCTCCTGGCCTTCAGAGTGTAGGGGGACCAAGAACTAGTCTGAGGGGTAATCACTCTTTCTTTAACCTGCTTGGATCTGGATTGCAGTCTAAGGTGGAGGTCCTGGGGTGTGTGTCCAGCTTGCCAGAGCGTGTGGAGACCTCAGAAACAGTACCCATCTAATACCTCCGGCAGCTGAGAAAACCCCAGCGCTTGGGACGAAAGCTCCCCTGTCTGGTGGCAGAGTCCTACTGTGGCAAAAAGCCAAGGGGTCAACTGACTGAGGGGCTACATGACCAAGCAAAGGAAACAAAGCAGACAGAAGATTCCAACATTAGACTCCTATTTTGGGGACAAAAAGGAGCAAAGCATGGACCAGGAGGAAAACAGTGAAGTCAGAACTCCTGCACCAAAAGAATCATTCCTTCAGGATTAGATTGGAGCAAATGGAAGCCAGTAACTTTATGAGAAATCAAGATACTATTAAATAGACCCAAACAAATGAAAAAATAGAAAGCAATGTATTTATGAAGGTATATGGGCATATGAATACTTATGTGAATGTGTGTATATATGTTTACATGTATACATAGATAGAGGGCACAGGACCAAATTAACAGGAAGGGATGATACTTAAAAGGTGAAATTAAGAGGTGATATAGGAATATAATGAGAGGAGATGGGGAGAGACAGAATGGGGTAAACTATCTCATACAGAAGAGGCAAGGGAAAATGGTTACAATGGAGGGGAAGACTAGGAAGGCAAAAGCGAATGGGTCAACCTTATTCCCATTGAATTTGGCTTGAGGAGGGAATGAAATACACACTAAATAGGGTATCTCACCCTCTAGGAGAGTAGGGGGGGGGAGGTGATGAGAGGGGGGATGATGGAAGGGAAAGCAGGCTGGGGGGAGGAGGGAATGTGGAAGCACCCACTTTTGAAAAGGGGCTGGATCAAAGTAGAGAATAGAACAAGTGGGAGGTGGGACAAAAGGGAGGGAAATATAGTGAGTCTTTTACAATATATCTACTATGTTATTGTTTTGCATTAGCCACACATGTACAACCTATACTGAACTGCTTATCTTCCCAGTAAGGGTGGGTGACAAGGGATGAAGGGAATGAATCAGGAATTCAAAGTTTTAAAATCAAATATCTAAATATATGTGTGTGTGTATTAAAAAACAATGTTTGAAAAAAAGAATTCCAAACTTAAATATTACAAATAAAAAAGATCATTTCCATATGTAAAGTAGGAGAGAGAAGGGGATTATATGTGAAACCATGAATCTATTATATACATCTTGATTTTTTTACAAATTATGTGAAAAATGTAATGTTACTTTCAAAACTCTCTTCTTTAACTTCCTTCTGTACATTTTAAAATATACTTCAATGAATTTCTTTTACTTGTTTTTCTTGGTAACACTCTAGTTCTCCATCTTCCTAAGATGATGGGGGAGGGGGAGGGGTTTATGGGCAGTGCCATGGTTGCTTAAATGAATATGTATAAGCTTGATGGGGTGATCTCCATATAAGGCCATGAGGTGATCACCATATGAGGCCATAAATGTAAAACTGCGATGTGATTGGCTCGGATTCGCTATATATTTTCTTGTGTGAGAGGGCGCTCTCTCTCTCTCTCTCCGCCATGTAACTGTTGAAGAATAAACCACCCCGCTTCACTCCTCCGCCTTCTGTCTGGTGTTTTTTCCCCGTGAGGGGCCGGTGACGACCGAAGACCCGGGATGGGTAAGTGAGAGGGCCGTGGGGCTAGTCGTCTAGATCTGTTGTGAGGGCAAACGCCCGCAACACTAAGATATCTCCTCCACTGAAAAAAAAAAAAGAAAAAGAAAATTCTTGTAAGCAGTAAACACTTGTTGTTGTTGTTGTTGAGTCATTTTGTCATGTTTGACTCTTTGTGCCCATATTATTCATGGAGTTTTCTTGGCAAAGATACTGGAGTAGTTTGCCATTTTCTTTTCTAGTGGATTAAGGTAAACAGAAGTTAAGTGACTTGCTCAGGATCATACATCTAGTAAGTGCATATATACCATATTTGAACTCAGGTCCTCCTGACCCCAGAACCAGTGCTCTATCCATTGAACCACCTAGCTGCTTCCATTCATAATTTCTTGAATTATGGAATGTAGGGTTTTATGGACATAATTTTCAGGTAATTTGGTTATTCTGGATTTTTTCTCTTTTTTATGATGCATTGTTCAGTTTTGTTTTCTAAAATATTATTTATTTCTTAGCCTTCTCAAAAATTTTTAGTTCCAGATTCTCTCCCTTCTTCCAGATCCTCTCCAATCCATCAAGAAAGGCAAACAATATGGTATAAATTATAAAAATGAAATGATGCAAAACATATATGCATATTATAATATATATTACACATTATATATATTATATTATGGTGTTGGTCTATGCCCAGTTTCTTCTACATTGTTTTCCAGTTTTCCCAGCAATTTTTGTCAAATATTGAGTATTTGCCCCCCAAAAAGCTTGGATCTTTGGGTTTTTAAAACACTGATTACTATGGTCATTTACTACAATGTACTGTATACCTGGGGTATACAGTGTATTCAGGACAGACTAGTGCCTCTCATATGAGGACTACTGAGGCCTTTTCAGGGCTGATTTCCGCCTTTGGTGTCCACCTGATCCACCAAACTCTCACATGTGACTCCAAGAAACCATAGCATGCAATCAGCTACACCTTGGTAAACAGTTTTGGCAGACAGGCTAAACCAGGTTGATTGAGGGGTCTCAAACCCATCAGTGAGTTAAGAAGGTATCTACCCTAAGCATGTGAAGACTGGTGAAATGGGTGAATGAGAACAATTTTTTCCAATAGCCATGAAGGCAGATGAAATAGGTGCCTTGAAGTGCTTAGAGCTTGGTTAGACATCAAAGACAACAAGGTCATCCACTGCATCTCAGAATATCAGCAGTCATCTTTACTCTGCCCTACTACTGGACTGTGATAACTCAGGAAGAGAGAGTGAGACTGACATCATGCAACTCTGCCTCACTTAAATCCAATTTACATACAAATCAAAAGATATCACCCATACCATTTTACCATTTTTACCTATCTCAAAGTCCTATAATAACAGGCAAATGAGAAAGCAACAGGTGCAGATACACTGAGAGCTGTAGTCACAATCCTGCACATAGGCAGCCCAGGCCATAGGGTTGTTTTCTCACTGGAAGCAGCAGTGGAATTCAGCAGCACTCTGGCTGTTTGAGCAACATTTTAAGGATCACACTGCTCACCTCCTGGTGCTAGAAAAAGTGCCCTCAAAATTTTCTGCTTACCCAACATCAGTCTGATTACCATGGCAAGGTCCCCCCCTGTGTTTGAAACACAAAAAAAATGTACAAAAATTTCTGCAAAAATGACTCCATTCACCATCAGTACATAGCATATGCCCACACACAAACACAAAATCTAGTAGACCTGAAAAATTAATAGTTCTTGTCACAAGAGAACTCATTTGGTATCATTTCTAAGTAGCAGCTCTGAGGGAAACAAGTCTGTCAAATGAAAACGATTTTACTAAAGTATGAGCTGGATACACTTTTTTCTGGAGTGGTTACAGTGAAATAAAATACTGTGAAGCTGGTGTAGGTTTTACAGTCAAAACTAATCTATTTAATAAGTTTACATGCCTCCCAAAAGGAGTGAATGACAGACTCATGACAGTGTGATTGCCACTTTCAGGAAACTGCCGTGCCACCATCATCAGTGCCTATATTCCCACCATGATAAATCCCAAAGAGGTCAAAGAAAAATTTTATGAAAACCTGGAGACCCTTGTCATCAATGTGTCAAAAGAGGACAAGCTTATAATTCTGTGAGAGTTTAATGCTAGAGTGGGCTCAGGGAGTTGGAAACAGCAACAACAATGGTCACTTACTACTGAAGATTTGTGCATCTCATGGACTTCCTCATCACCAACACTGTCTTCTGTTTACCTAAATGCAATAAAACTTCATGGGTGCACCTTACAACAAACATTGGCATTTAATAGACTTTGTTATTGTAAGAACACAAAACACACAGGATGTGAGAGTAATGAAAGCAATGTGTGGTGCAGAATGCTGGACTGATCATAGACTTATCCTCTCGAAGCTAAATATTTGCATTCAACAGAGGTGGCATCCCCAAGGCAAAATGACTATCAGAAGAATTAATGTCAACAGATTAGAGGTTTCTCTGAGTGGGAACAGTTTGTTGCTAACTTAGAGGAAAAGTTGAGCCAAAAAACAGTTAGCAACAGTGGAGTGGAAAAGGAATAGGCAACTTTCAGAGAATTGGTGGACAGCAATTCATTTCCTCATCTGGGTCAGAACATTAAAGATCAAAACTGCTTTGATGAAAATGATGAGAAAATTCAAAAGCTGCTAAGTGAAAAAGAATGCCATGGGATTTACCAGCAGGATAGTTCATTCATCTTTAAGAAGGCAGCATTTAATTCCATCAAAAGTAAAGTACAAATGAAGCTTAGAGAGATGGAGGACTCTTTACTGATAGCAACAATCCAAAGCATTTTTATGGTGTCCTGAAAGCTATATATGGGCCAAAGGAATATGGTGTATCCGAACTCTGGTGGAGTCACATTGATTATTGATTAGGACATGATCCTAAGAGAGATGGACTGAACACTTCTCTAGCATTCTCAACAGAACCATCATCAGTCAATGCTGAAGCCACTGGCCATTTACCTCAGGTTGAAGTCAATCTCTCCCTATCTGACGTTCCAATTGAAGAAGAGGTTATGGTACTTGAATAAGCAATAAATGTTTAGGCTCCTTTTGTATGGCAAAGCATCCTGTGCTGATTCTATTCCAACTGAGATTTATAAGGTATGTGTATGGAGGGGGTTGTCCATTGCTCATATAAAAGCTGACTGAAATTTTCTGGGTTATATGGCAAGAGGTTATCCCCCAGAAATTCAAGGGCACCACCATTGTCCATCTCTATAAATGTAAAGGAAATCAATTGTCCTGTGACATTCATGGCAGGGGGTGGGAGGGTCTCTCTTTTAGTCATTGCTGGCAAAATTCTTGCCAGGGTCCTCCTTAATAGACTGATCTTTCACCTGGAAGTTGGTCATCTTCCTGAGAGCCAATGTTTCAGAAAGGGCTGAGGAACTGTTGATATGCTGTTTGCTGCCTAACAACTCCAGGATAAGTGCCAAAAGCAGAACACGGGCCTGAACACAAGGTTTGTAGATCTGACCAAGGCCTTTGATATAGTCAACCATAAGGGTTTATGGAAAATTATGTTGAAAATTTGGTCACCTGGAGAAGCTCAGTATTGTATATCAATTTCACAATGGCATGCTTGCCCAGGTTCTGCATAATGGACAATGTTCTCATGATTCCCCGATCACCAGTAATGGAATGAAACAAGAATGTGTGCTTGTTCCCATGCTTTTTTGCATGATGTTTTCAGCCGTGTTGCCAAACACCTACAATGAGGGTTCAAGGTCACCTACTGCACTGACAGTGAATTCTTCTATTTGAAAAGGCTACAAGCTAAGACCAAAGTAGAGGAAGTGTTGGTGCATGATTTTTTGTTTGTAGGTGAGTGTGCATTTAATGCAACCTCTGAAACAGAGATGCAACAAAGTATGGATCTTTTCTCTGCTTCTTGTACTAATTTTGGCCTAAAAATTAACACCAAGAAACCACAGGTATTCAGTCAGCCAGCACCACATCACTCCTACATGGAACCATTGCTTACAGCAAATGAGAAGCCTTGAAATTTGTGAATAAGTTCACTTACCTTGGCAGTATACTTTCTAGGGATGTACACATTGATAATGAGGTTGATACATGCATTGTCAGATCTACAACAACCAACCAATTAACCAATTATATACCTCACCAACATTGCTCTATCATTCTGTTTCTTAGTGAGTACCAGATTGTTTTGGTGATTTTTGTTGTTTTGCTGTTCAGTCTTTTCAGTCATGTCTATTCACAATCCCATTTGGTGTTTTCTTGGCAAAGATACTGTAGTCGTTTGCCATTTCCTTTTCCAGTCCATTTTATAGATGAGGAACTAAGGCAAGCAGGGTTAAGTTTTGGGGTTTGTTTGGGGTTTTTTGCTTTTTGGAGGGGGTAAGGTAGGGAAATTGGGGTTAAGTGACTTGCCCGAGGTCTCACAGCTAGTCTTATGTGTCTGAGGTCACATTTGAACTCAGGTCCTCCTGACTCCAGGGCTGGTGCTCTATTCACTGCGCCACCTACCTGCTCCAGTGTTAAGTTTTGATGATTACCACTTTGCAATATAGTTTGAAATCTAGTACTGCTAGACTGCTTTCTTAATTTTTTTTTAATTGACTCCCTTGATACTCTTGAACTTTTGTTCTTCCGGATCAGTCATTTTTTATATGACATACTTTACATTTTCACTTTTTTCATGTTTTTTATTTTATTCTAATTTGTTGTTGCTGCTTCAGGAGTCATTAATTTCTGTTTAGTTCAATCTAATTTTCATGGAGCATATTACTTGAGTACTTGTACTTATCTTTCTATACTCTTGTTTCTTTCCTCTCAAGCATTTGCTTCATTTATATCACCTTTTTTAAAATTCTTGCTTCACTTCTTCTAAGAATTCCAATAAAATGTTGGTTCTTAACTTGGGATTCAAAAGCCAAAGTCACCAATACTTCCAGGTACTACTCACTGGTTTTTTTTAAGGACCTCAGGAATGTCACAGGCCGTACACTATGCCTGGTACAATCTAATTGCTGCCCTCCCAGCCCAACCCCAGCAGATTCAAGACATCTAAGGGCTTCCCCAAGTGAGGGACATAGCAATACAACTATAGACCATAGGCTTCTTTGGTCTGCTCTTGAGCTGTGAGCAGGGAGGCTTCTCTGGGCTATACTCCTTGGCCAGGCTTTCTAGCTTGAGCCCTTCCCCAATTCCCAACTTTTAGCTGTTTCGATGTGAATTGAGACTGTAAAAAAAAATGCACTATCTTTTCTCCTTGGATTTCTCTATTATTGGTTTTTGTGGTGCTCTTTTCTTATTCTTCCAGGAGTCATTTTGTGAGACAGTTTGGCTATTCTGCCCCTGTTCATTTCACCATCTTGAGGAAATTCCACATCATAAACTTTTTGAACTAGAAGGAAACCTTAAAGGTCAGGTAGTACAATCTCATCATTTTACAGGTGAAGAAATTGAAGATCAAAAAGCTTGAAGTGAAGTGCTTTTTAAGCTGGATAAGAATCCAAGTCTCCTGACTTCCAGTCAGTTAATACAGAAAGACTCTCATTCTCTGTGATACCACTGACTTCATGAACTCAGCAGAAACATTCAACTTAAACCTCAATTAAAATCAAGCCAATAGGGTTATTGTACTCATAGACTAGCCAACTTTATAAGTGGTATAATTTTAGAGATGCTAGAGAAGTGTTGCCTCTTAAAATATCTACTTCACCTTGCAGATTGATGCTTCAAATTCTGCAATTTGAAATGAAATCTTTTGGTTTATGATTTTGTCTTCTGCTAAATTAATAGAATTTGTCCACCAAGTTTAAGTTTCCTCCCTTGTAAGTTAGTGAACCAATATTAAATATCTGTTTCAACTGGATTTCTTGACATTTCACTTTTATCATTCTAAGATAGTCTCTGAGGAGTTGATCCATTTGCATCAAGTTTTGTATACTAGCAAAGGACACCTAGATAGAAAGAAATAAAGATAGATAGATAGATAGATAGATAGATAGATAGATAGATAGATAGATAGATAGATACAGATATACATATGTATAGATTGTATGTGTGCATGTAATATAATTTTCATTTTAGTCTGTCATCTTGGAACAAATTGAGAGTCAAAAAAAGTTTTCCAATGAGCATATTTTCCTTAACTTATCAAAACCCAATCCTTTTACTTTTCAATTAAATGTTCTCTTTTTTTGACCGATAGACAAAGCATTTATTATTTTTTTAATATTTGAGAAAGTATTTATTTAAATAAAGTTTTTTTGAACTTATATAAGAATGCTTTCTGTGCTTGAGACCAGTTCATATTCCCTGTTGAGGCTTCAGCTGTGGGCGTGGAGTCAATACTGTCTCCTTCTGAATTTGGTTCCTCCCACTCACAATAATAGGACTCCAGAGTCTTTGTCTCTGCAGTCTGCTTTTTACCCATTTTGAGGCAGGGCATTAGCCATGCCATTCTTCTAGGTTTCCCAAGCCTTTACTGTTTAAAATTTTGCTTTGAGGCAATAATTACTGTGTTTTCAAGGTCGGGGGGGGGGGGCGGGGAATCGGAGCAGCCAGGGTTCACTCTGCCCCCTGAAAGTTCAGATAGGTACTTTTTAAATTTCTAGGCTGTGGGTTGGTAGTTCCAGAAGTAGCTGCTGCCACTGCCATGGGCCCTGCATTTGTCTCTTACCCAGCTCCATCAGATCCCAGCCCTGTGTTGATAGGCCTGGGGATGGCCTTTGCAGTTGTGGATCAACTTGCCTCCATGTTGACCAGGCATTGTCAGTGCCTCCTCATGTTGTGTCATCCGGGCCTCACCACGTACCACCCCCATATCATCTGGGCCTCTAAGCACCTACTTCTGACTCTAGTAATTGGTGAATTAGGACACCCTCTGTCAGAGGTGCTGGATAAAATTTCACAGCTAAGTGATTTAGGAGAATGGGGAAAAGATAAATTTCCTCATGAGAGAAAAGTATATGGCCAGAAGATTGAAAGTTAGATTAGATTGCCAAGAAAAGAATTGTTTACTGCTCTATTGAGAGCAGGGGTTGATTTTAGAAAAATTGATGATATTCCAAATAATGAACTATATAAAATGTACCAAGATAAGGGGCTTAATGTCAGATGGAATAGAGAAATAAGGGCTGACCCTACAGATGCTCCTGAACCATTATATCCAAGTTCATCACACTTTTGGGGAGAATAGGAAATTATCCAAGACCCAGCTCAGATTAAAGAAACCCACAGACAAGATTACAGACCCCATATCAATCTGACTATATATTGGAAAAATGGATCAAATATTGTAACCAGGGCCTTGTTAGATACTGGGGTGGAGGCCTCCCTCATTTAAGGGAACCCTGATAAGTTCAAGCATGGAACTCCTATTACCATCACAGGACTAGAGGGCCTGAAATATCAGCCAGACAAGTCAAACTAATTATTAAAATTGGACAATTACCTAAGAAAGAACATACTGTGGTTATTGTACCCATTCCTGAAAACATCATTTTAATAGATAAATTGAGAGGTGTGACTCTGAATTTACCTGAAGGGAGATACCAATTTGCAGTAAAGATGATAGGAATTAATACAGTTTTAGTGGGAAAAATAAAAATGAACCCAATCACTTTACTTGAAACTTCTGAAGTAATTATTTTAAAGCAGTATCATGTGCCAGGTGGGCAAGATGGAATTGTCAATAGTATAAAGGAATATGTTGAAGCAGTGAATTGTGTTAGTCTCTACAACCACACGATGGAATAATCCTGTCTGACCAGTATGAAAATCAGATGGGAGATGGAGAATGACAGTGGATTATAGACAATTGAATAAGGTGACTCCTCCCTTATATGCTGCTGTTCCAGAAACTATCACCTTAATAGAAAGGATTCAGAAATATGTTTGGACTTGGTATGTAGTGATTGATTTGGCCAATGCCTTCTTCACCATCCCAATATACTGTAAATAATGAGACTAGTTTGCTTTCACTTGGTAGGGAAGACAATATACTTTCACCTGCTTTCCACAAGGATATCTGCATAGTCCCACTATTTGTCACAGGATTGTAGCTTAACATGTGGATGACTTAAAGCTACCTGGTATACAGTTTACCCACTACATTGATGATATTATGATACATGGAAAAAATGTAAAAGAAGTAGAGAAGAGTTTGACATCTTTGGTTGAATATATGAAAAGCAAAGGGTGGGAAATTAACCCTACAAAGATTCAATGACCAGCTCAAAATGTAAAATTTTGGGTAATACAATGGGATAAGGGACTGAGAGATTCTGCCACAAGTTCAACAAAAGATTCAGGATTTTCCTATCCCTACCACTAAGAAAGAGGTCTAAAAGTTTATAGAATTATTTGGATATTGGCGACATCACATTCCACACCTGGAACTGATTTTGAAACCTTTTATATAAAGATACCAGGAAGAAATGTGAATTTGATTGGGGACGTTAGCAGAGTAAAGTTTTTGAGGAAGCCAAAGCTACTATATACTATTGGCTCTAGATTTACAGCCAATGCAGATGGAATTAAAAGAGACTGTACAGGATGATTTGCAAACTGGAGTTTATGGCAGAAGCAACAAAGCTGAAATGTCCAGAAAACTTCCTTCATCTGGAGTGCAATATATACCTTTTAAAAAGCAGTTGTTAGCTGCATTTGGTAGAGACTGAAGAATTGACTCTGGGCCATTAAGTGACAATAAGGCCTGGAATCCTAATTATGACCTGGGTAATGAGTACCCCAGCTTCTCACAGAATTGGACATACCCAATATGCCAGCATAATTAAATGGAAGTTGTATATCCAAAATAGAGCTAAAACTGGCAAAAGTGGAGTTTCTGCCCTACATGAGTCTATAGCTAACATCAATACTCAAGGCAACAGTTGGTATAGTCCTTGATAAGATGTAATGACAGATATGATGGACTAAGTAAAGAAGAGAAGAAACATACATGGTTTACTGATGGGACAGCAAAATATTTGGACCAAAAAAGACACTGGAAAGCATTAGCCTATAACTCATGTAGTTGGTGGACTTTGGAAAGTACTGGGATAGTTGGAAGTAGTCAATATGCTGAACTTATTAAGAATGAATAGATTATTGAAAGAATAGTTAAGGAAGTTAAGTTCTAGTAATTTGCATCAACATTAGAAAGGTAATTTGTTCACTGCTTTATGTAATTTGAATAATAGACCACTGGGAGAAAGTACACCTCTAGGCAGAATGTTCATTAAGCCATCAGCACAGAACAAGGAGGACAGTGTCATATATTCACTGATTCATGGGCAGTAGCTAATGGATTAGCTACATGGATGCCCATGTGGAAAAATCAAAATTGGGAAATTCATGGCAAACTATTTTCAGACAAAGAATTATGGGAAAATATATGGGACATGTTTTTGGTTACTGATTTGTCAGTTTTCCATGTCGATGTTCACGTGGCCCTCAGCATGCCAGAAGGTGAGTACAATGCTCGTGCTGATTGACTAGCGAAGATTGCTACTGAACATATTGTCCCTACTTCGACAACAACTGATGATCTGGTATTAGCAAAATGGGTCCACCAAACAGCCTGCCATTTAGGGGTCCAGGCCCCAAACAGGTAGGCACAAGATCAAAGTATTAGTATCTCTCATTCATTGTTAAAACAGATAGCAGAAGAATGATATATATGTCAATTAGAAAAGGAGTGAACTGTTCCTTGGGTAGTAACTGGGGAGATAGCAAGGGGAAAAATCCCAGCCCAAATCTGGCAAATAGATTATATTAGTCCCCTACCCCAAGAAAAAGTATGCAAATTTATATGTACTTGTGTTGACACCTATTCAGGTGTACTGGTGGCTTGTCCTTATAAAAATGAAAAACAGAAAAACATCTGTAAAACTCTAGATCTCATAAGTCTATACTATGGAACCCCAATGCACATGCAAAGTGATAATGGGTCACATTTCAAAAGTAATGAAATGAAGAGATATTGTATATTAAACAATATAGAATGGATATATCATATTCCATATTATCCACAAGCATCTGGGTTAATTGAAAGAATGAATAGATTATTGAAAGAATAGTTAAGGAAGTTAAGTTCTAGTAATTTGCATCAACATTAAAAAGGTAATTTGTTCACTGCTTTATGTAATTTGAATAATAGACCACTGGGAGAAAGTACACCTCTAGGCAGAATGATGACCCCAAATCTGCAAATTGGAAAACAGCAGACACATAAAATCCCAAATATTGAGTATTGGACTGTGAGACAAGATGCCCCAGCACCGTATCCAAGACACCTGGTTTGCCAGGATATATTTTACATTGTTTGGAAGACTTTTAGTTGGATAGAAAAGAAATAACAAACATCTCTACTGGGATATGTATGAGAATCCCTAAAAATCATTTTAGATGGATATTACCTAAACCAGGTTTAGCAGCTCAAGGTATACATGTATTAGCTGGAGTAATAGATTCTAATTATCAAGGAGAAATTATTGTAACATTGCAAAATATGGGTGAAGAACCCATACAGTTTTGTAAAAATTACAGAATAGTTCAAGTGATTATTATTCCTTTGTGAAGCAATACCACTTGTGAAAACTGACCTTCCTTCTGAAATAACTATCAGAGGAACTAGAGAATTTGCTTCTTTAAAGAATTTATTCTTTAAAGAATAAAATTGGGAGCTAAAGTATGGGTAAAACAGAAAGATGATGTTCTAAAGGCTGCAGAGCTGTTGTTCATTCAGGAGACGATGATTGTCAAATTGTACTCTTAACTCATATGTTCTACCGTGAATGAGGTTATGGTAGTGAGTTCATGGACTCCAGAGGCATGTGTGACCTTATATTTGTTTCTTTTTTACTTTTTATCTGTTAAACTTATTTGCAAGATTTGTTTTCTTCAGGATTGGTACTCTCCACTTGCAGATGACTGATTGCTTAAGTGGGATGTCCCCTCCTCTTCATGACTGTAAGGTGCTACCTCTGGACCTGATGTTGACTTAGCTCCAGATGCCAGCTAAAGAACTGATTGGCACTACATGGTATTATTGGTCTTACACCTCCACAGCAACTGTAAGTATCATTATCACTACAGTTTTGTGTGCTGGGGCCTCAGGTGATGGCAGCTGGAGGCTGTAAGGGTCTTACAGCTTACCTGGTTCTGAGCTGGGCTCAGCAACACTGAAGCTCTTGGGGTGCTGGGGGAAGGGGGGGAGGGTCTGGCCCCTGGAGGATGCCTGCTTACCTGGGCTTCTTTGAATCACTGCAAGGCTTGACCACTGGTGGATACCTGCCTGCCTGGAGCTGTGCCTCCTGGAGCTGTGCTTCCTGGAGTTGTGCTGAGGCGTGGAGAGGTTTTGACTGTTAGAGGACACCTGCCTGCCAGTGCATGTGGTGGTTTTCTGAGCTCGAGTCTACCTATGCCAAGGCACTCAAGGGGTTCTGGTGTTGGCACTTGCCTGCTCCACCAACCTGGGGCTCAGACTCTCCCCCCTGGTTGGTTGAGTGGGACTTGCCTCTGACTTGCTGAGATGCCTCCCATCCTGCGCCATTCCCCCTCTACCAGACTTAGAGGGATCTTCTGTGTTAATCCCCCAAGGTTCCCAGGCTACAAGACTGCTGCACCCGATCTTTCTGCTGTCTCAGCTATTCCAGGGTTTTTCCTTCCTGGGCCTTTAGAGGTCAATAAGGGAGAGTGAAAGTGACTTACTTCGTATTTCACCACCTTGACTCCCAGGAAATTCAAGCAGAATTCAATGTTCTTTCCACTACATTATATTTCTATAAATTTGTTTAGATTTTAATGCCATCTTGTACATGAAGAAACTATAAAATATGTTGTACCTAGTAAAATCTATAGAGAGCAGAAAGTCAGAGGGAGATGGATCATAGAGGAGGAGGGGTAGTCAACAGGGTTGAATGCTACATAGAGATCGTAAAGAATAAAAAATGAGAAAAGACCATTAGTTTAGGTATTTAAGAAGATGACATCTAATCTGATCCCCTCGTTATAAAGATAAGGAAACTAAGGTTCAGGAAGATTTCACCAAGGTCACACAGGTAGCAAACATTACAAGCTGAATTTGTATCTACTTCCTCTGACTACAAATTCAGTGTTCTTTTCACTGCATCATGCTGCCTCCCAAGTGATGACATTTGAAATAACAATTTCTAAGAGTTATGGAGTTGGAAGTCATACTACAAAGGATTGTGGAATAACTGGGTGATGAGGAAATGGAGGTATCCAGTGTAGATAACTCTTTTGAGGACTTTGTACCATATGAAGTGAAATGATAAATTTGAGGAATGAAAAGGTATATAAAATCCTATAGATTAAAGAAAGCAAAATTAGAACACTTGACTCAGGGACTGCTTTTATACAAAAATATTAAGAATAAAATAATATAAACAACATTAGAAAATATATACAGAAGAAAAAAGATTGGAAAGGGACAGTGAAAGAAACTGATTTTTAAAAATTATTTTGTTAAAAATTAATGCTACATTTTAAAAACCAGATCAAACTTTGAAATTTTAATGTTTTATATACATCATTTTAATATGTTTATTGGGAAGGAGAGGTATTGTTACTAAACTTAGAAAACAAGCAAGTAAATAAATATGTTCTTTCCAACTTCCCATCTCTAATCTCAGACAAATCAAAGCCTTTTATTTATAAACTAATCAACTGCAAACTATTGAATCATGAGATTAAATCTTAGATTGCTAGAGTGGTCATTCCTGGAGTATTCCATTGTCAACAGGGATCAATATTTAACTGACACAAGCTGTTTTGCTCCTCATCGTTGCCTTTGCTTCTAGAGAGCCTGGAGCTGTCCAAAGTGGCGAGTGAGTCCCCTGCTGAATAGCTTAATGTTTATTTCAAGGTCACCCTAGCCTTATTAACTCACACATGAATGCACAAAATCTTTCTTTAGACAATTTAGGCTGAGGCCTCTATGCTGGTATCTTCCCCAATCAGATGAAAGCATGACTAGAAGGGAGAACACTTGGGTCAAATAATTAGGGAATCAATTAGTATCTCATTTATCCTTCATACTCCCCTTCCATGTGAAAGAGACATTCAAACTTTAAGTTTAGAAGTAACTGCGAGCTTTCCCCCACATATACCCCATATGCAAGGAAGAGCAATAAGGATTAAAGGAAGGATTGGAATCCCAGAAGCCTATAGGTGGAACCTGTTTTGTGTATAGGAGAGAAGCTAAGAATGACTTTATTGCATTGTTACTTTTCTATTGCTGTTTGCTTTCCTTTTAACATCTTAATTAAATGTTTTTCTATATCTGTGGCTTGAATACTATAAATAGAGTATTAGACTAGCAGGGTGTTAGGGTATAATTCAGATTATTCATTATCCCAAATATCCCCACACTGAACTTGAGGAAAGTAACAAGAGGTTCCAGAGCCAGAGTATGAATATGCCTTAGTATTATAGTTACATAGCTCTTGAAATCTGTCAAAGGCTTGACTTTCTAAACAGCAAGATTTGAAACCTCAATTGTTCACTCAGTAGTTCACTCTTCCAGGTATCCCACATTCATATCTTGGTCCTTATTGAACACAAAAATAACTCTAAGCCAAGTTAGCTCTTTCCTTAATGGTATCTCATCCATTGTTCAATTTTTGTTGTAGTAGAAGAGTCATTTTGTAGCTCATAAATCAACTCAATTAATATATATTAAGCACTTATTATAAGCAAATCCCTGTGCCATTTGGGGGAGCCAAAGAAGTAGTAGCCATCAACTATAAGATAACAGAGTCGGACTCAGTGATCTTCAAGTTCCATAATTATATGATTGGTTTGTTTGGGGAAACAAGCATAAACAAGTATAATATGAAATAGCAAAACATGATTTAAATAACACTTCAAGACAACAATAGGAAGCACTGTCGTATGGTAGTATATGATTAATGGGGTGTATGGGTTGTTCAGGGAGGACTAGCACCTCTGGCGTAAGGGTTTGCCAAACCCTTTTCAGGGCTGTTCGTCAACCTTTGGTGTCCTTCTGCCACTCAACTCTCACCTGTGTTTCCAAGGAGCTGTAGCACGCACAACAGCTACACTCCAGTAAAATCATATAGGCAGATAGGCTGAACTATGTTGAGCTTAACCAGCAGACTTCAAACCCATCAGTGGGTAAGAGGATGTGTGCTCCTAACATGTGAAGACTCTCCCCACCTGAATAGATGAATGAGAACCATTTGTTTCAATGGACATGAAGGCAGCAGAAGCAGGCACTGCGGAGCACTTAGAGCTTGGTCAGACATCAAAGATGCCAAGGATGACCTCCGCATGCCAGGCCATCTCGTCATCTCGACTTTTATCTTCTACTACAATTTGATGACTCTGGAAGAGAGAGTGAGGCTGACAACTCTGTGCAACTCTGCTTCACTTAATCCAGTTCACCATCAAGTCATCACCCATCATCCACTATTTTACTTCAGCATTGTGATGTTATTGTTCCTCTTCCAAATAAAGGACAAACAAGAACAATGTGATTGATTGTCAAATGGATTGTGTAGATAGCAAACGCTTCTGGAGTGTAAGGAGGCGAGAGCCCTTCAAATCAGCTTGGAATAATCAACAAGCAGATAGATTTATATATTCATAGTTGAAAGGTTGCACAGTGTCTGAGAATCACACTAACAATGGAGACAGAATGGCAATGGAGAAAAAGAGAACATTATCACTGTATTTACACTAAGGAAAGGAAAAGTGATCAATAGATCTTTTGAGGCAAAGAAAGGAAGATCTTTAGGCAAACCCTTCAGAATTCCCCAATTATAATTTGAGATGTCATGTCTAAGCTTTCAGAGTTTTTTTTATTCAGTCTCATTTGGAATTCAAATTTAATTTGGGACTCAGACAACACAGTTCGTCACATGAAAATCTGAGAGGGAAATGATTGGATTTACAGCTGAAAGGGACGTTGGAAACCATCAAGTCCACACCTCACATTTTAAAAGAAAGGATATATAACTTGGACAGGATCACAAATATCTGACAAATCATTATGGTTTTACATTAATTGGGGGGATCATTTTACATTTGAATATGAAAAATTAAAGCTTAACAGTGTCCGTTAATCAATCTGTCTTGAAAGTTCACTTTACCTTCAAAACTCACAAGTGGGCTTTGTTACATTCCATTAGTTCAATATCCCTAACTCACAAACAGAACTACCCTTTGGTTACAATAATCCTGTGTGTGTGTCTGTCCCTTGTAATTAAGTCACTAAAGGAAGCTTTGCCGAGCACTACAATTTTCTTTTTTAAATCAGCTTTGCTGATAGTAACTTGCTCTTTGGTCCTACACCAGTAAATAGGGTAAATGTAAACCTTAACTTTCAAAAAGCACAGTAGCTATATTTAAAATGAGGATAATGTAATAATAATACCTACAACTATGTGATCAGAGCAGTTAGAGGACCTCCCTGATGTATTTTTTTACACATAGCTAGTTAAGTCACGGGGTCACAGATTTAAAGTTGGAAGAATCTAATCAATCCAACTCTTTATTTTACAGATAAGGAAAGTGAGGCACAAAAAAATTAAGTGACTTGCCTAGAGTCACAAAGATAGGAAGAATCTCCGGTAGCATTTGAATCTAGGTCTTCCTGTCTCTAAGTTCAGTGCCATATCTACTTCCAGTAACTTCTCCAAAAGATCTGCTCTGATTTCTCATCCTGGTTCTTAAACACAATTTAAGAAGTGCTGGAGGGTTTGCAAATGGAAAAAGTTTAAGAAACCTTGGATAGAAAAGAAGCTGTGGAGAGATCCCTCTTTTAGGCAGATTCTACCAATCCATAAATGTTTCAAGTACAAGTAACATACTGCAGGCATACTAGTGTTATTCACTGCCAGAAGGTTGGCCACATGTGTGTGCGTGCCCTTGTGTGGGCGGGTGCTTGTACATACCACAGTAATTCATGAGAATTATAGAAGGAGTCATGATATGCCTCAGGAAGTGTTCATCCTGATGAAATCATACATCTTCTGAAATACTGAAGTAAGGAAAGTAAGGATATTATAACTGAGTGTTGAGAATCCCAACTAGCAAGATTGCAAGAGGAAAAACCCATCATATTATATACTAAATATGTAATTGTCTGGTACAGAAGAGATGAATCCAAATACATCCATGTATTGCAATACAGGTTTTTTTAAAGTGGCTGGGGGGGGCAGGTAGGTGGCACAGTGAATAGAGCACTGGCCCTGGAGTCAGGAGGACCTGAGTCCAAATCCAGCCTCAGACAGTTGACACACTTACTAGCTGTGTGACCTTGGGCAAGTCACTTAACCCCAATTGCCTTCTCTTCCCCCTCCAAAAAACAAAACAAAAAAAATTAAAAAGTGATTGGAATGTCACTGAATAGGGGAGCTAGAAAAAATGAGATAAAAAAGGTTGCCACTATATTTCCCCAAGAGTTCATGGGAGATCTTCAAAGCCAGAGGCTTTCTTACCTGTACTTTAGATATGTGTGTATTTCATTAATTTGTAATTCCTGAATTTCCTAATACATCACTTCTCATTCTTTTTCTCAAAAAATCATCCTTTATAACAAAAAATAAAAATGATTGAGAAAGGGAGAAGTTCAAAAAAGTTCAAAAAAATTAACCATGATATCAACCAATTCTAATTGTACATATGTTGTTCCACATCTATTGTCTCCTATTCTGCAAAGAAGGGTGATGCATTTTCTTAATACTCTGAACATGGTTTTTATAAAGAAGAGTGTTCTAGATAGAAACTTAGATATATGTTTTAAGGTAAAGAAATAATAGGAGACTATCCAGTCAGATTTTGGAAAATATGGAGATACCTAGAATGTTCTGGTTCAAGTGATATTTTCTTGGACTGTAGGCAAGATGGAAAATATTAATTGTTTAAACCGCATTAAATGTAGTTGTAGTAGTCGTAATAGCAATTTATTTCACTTATGTAATCTTTACATTTTACAAAGTATTTTCATGTACATTATCTCAAATAACTAGATAATAGAATCATCCCATTATAGATATAGAACTCAAAGAGAGATCAGAGGCCATGTACAACAACCTTGTGAGCTACTTATTATTATCTCCACTTACATATGAGGTAATTGAGATACCAAAATATTTAGCCAAAAATGATATTGCTAGTAAGTGAATGATTCAAGACTTGTACAAAGTTTCTTTTGATAACCATTCAAGTGTTTTTTCCTTTCTACCAGAATGTTTCCTGTAAAATAGAAGTATCCAGAAAGCCCTAGGTTCAAGTTCTCTCTCTGGATTTGGCAGAGACTGACTGTGTGACCCTAGAGAAGTCATTTAACTTCTCAGTACCCTAAGGAGCTCTCTAAGTCTCTAAGTTTTAGAGAAGGTATGTGTAGTGCAATGCAACATTTACAGCACCCATGATCATGATCAAGATGGTGACTATAAATATTGCATGACATTCATCGCAAAATAGTCCTTTACCTCCAGGTAAAGGACTGAAACATTTATTTAGACACCAGAAGACCAAATCCCCAAACCAGTAAGCCAATTCCATCATAGTAGGAAAGATATTAAGGATCCATAACACTGGCAGAGGCTCGGAAGATGATGGCAGCCAGCACAGAGGCCCAAAAGAAGATGAGGGCCAGCACAGAGGCCTGGAAGATGACAGGACTGGAACAGAGGCCCAGATGCTGGGGCACAGAGACCCTGACGAGGCCTGATCAACATGGTGGCAAGTTGACCCACCAACCACAAGGGCCATTTCCAGGCCTATCACTACAGGGCTGGGACTGGACAAAGCTAGGTAAGAGTCAAATGCAGGGCCCCTGGCAGTGGTGGCAGCTACTCCTGGGACTACCAACCCACAGCCTGGAAATTTAAAAAGCCCCTATCTGGACTTCCAGGTACCAGGATGGCAGAGTGAACCCAGTCTGCTCCAATCCCCCTCTCTGACCCTGAAAACATAGTAATTATTGCCCCAAAGCAAAACTTTAAACAGTAAAGGCTTGGGAACCCTAGAAGAAGGGCATGGCTAGGGCCCTGCCTCAAAATGGATAAAAAGCAGACTGCAAAGACAAAGACTCTGGAGTCCTACTATTGTGAGTGGGAGGAACCAAATTCAGAGGGAGACAGTGTTGACTCCACACCCACAGCTGAAGCCTTAACAGGGAACTGGCCTCAAGCACAGAAAGCAATCTTAGATGAGCTCAAAAAGAACTTTGAAAACCAAATGAGAGAGATAGAAGATAAAATGAATAATTCTTTTAAAATCAAAATTGCAAAATGAGAAAAACATTACAATGAAGAAAACAGCTCCTTAAAAAGAAAAATGTGTGATATGGAAAAGGAGCTTCAAAAACTAACCAAGGAAAATAATTCGCTAAAAACTAGAATCAATCAAATTGAAGCTGTTGACTCTATGAGGAACCAAGAATTAGTCAAACAAAACATCAAGAATGAAAAATTAGAAAAAGAGGTAAAATATCTCAATGGAAAAATAACTGACTTGGAAAACAGACCCAGGAGAGATAATCTGAGAATCATAGGCCTACAAGAAAATCATTATGAAAAAATAATCCTGGACATCTTCCAAGAGCTCATCAAAGAAAACTGCCCTAAGATACTAGAACCAGAGGGTAAAATAGAAATCAAGAGAATCCGCCAGTCAACTCCTGAAAGAGATCCCAAATTGAAAAGTCCGTGAAATGTTGTGGCCAAACTACAGAACTATCAGGAAAAGGATAAAATACTACAAGCAGCCAGAAGGAAACAATTTAAATATCATGGAACCACAGTTAGGATCGCACAGGATCTGGCAGCTTCTACACTGAAAGATCTAAGAAAGTGGAATATGATTTTTCACAAGGCAAAAGAACTCAGTTTACAACCAAGGATTACCTATCCAGCGAAACTGAACATATTCTTCCAGGCAAGGAGATGATCATTCAACAATATAATGGATTTCCAGGCCTTCCTGATGAAAAAGCCAGAGATCAATGGAAAATTCAACCTCCAATTACAAGACACAAGAGAGACATAGAAAGAAACGAGGAGCAGATGAACTGAATTCATATTTACCTGGAGAGGCTTATACAAACTGATGCTGAGTGAGAAGAGCAGAACCAGGAGAAATTTGCATACAATTACAGACACAACATATGTGTGACGACCAACTTTGATAGGCTGGACTCTTCTCAGCAATGCAGGGTTATAAGTCAACCCCAAAAGGCTCATGATGGAGAGTGATGTTTACATCCAGAGAAAGAACTAGAAAGAACTGAGTTTGAATCCAGATTGAAGCAAACTACTGGCTCTCTTTCTTTATGTTGTTTGGGTTTGTTTCCTGTTTCCCATTGTCCATTCCATCTGATACAACCCTTCTTTGTAACCTTACTAATGTCTAATGTGAAAGTATTTGCAGATCCTGTACTTGATTGTATGCCACCATGGGAGTGCGGGCGGGGATGAGGGGATGAGGAGAAGGAGCGGGAGAAAATTTGAAACTCAAGGAATTGTGGAATTGAATCTCGCAAACTAAAATGTAAATAAACCAATTAATAAAGATCAAAAAAAGAAAAAAATAAGCCATAACTCTGAGAGCCACAACATCCTTTAGCCTTCCCACAAACCAATGAAAAATCAATATCTACTCATGAGCCTATCTAACTCCTTGCCTCAGCATCCTCTCTCCCCCATTGTCTTGCTAGCTCTGATCAGCTTCCTGTGGGCTCTGCTTCCCTTCAGCAAACTCCTCCCACCAAGGCTCCATGTGACTACATTAAGCCTATTAGAGGGTAAAGTTTATCTTCATAGAAGGGAAGCTTCCTGTGGCTCTGCTGCACCCTTAATAAAATTCCCTCCATCACAGGCTCCATGTGATTACATTCAGCCTTTTAGGGTCAGAGTTTACTTTAAAAGCAAGGGAGGTCTTCAAACTCCCCCCTAGATCTATTAAGAATCAGGGAAAATCTTCAAATTACCATTCTCATAACATTCAGCCCCAAGATCTTTCATGTCCCTTACATAGGGAAAGTACATTAACAATAAATGAGAGTTTAAGGATAACTGGTGGAAAAACTAGTGTCAACAGAACTTTGCAACAATGTAGTAGCCATAATAAAAAAAAAAAAATCTTTGTACATAATAGCTTTGGTTGGGGGCTTGGACAAAAGCATCTTGAAAGTTGGGGCAGGGGCGGCCAGTTAGCACAGCAAGTAAGAGCACCGGCTCCAGTGTTGAGAACACCTGGAGATCGAATCCTGGGCTCAGACACTTAGCACCCACCCAGAAACACCTGGCTGTGTAACCTTGAGCAAGTTACTTAACCCCAATTGCTTAAAAAAAAAAAAAAAAAAAAA
>NW_027185655.1:75087943-75098522 GCF_028583685.1 Petaurus breviceps papuanus
AAGTTGGGGCAGAGAGGAAGGGTGGGAAGGCTGAAGGATGCTGTGGCCTCAATGTTATTATGGCTTCTTAATATCTTTGGTACTATGATGGACCCATTACTGTACCTAACTGCAAACTGAGAGTTTCCTATACTAATGAAATCTCAGGTCCAGTGTCTATTCCTAAAATAGAAATATTTACTTTTCCATATTTCTTTTTTTTTTTTAAGCAATCGGGGTTAAGTAACTTGCTCAAGGTTACACGGCCAGTTATTTCTGGGTGTGATGCTGAGTATCTGAGCCCGGATATGATCCAGGTCATCCCGACACTGGAGCCGGTGCTCTTACTCGCTGAGCCACCTGGCCACCCCTACTTTTCCATATTTCTTATGGTAAGTATTGCCTTATCAAAGACACAAACAAATAAAACCATGATTTCATTAATCAGTTTAGTATATATAGATCACAATTCTCTAATATCTCTATGTCTGACAGCTAGGTAGACCAGCGCATAGAATACTGGGTAAGGAATGAGAAATATTAGAAAAAAAGGCCTTAGATATTTACTAGATGGGCAAATTACTTAACCTTAGTTTCATCATTTGTAAAATAAACAAAAAATGGAGATAATAGTACTATCTCCCAGGATTTTTGCAAGAATCAAATAAGATAATAATTGTAAAGTACTTAACAGAGTCAATACCTCCATAGACTAGGAAAATTAAAATGCAGAGAGGGTAGTGACCTCCCCAGAAACATACTGCCAGTCAGTGCTGGTAATAAACTCATTATAAAATTCAAAAAGCTAAGCCAAACCCAATCCTTTCCAGGGAGGGAGACAAAACAAAGAACTATGTGATAAGAATTAAGTATAATGTGAACAATTACAGAAAAACATGAAAATTTTTATTTGCAAAGCATTTAGCAAATAGTCCTGAAGCTTATGTAATATTTTTTTCTAGTTCCAAGAATCTATGTGGATTAATTATTTAGAATACTGTGTTTTCTTCTTTTTCTCAAGAAGGCTTTCTTCATTTAACTTTTTTTTCTTTCCCTCAGTATTATATCTCCAAGGTTTTCTTTTTTTCCCCCACCAGTTCAACAATTCATGTGATTCATGCTCCAGTGCCCCAGTATATATTCTCACAAATAAACACAAATAATAACCATGGCTAAAAATTCACCACTAAGATGTTTTGCTTTTCCTGGTATACATTAGAATGCTTGAGACAGCATTTGCTTTATTTTTTTCTTTGGAGTTTCTTTCTTGGTATTTGACAAAGACAAATTTTGGAAGTTACAGGAATTAGCTTCAGATTAAGAATAAAGAAAAACTTCCTAGTATAATCCACTATCTTTTTTTATAATTTGTTGTTTAATTAAACCTACTAAGAATTCTAAGTTATAATTACTCTGAGAGACAGTTGTTGAGGGCTGCCTGAGAATTCTGAGACAGTTGTTACAGTTCTTTTGAATGTGACACATTTTTATACACTGATGGTCACTAGAACTGCTGTATGATTTGGGGGGAAATGTAATTCATCTGATTATAGACAGAAACTAATTTGATTTCTAATTATATACTAAAGTGGACTTGTTCACAAAGAGGTTCCAGTGACTAGACCCAGAAAGATAAGAGGTGAAACAAAAGGGAAAGGACTGATTTTTGAACTGCATACACTAAGTTTGAAGCTGGAATATATATATATATATATTAGAGCTGCTATTGATGAAGAAGTAGAATAGATTGGGTGAACAGTTTGAGAGCAGGAAATCAAAGAAGCTATTAGGAAGATCAACTAATTAGACTAAGAGAGCATGTACAGTGTGAATCCACTGAACTTAGCGATAGAAGCATCTAATCAACATAGAAGTTTTTGTGGGATTTCTGTGGACATTTCTTGAGACAGAGAGAACAAATTAACAGCTCTACAATTGTCAGTTACTCTAAGTACATGAATTTTCCTTACTTACAAGTTTCTTTGGCAGATTTCTCAAAGTGTGTGTCCACTTTCCCCCACAGATATTATGCATTGACTAGTTTGAGAGTGGCTACAGTTTATATGTGAATTGTGGTATATTTATTATTTATTCATTTGTGAATACTTGTGATATTACTGTTATTTCTTTTTCCTTGTTCTTAAGCTAATAGTTATGTTTAAGATACAGAAATGTCATTATTGTGAATGGTTGGTTGTATAAATGGAAACTTATTGGTGTAGGTTTAAGAGATGGAATAGTGAGTAAAGGAAATATATTTCCTCACAACTTCTTGAACCCTGAGAAAATCTGAGTGAGTTGGGACCAGAAACACACATATATATGAATACAAGGATTGGTCCAGACCTATGATTCCATTTATACAGGGAACTCCTAGAGAGAAAGATCCTTCTACCATTGCAGATTAACAACTCTTCTGTACCTTGGAGTGCTGGAGAGGTTTTATCCGTGTACTGAGGGGTTTTGTGGCCTTCCCAGCATTACACAGCCAGTATGTGTCAGTGTATCAGAAGCAGGTACAGTGCAAAGCTTTCTATCCTGAATTGCCTGAAATTTTACCAGATTAGGAATTCCTGGTGCTGTCAATATAGTTAGCACTATCTCTGCAATTTATAATCTTAGAGAGTTGCTTGAGGGCACTGAAAGGCTAAGTGCTTTAGCCAATCTTACAGCCTGCACATCTGGAAGGCAGAACTAGAACACAGTACTTGTTGACTCTAAGGTCAACTTTTGTAAGCTAATGCACCTATCTTTTTTTTTTTTGTCTAAACCAAAGAAGTGACAAATGGTTGCTATTTCAGGCTGGTAAAAGAGAGAAGACAGAGCCATAAGTAGGTAAAAGAGATATCTGGGCACAAATCGGGACTCCTTCCTATCTCTTTTCAAATCACCCTCACCTATTCCCCTCAAATATAAGGCTATCCCTCAATAAATATGGAACGTACAATTTATCTGCCTTTTCAAATATTCTGATCTCCCAGACCTTACTGTCTTATCTTACTAATTCTGTTTAGAAACATAAAAAATTATATCTATCCTTTTCATCTTTTTTTTTATCACCATAAGACTTTTCTCAGAATTTAAATGATCTTTGCTATAAGACTACTCTCCTGAATGTTTTTCCAATATACTTTTTACCTTGGTTTTTTTGTTCACTGTGAAGTCAGACTAGATTCAGATCCATGTTCCCAAAACAAAGAGAGATGTTTTGTCCTAGTCTTTCTGAATGGCAGACTGTCTCTAGCCTATTCTTGTACAGGAAACTTTTTGTTTTGTTTCCTTTCTAGAACAAATAGCTACAATTCCAAAATTGATGTGGCCAGTTAAGAGTGAGATGATGAAGAAGAAAACCACTAGTCAAACTTTCCCTTGACAATGCTTATTCATCATTGTCTTTTAGGAATATCCTTTGCTCTTCCTTTGGTCTCTGATCTTTCTAGTCCTTTCTCCTCCTTGCTTTCCAGTATTTTCAAGGTTATTATGAAAGATTTTCTTTCTGGAAGAGCTTAACTAAAGGCTGAGGAGGTCTAGATACTTCAGTGCCCAGCCCAGACATCAATCTGCCTGCTGAGGGTACCCTGAGATTTGCTCATCCAGAGACACATCTGTCTTTTACTGTTAAGTGGGAGAACAAATATCCATTCCACTCTTCCTACACAATATGTGTTGGCATTTAAATGCCAACATTTAAATATTTCATTCTTTGTATTCACCCTACTCCCCACCATACCAACTGTAAATAGGGTTTTGTAAATAGGCACTCAGTACATGCCAGAGCAGGGAAGGGGAGGGAAAGGAAGGAAAGACAAAGGGGAAGAAAGAAGAAAAATAATAAAGGAAGGGAAGATGGTAGGGAAAAAGAGGCCTGAATGCTGGGGTGGGGGTTGAGTTTGCTTCCCCTCTTCATCCTCCAAATTCTGTCTCAAGGGTAGATTTACTAGATGAAACCAGTATACAAGACCTTTTGGTAAAATGGCTCAGAAAACTAAAGGAAGAAGCTTAAATAACTTGGTATAGGAAAGAGACTCAAAATATCCACCATCCCCTAACACAGGGGAAAATTCCAAGTAGGAAACAATTAAGACATCTATTTTAGATCAATATTCACTGCATTACACATAATAGTCAATGCTGGGTCAACTCCACAATACAACATGAAAAAATCTCCACAATACCAAGCCTGCAAGCAGTTTTCCTAGAGACTATAGAAACTATACAACCTCTCTCTTCACTGTCCTTCTTTCCCTCTCACCACCCAGTAAATATTTGATTGTCATTGGAGTGTAATTTTGGTCTCTCCTTTTATATGAGCTCCATTCCTATAGTATTTCAATGAATAAAGATAAACCTGGGATCACAAGAATATAAAGAGCATCTCAACATTATTGGAAGCTGTGTGTCCACGGAAATTTGTTTATAGAGATAACTAACAGAGAGTCTCAGAGTTCTTTCGTCATCCTGTCTGTACACCTACCCCTTCTCATGGTCTCTAAACACTGATAATACACTCCTTTGCATTGTGCTCACTCACTGGCCTTGGCAGATGTATGTATGTGTGTGTGATTTTGTAGAAAAATGCTTCTGCCTGAGAGAACTGATGACAAAGAGCTGCAGAAACTGGCCAGCTCCAGGGTAAGATTCTCTGCCCTTTGATGTTTTAGTTCTAAAGCTTGACTTTAGTTCTAAAGTGATGCCACTATAATAGTCTTTAGTAACTTTGTTTTGCCATGGTAATAACTGTGGGCTCATTCCTAGCTTACAGTTTCCGATGTTAAAAAACAACTCTAGGCTGAAAATGGAGAATTTAGGACTGCCGGATGATTTTAAAAGATGAAGGAAGTATTGTAGGGCCTTTTCTAAAGATTAAGCTGTGGTCTTTTTTTTAAGCATCTAAATTTAATTTATCCCAAGTCACAGATGGTAAAACTAAGAGTCTTATTGAATTTACATTCAGCTTATATAACCTTTCTTTCCCCTCCCTTTTCTTCTATTCTTTAAAATTCAACTTTAACACAAAAGAGAGTGCTTGAAATCAGCCACATCTTACATTAGAAACACAGGGTCACTGCTACTTATAGGAGAATTGATTGGGAGACCATGCTATACAGGTTGGCATTCCATTGACTTAGAGTCAGAAAAATGCTCACTCTTGACCCTGAAGAATAGGGGGAAAGGAGGAAGGGTAGTAAAGAAAGTCATGAGAACTGCTACAATTTCAGTGGGCAAGATCTATTTTAAGCAATGTCACAAATTGGGGGTAGTGGAAGAATAAAACACTGACCCCTTCTAAATCACTGTGGGGAGTGGGCCTGTGAGTTCACATAGCAGGTGGTAGAGAAATTGTTTCTCTTTCCAATGTCTCCTAGCTAGCTTGCAGTTGGACAAAGAAAAGATAGGCTTAGCTGAGCACACTAGACACATTCTTACCAACTGGCCCCAGCAAAATAAAATAGGAGGGACTACCTTTTTCTCTGTGCACTGATTTTTATCATATAAGTATAACAAGGACTGCAAATATTTTCTTCTCTCTGATATGCAGAAATGCTGAGGGAAAGCTTGGCTTCTGCACCTTCATGGTTTTGACTCAGGAAACAGCCCTGGATAGTTTGAAAAAACTTTGATCAATTGTCTTTGGGGGAAATTGCAAGGACTAGGAGCCGTTCACCAGGTGGCTGGAATAATCTCTCAACTTTCTAGCCCTGTGGAGAGGTAGTGCTACCAGGAGAAGGCTTATCACCTAAATACTGAGAGAAAGAAAATAGTATACTACACAATTATCCTTTCCACATTGGGAGGGGTGGAATGAGGTGTGTGGCACCCCCTTAATCTGGAAAATTTGCACAAAATTTTTTGCACTTCCTTTGTACCAGAGAAGAAAAAATTGTGTATATTTATGGTATTAAAGAATATAATATGTTGATATTATACAATGCTATACATATTTTATGTATTTCTGAGTTTCTAAAAATTTTCTGTGTCATCTACTGGCCTTCACGTGTCATCTGCGGCTTCCACAAAACTCCCTCAAAATTTCCATTTAATTTCTTATGCTGACCCACAATATGTCGAAATTGCAATGGGGAAAGTAGAGATGTGGAAGGGATAGCTGTTACATTTTTTCTGAGTAAATACAATATTGGTGAGACAAATATGGTAGGACTTAGGAGGAGTAAGTGTGTTTCTGATTGTTAGGCATATATTTGTGAAGTCCAAGGTCACAGGAATAGTAGAGAAGGCTTCAATCTTCTGCAACCCATTTTGCCAGGGTTCAGGGGCTCAGAAGTGGATATCCTCTATAAGGAATAAGATAAAGAAACGTCTCTCTAGAAAGAGGAATAGGTATTGTCACCTGCTAGGAACTAAGGAAAGCTGTAGGTACAATGATATGCAGGATAAGGCACCAGCAAAGAAGCAGAAGACAACATCTGGTGCCATCAGCTCATATAAGTAGAGTTAAGGGGTACAAAAGATGTGGAAAGATGGAAATAATGGCAACAGGGAGAAATAACCAGTGATATAAACTGAAGAGAACATCAGGAAAAATGAACTGTGCACAGAGTAATGATGCAAGAGACATGAGTTGTAGGCAGAATGATGCTGGGCAGCCAATCAGAAAGGTAGCAATATGTAGAAGTGACCCAAACACCCCTGCCGGAGCTCTGCTCAGAGTAATACTCTAAGCATCTAAGTCTCTGCAGGCTTTTGAGGTATTGTTCCTTGCTGAGTAATGTTATTTCATATAGGCTAAGATAAAAAATACTATTTGTGTTCTTTGACCTTTAAACAAATCTATTCATTTTTTGACTTGTGAACCTTGTGCTTAAAAGGGGTGCTGGTGATGATACACTGGATATAGGACAGAGGAAGAATAGGTTATTCAGGAAATTCTTAAATTATCTATCTCAGAGTAATTAACCAGAGAAGTGAAAAATTCCCCCAAAGTGTACCTGGGGTCTTCTCTTTAAATGAGTGCCTCTGCTAAATGGGTTACCTAGGAAAAACTTCTTATTGTGCAGCCAAGCTCATGACATGCTGCCTCAGTGCCACATGAATGATCCTCTGGGGATAATTGTAATGGTATTTCATGGCCTTAGCCCAGGAGGAGAAAAGAAGAAATTCTTTTCTACTTTGCAACTTGAGCGGATTTGTTGTCTAGACTTGATAAGCAAGAGAGAAAGATGAGAGTTTATTGTCCTATTTTGATTACTTTCAAGGGACCTTTCCTGAATAGGACTTTTGGAAACATTCCAACACCTGAAAACTAAAGATAAAAAATGTTTAAGAATCCACATTTTTTTTTTCTTAATGAGCCTACTCAGTTTCCAGGAATCACACAGGCAATAAAATTAATGCATCAACATTTTTTATTGGTACAAAATAAATAAGCTTATCTTGAGCAAGTGGATGAGTTGTTTGATTTGCAGGTTATCAACGGATTCATTCTCATAATCCAATGAAGTGGGTATTCTGACATATTTACCATATGTCATCATTAATTAAACCAGACGAATTTCATAGCTGTTGGATTTTCATTCTTTATAATCAGACCCATGACATAGATGCCAATACATGAGGGCAGGGAAGCACCCAACTAGAAGATAAATAGCAAAGATATGCACTTTGTCTCAAATCTGAGGGATCAATCCTCCCTTCTGTTTCTTCCTCCTCTAACTGAGAAAGAAGCAAAAAGGGCCAATGGTAAGTGTCCCCATCAGTTCTGAGTGCCACAATGCTACCATATTATCTCAACAAATGCCTGTGTGGAGGCAGGGGTGGGGATTGGGGGGAAGAAAGAAAAGGGGAGTCAGTGTCTAGAAATGAGAGTTCAACCCCACCAGCAAGCAGCACTTGCTCCCATACTATACAAGATGGACAATACAACTCTTTTGTTCTAGCTTTCTCTTCCCAGAAACATTCAAAGCCAAGGTCAAAGATACATCACCAAATGGTGAATTCTGGGATACTTTTGTCTTGAGTTTCCCATTTCCATAACAGCACTATATGGGCAAGAAGCCAGGGTTACACAAAACAAATATGGAATTACAATATAATGTGGGGGGAAGGAGGTGCTAGCAGCTGAGGGAATAAGGAAAGGCCTTATATAGGAGGTCATACTGGAGCTGATCTTTAGGGATTTGGGGAGGGAGAAGTGAGACAGTAGCATGAAGGCAGAGGCAGGAGAGAGAATGTCATGCTTGAGAAACAACAAGAATGCAGTTTGGATATATTATAAAGTGTGTGGAGGGGAATAATGTTTAATAAGGTTGGAAAGATAAGTTGAGGATATGGCTTTATATGATGAACAGAAGAGTTTGTATTTGCTCCTAGAATCACTGGAATTTATAGTGGGGGGAGGGTATCTTGGTCAGATGCGAGCATAAGGAATATCAATTTGACATCACTGTGTGATGAAATCAGAGATCAGAAAAGAGAGACTTGAAAGAGGGAGAGCAATTAGGAGGCTATTATAATAGTTTAGGTAAAAGGTAATAAGAGTCTGAACTAAAGTCACAGCTGGGTGCGTACAGAAAGGTGGACTAGTGCAAGAGGTACTGGGGTGGGGCAGAATCAGGAAGTTGTGACAATTTGTAGGATATTGGAGTGAATAAGAATTTACGGACGACTCTGTTGAGCTTTAGAGTTTAGGGGTGCTCAAAACCCCAAAATATCAACACATCAGGTCCTGACAAATGAATTTGACTCAAGCCTTCTCTCAGCCAAAGTAAAGCAAAGTTTATTAAAGATTCACCATAATGGGTAGACTCTTAAGGAGCTTAAATATCTGTGACAATTGTATTGGACAAGTGGGCCACAATAATCTGACACAGAGTGAATCTTCACTAGATTAATCTCATTCCCTTCATGGAGGCAAGATGAATCTTACAGAAAGATTGGGAGAGGGATTTAGGGGTGATATAGAGGAGGGATTTGGGGAGGGTCTTGAGGAGGAGTCCAAGGAGGATCTTTGATGGAACTGAGGTCAGACTCCAGTAATGGGATTAAAGGGTGGGAAATAGCTGAAGGCTACCTGCAGAGGACAGACAATAGAGGGTAGTTTAAGGGTAACAGATTTTGATAGGATCTAGGGTGGGAAGTAGCTGGACAATGGAGGGCTAGACTAGGTTGAATAACAGAAATTTGGGCCTAGCTATAATGAAAGGCTTATGCCTTTAGGCAAATGCCTCATTAAGTGGGAAGATTCAATCAGAGTTCAAGGGGGATTTCCAGAGCCTTCACCCTATCAACTCCAAGGTTTTGAACCTGATTGCCAGTTAAGAGCAAAATAGCAACAAAAGAAACTGTTGGGGATGGAGAGAGGGAGATACCTAGAAGATCAAGAAGAGGTTCAACATTTTGGAGGCCCCAGCAAGATTGCAATGTTCTGTGTGTCGCTGCTGAGACCTCAGGGCCTTGGCCTTGGGGAAAGGGGAGGACTAGCCCTGCCCTAACTCTGAAGGGAGCTGGCCCCTGAGATGTTCCAGGGACCCAGGCCTCGGGCAGAGTTGGCCTAATTCCTCCTGGACTCGAACTCGTCCCTGCATTCAACTATCATGGAGTCCTGTTGTGACCTGTGGAGGTGAATAATTTTCAGTTTCTGGCTTTTCTGTTTCTGGTGAGGGTAGGCTGTTGGACAAGGCAGTAAGAGCCTGTCCCTCCAGCATCCCTGAGACATCGGGAAATCACCCACAGTCTGGTTTGTTATGTTCACAAATTGTCTGTTTAGTGATTTCTGGGCAGTTCTTGTTCATCTGTGTCTGCCTGTCTTTCAAGTCCTAGGTCAAGTTCTTGATTGGATTTCAGAGGAGTTCCTCTAAGGGAGTTTTCTCAACTTCTTGTAAAGAGACGTCCTTGTTTTCAAAGTTCTTATTTTTCTGTGTGTTTTTCTTCTGTATTAATACCAGCAATGGGGGGCATCCGCCAGTTTGTTAAAAACCCCTTTAGAATGCATTGCTAGCCATTTTAACAAGGCTTATCAGGAAGCCCATTATGGGATGAAACTGACAAATCTAAATTAGTCTTATTCTGTTGTAACAAGTGGCCTACCTTTGGCATAGGCCGACAGAGGGTACCTTTGACAAAGGGGCTGTGAATGCTGTTTGGGGAATAGTTACAGGAAATCCTGGGCACCCCAACCAATTCTCCTATATCAATGTCTGGCTCAATTTAATCATGCATCCACCCCCCCCTCCCCAACTAAAAACCTGCTTATTAGAACGGGGTATCCGGGTACTTGTTGCCCAACCAAAACCCAGAAGGCTACCCTGCCCCAGAAGACCCCCTGTCCTACAGTCATCTGAAGAGGACGTTCCCCCACCCTATAATCCAGGACCACCTCAATCTGCCCCACCTATGCCCTCACCCCTTCAGTCCCTGGACTCCTCTAACCTCCCCTTGTTTCCCAGACCACTATCCCCCTCACATACTAGGCCTGGGGCAACATATCACAGTGCACCCTCCTTCTCCCATCCCACTCTGTCACCTACCCCTGTTGACCTGCCCCTAAGAGAAGTCCCTACCCCAGAAGGCAGGGCTCCTTTTTTGATCTATGTTCCTGTATCAGCAATGCCATATTCACAATGCCTATGGAGATTACAAATAT
>NW_027185655.1:75098532-75099237 GCF_028583685.1 Petaurus breviceps papuanus
GGCCCCTGGCAGTCCTCAGCAGGAGTCCTTAGCAGAAATTCTGGCTAAGTCAAAAAGGGCTTTGTGCTGCCGCTGCCTCTGCTGCTGCTGCCGCCGCCACCGCCAGCCACCGCAGGAACGCAAGCTTGGCTTCTGCTTCCTCTTGTTCCACCCCTTCCTGCTACGTCAGCAAGTCCAACGGGGCATGGAAGATCTTTAAATCCCATACCCCTTACAGTTCCCTTCTCCACAAGCTATGTATATAATTGGAAAACTCAAAATCCTTCCTTCCCCGAAGAAACCGCAAACCCTAATTAGCCTCCTTGAGTCTGTCTTCCATACCCATTGACCCACCTGAGATGACTGTCAGAAACTTCTCGCTACCCTTTTTACTACTTAGGAGAGGGACTGGATCTGCCAAAGGACCTGCAAAGCTGTCCTTGGCCCTGGGGGGAGGCTCGGTGGAGAAACACAGAGAAAAAGTAGAGGATGCTTTTCCCTCTACCTAGACCCAGTGGGACCCCAATACAACTGGGGGCCAGAGATCTCTCAATACCTCCCACTGATATCTTCTTTTGGGACTCAAGGCGGCAGCCCATAAACCAACTAACCACTCCAAGGTTGGGACTCAAAGCGACAGCCCATAAATCAACTAACTACTCCAAGGTATCTGAGGTCCTTCAGGGCCCCCAAGAATCACCAGGGACATTCCTTGAACACCTATAT